>NC_081824.1:464586065-464902177 GCF_030867095.1 Alligator mississippiensis | reverse complement strand
CAGCACATCACTGGAAAGCAGGGCACAGTACTGAAAGGGCCTGAATAAATACAGTCTAGACAAACTCTCCCTTGCCAACTTACAAGCCATCTCAGCCATCCCTCTTACTCAGCAGCATAGAGGACAGAAAACATCCCAGCACGTGAAACCACTGGTGGAAGACGTGGCAGCCTTTCCTCCCTCCCACCCATGCTTAGTTAAGGGATAGAGCACAAAGAGAAGGGACCAGAATAGCATGCAGGAGGTAACCCTCCTGCATGCCGAGTGCCTCAGCGTCTCAAGGAGAAGTTACACAGATGATGAGGCATATTCCACCCAGGCTGGCCCAAGAAACTATTTTGAGCTCCGTCACATGAGAAGATACTGGCAAGTCAACAGTTCTGTAAGGATGAAGCAACGATCTCTGTTGAGCAGCCAAGAGTTAGGCTGGCTCACATATATTTCTCCACCAGGGTGCTGTGAGATTCTTTTCAGGGTGCCACAGGATGCCACGGGGTGCAAACACCCACATATAAGTCACAAGATAGATGCAGAGATTTCAGACAGGAATCCAGAGTGCCAAAAACATTCCGGCCTGTTGAGGTCTTTCCGAGTTCTCTGCAACAGAAGAATTGCTCTGTTATTTTTCCATAGTCAAGAAAAATGAGCAAGAGCTTGGAGCTGGCATTTCATGAGAGGGTCTTGAGACTAATGAGGGCCCTTGCATCTAAAACAGGTTGAGAAGCACTGATCTGTAAGAACAGGAGGGCCATACTCCAGGCTGTACAGATCAAGGGTTAGAGCGTCCAGCAGTTTCCTTTCAGAATCTCATTCCTGCATCCTAGAGACGGGCATCTAAGGCTCCAAAGTGACAGTCCCTTGATACTGCGCTGGTGTAAAATACTAAGGAGAGGACTTGGGTACAATTTGGTGTAACCTGGGGCAATTCTGGACAATAAAACCTGGAGTAAGCCACCAAGGAAACTCTTCTTAACTAGGAGAGGTGGGTACCTATGGGAATTGGATACCCAACTTCCACTTTGACCACTTAACTCTGTTATCCTACTTCCAAATCCCAGCCCTGAGCTGCTCTATTGGATGGAGCAATCCTGTGCTGCCTGACCGTGTGCTGGACATAATGCTAATAGGTCCTTTGCAGCTTCAGTGGCCAACAACACCCTTCACTTTGGGCTTTTTGTCCTCTTAGGTGCTAAGGGGGTTTCCAGTGGTGGTTTTGCCTGAGTCAGGTCTGCAAAATCTGGCACTCGCCAAACATTAAGTTCACTCTTCTCTCATTTCCTTCCTTAATATTTGTAGGGTAAAAATAGCAACTTTCCATCACACACAACATTCTTGGGGTGGGGAAACAGGGAAATCACACACTGGAAAGGCAAATAGAAATTGGTTTTAAAAATACTTGGCACTGATATTTAAGCTTTAACTGCAACCAATAAGAAGCGTTAGATGCAGGAAAGGACATAAGATGAGTGTTTGAGGAACTCCAGAGAGATGTTTCTTTACTTGGATTACGAGCTCTTTGCAAGCCTATGCAGCGCTGAGCAGAGTCGAGCCCTGGCTTGTGACTATCGCTACTGCAGCGCAGGTATATTGATACCTAAAAAGGCAGCCATGGGCTTACCCAACTGTTGTGTGTGCTGTGGAAGTGCCTAACAGGGTCTGAGACACATGCCTTGTGAGACCCCTGCCCTAAAGAGCTTGCCTCCCAATAGACAGCCTCGCACTAGGACATGCAGCAGGTTGGTGGGTGAAGTTGGACCAAGAACGTAGGCTGCAAGGTTCACAGTTCAATGCTCTGCCTGCAAATCCTGTCCCACTGCAAGTGGAAGTGAAACTTCACTTAGGGCCCTCTGTTTTGGGGAACCTGCCTTTAGCCATCCTGAAGCTGAGACCTCCACTTCCCACTGACTCCAGCTGGGCTCATGGTGCCCAGTGCCCATCAAAGACCAAGACTGCAGGCATCTCAAATTGAGCACCCAGGACTCACAGCACCCAAAATGAGTGCTGGGCCTCATCTGAGCATTGGGGCCTCGCAGCCTACAGGTGCCAGGGCTCTCCTGGGTGGAGTGTGATGAGGATGCAGCACTCAGCTCTGTCACCACCAAGGCAGGGCTGCGGCTCTTGCAAGAAGGCTGTGATTCCTATCTGCGTGGCTGGCCTGTAATAAGAGCAGGCTGAGCGCAATCATTTATAGCTGTGGGAAGTGACACAAAAAGCCAGAAACAAACAGCCCAGCACAACAGCGTGGCGGCAGCCTGGGGCACAGGAGAAGTGGTTGAGGACATGTGCAGCCCCAGTGAAGGGGCATGGGCATGAGTGTCGTTGACTCCAACGTTCAATGTTATGCTTGTTCAGTGCTTTGCTGAACCGAGGCCCAAGCCTGGAGAAGTCGTTTGCTCTGGGTCCTAAATGAAGAGACATGCTAATGTGTGGGACCAAGAGCACTGACTCCCGCAGGCGAGGGTGCAAATGCAGTGTGCACCAGTGGTCACAGAATTCTCTGTGCTTTGACACACACTGGGAAAACTGACAGACACCACCACTGCTTGTTGCTTTTGCTTGTTGGGGGTTGTGGCAGAGGGGTTAAGGTGTCCTGCTTTGCCTCTAGAAAACACAAGTTCAAAGTCTCACTCTGGACCTATGCTGAAAGCTGCTCTGGTTGACCCAGCTGTCAGGAGATGACTAGTCATTTGGGATGGGGCATCAAAAGGTGGCTGGTTGTGACGCTGGTCACCATGCTTTTGTGGACAACAAGAACTGGTGAGCCTTGACCTTGTAGCCTGGAGGCTCATTAGGCTCAAGGTCACTTTGGACTTGACTTTTTGTTAACAGCAATGACATGCACTGAATAAAAACTATGGCAATGCTTCCAATTGAGGCTCAAGATCCCTTCACATGAGGTGCCGTACAGAGGAAGGCATGGGATGGAGTGAGAATAAAGATACAAACCTGTCCTCTAGTACAGCAGTCAGCAACCTTTTCAGGTCATGGGTTGGAATGGCTCAGCTCGAGTCCGAGTCAGAGGTGGGAAGGCTGGTGCCTGGACCCAGCTGCTGCCACTTCTTTTCCCCGCAGCAGCATGGGGGGAGTGACCACTGCCAAAGCCCCCCACCGCTGAATGCCACCATAGCCTCAAGCCTGCAGGCTGGATACAGGGGCTCCATGGGCCGGATCCAGCCTGTGGGTTATAGGTTGTTGACTTCTGCTCTAGCACATTCCCATCAAGGTGAGATCTAGACAGCTGCAATGTGATTCTGGGGAGATCCCACCAGGAGCCAAACATGGAATCCAGCACAGAGCACCCAGGGACTTTCCAGCAAGAGGTCAGGAGAACAGATTTGCATGTCGGGCAAAAACGTTAATGGTATTTCAGCTCTCTGATCCCTCTCGCCTCTCCTTCCCACACAGATCATGTGCTTTTTGTGATGCAAAGCTGAGGCATCCACTTCATACAGAAAAGAAATCCAGGCAGGCTGCTGGATGGGAGAAGCCAGCTGTGGATCCCTGGAGAGGCAAAGGAACCTCGCAAGTCAGAGTGCAACCTTCTGATGGATGCAGTGCAGGAGACAATGACAGGCCTGGGGTACCATGCACCCCCACAGGGCTCTGCATTGATGCATTCAACCCTGTGCAATAATACAGCTCATTCAGGCGATGCTTGGAGCTATATTAAAAGCCCTCGCATTGTTTTATGCCTAGAGTGCCTCAGTCTTGCCCTGGGTGACAGCATCTGGGGGCAAGAATACGAGTTCGTCTTCATCACCAGTCAGCCCAAGGACATCTCTGCTGACACTGCCAGCATAGATGCCAGCTAGTATCAGCTGTAGCAATGGCCTGGACAGCAGCGGACTTGGACCCGCACAAAGCCCATTGATTCATTTCAGCCATGTCACTCCATGTGGTCTACTGTCAACTCCACTGAGCTCTTGGTCAATGAACAGAGCTTATTTCAGAGCCTGGTCACTATGTGATGGGTCAGAAGTGGTGAATGAAACCTTTGCCATACTCCAGCAGTCGTCTCCTCTTTGTTGAACCTCAATGTTGTCTGGAAGCACAAGAATCCCACAGCTTCCCAGGGAAGAAGCAGAAGTAGATCTCGAGCTCATGCAGGGAGCATCTCCCGAACCTCCCTCCTTGCTTGGCTAAATGGGGAACGAATAATCCGTTTTCAGACCGAGGACACAGGGTTGGGACGGGCAGATAGAGGGAAGGACTTGTGCCACATATGCCAGTTAAACACAGGTCTGCACTGGGAGGCAGAGATGGTGTGTGACTGGAGTTTCTTCTCCCCGGGCCCTCCAGCCCTCTGCTCTCTCTCTGGCCCTTTAGCCCTGCTCTCTCTGCTCTCCCTCTGGACTCTCTGGCCCCTTTCTCCCCCTGGGCCAGATGGGACCTCCTTACCTCCCCTTGGTCCCTTGCACAAACCACCAGACACTCCCCAGCCCTCAGGCTGCATGCTCTCCATTTTGCCAGGCTACATACCTCCAGGTACACCTGGTGTGAGCCCAAGTCATTTGCTCAGCAGCTGTGGTGCTCAAGCTCAGACTGACATCATGTATAAATGCCCTTACGGCCCTCCTTTGGGTGCCCGAAGTCTTCTTGCCATTGACCCTTCTACCTGTTGCTGGCTTTCTGGCCCGCATCATATGTGTGTGGCGACACTCACTCCATCAGCAGCAGCTCAGGAGCTCCTTCCCTGGCAGCTGCTAGGATAATACTCCCGATTGTCATCTGAGCCTTCACTGCAGCCTCTTCACCTCTTAAAAGGACTGGCAAGTTAAGTGCCCTGTCACACCCCCATTCACAGACTCGAGACCCCACTTGGAAAACGCCAGATCTTCGTTTTGACTCTTTTTTTGACTGCAGAAAAAACACTAGAGCAATTCTTCTGTTGCAAGGAAATCCAGAAAAGCACAGCAGGTCAGACTGTTTTTAACACTAAGGATTCCTATGTGAAAACAGTTTTATCTTGTGAATCATGCTTGCACACCTAACAGTGCTAACATTATGTGGCAACCCAGCAATCCTGAATGGATCTCAAGGCACATCAGGATACCCTGGTTGAGAATCACTGCCCTGAGCTTTGCCTCGCACCATGCCCACCTTCTTCTGCCTCATGGTACCCGTTTAGAGCTACATTATGATCATATCAAATATTTCTGCTTTGTTCTCCCAGATCGCTTTCCCCTCCTGAGTCCCCGTCTCCCACGAATCGGCCCCTGCTCCTGGTGTTTTGTGGCTCTACTCCAGGTATGTACAAGCTCATGTATAAATCAGATGCTTTAAGTGACACGTTCATTTTGCCCCAGAATCACACCTCTAGTTAGCTGTGTTGTAGGTCAGAGAGTGCATCACAGCTCTGGAGCTGTTCAGCTGAGGAGGACCAAAAAGCAGAACAAGACTTTACAACCTATGGCCTCAGTCTTGGGTGCTTTGAGGGGAGCAGGATCCATTCCCCCTCTCTAATGCAAAAGCTGGAACAACCAGCTGTGCCGTGTTGTGGCAGAGAGGCAGTGGAGGGTTAAAAGGGGATCAGGAGAGGTGGAGGCAGCTATGGGCCAAACAAGGGCTCGGTCTGAAATTGCAAACCATGTCAGGAAACATTTGGCCACTGTTGCTTTCTAGTGAACTGGGAGGGTGGAATCCATCTGCCTCTGTTCTAAATCCGTAACGCATGCAAATGCTCGGCCTGCCAAACACAGCTGACATCTGCAGGGCTGTGTATCTTTGCGCTGAGTGCCTGACAGCCCGAGCACCAGCCTCACTGCATGCCAAAAGGGCATGGGAAAAAGCAGAGATGGGACTGGTCCACTCCCACCCCTTTCCTCAGCCTCAATCTGCAGCTCGGCTGTGCAGCATCCTGGCTAGTTATGGCCCTGAATAAAGCAGCACGTCGGGGGGGGGGGGGGGGGGGTGTGTGTGTGTGTGTGTGTGTGTGTGTGTGTGCGCGCGCGCGCGCGCGCACTCCCTGCCCTTTCCCACTGGTGACCAGGTCACCGTTCCAGCAAAGGGACTGCACTCAACTCCCCCCCCCCCCCCCACCGACTTCTGGTCCACTGAGTTAAGAGACATCTGGGGGTCGCTGGGAAATGAGTGGGAGGAGGCGCTGCGAGCCACGAGATTGCGAAGGTATTTGAGGGCCTGGGATTTAAGCTGTACTCCAGACGGCTCCACTTCCTACCTGCTCATCCCAAAACCTGAGGCTTCTTAGTAACACTTAGGGGCCTTTTCCATCCGCAGAAAAGAATTCCCTTCCCAGGTTCTCAAATGGATAAAAGATCAGTGCTGAGATCCTCCTTCCCTGGCCCCACCACCTCCCCGCCCCTTCGCTCACATGATTCCCAAACTCTGCTACGCTTAGGAAAAAAGGGGAAAAAAAACCCAAACAACTCCCCAGCAACACACTACAGGGACACATGTTTTTAAACTAAGCCTCCTCCACAAATTTCCCTTTAGCCAAATGTTTCTGGGTAAGAACTTTGGAAAGATAATCTCCCCCAGCTCGGCTGAATGAGCAAAGGCGTCAGGAGCAAGCTGGAGGAACTGCCAGGCTCCGCTTTCCCTTTTGGAAGCGACTTCACATCCCCTCTGAAGCATGTGCTGTCTTCTGCGGGGCACTGCCTGGAAACAAGTGTCTATTGTGTCCCATCAATGTTTAAAGGCTTCTCTGAAGCTTGACGTGGTGGAATATAAATCAATGCTTGTGGAACAACAGTGGTTTCCTCTTTGCTGGTCTAGGAAGGCTGATTCTCCCTTTTATCTTCTAAGGCAATGAAAGGGTCAACTTATGTCATTCTGCCCTCTTTTTTTTTTTAAATGCTTGTGAGAAGCTGCAGATTGACAGCTCTAAATACTCCGAGCCCTTGGTTTACATGCAGATGGGGTCTAGCAGTGCAAGCTTTCCCAGTGAATTCCTTCCAGGACCTGGAAAGCCCTGGGCAGGGGTGAGCCAGCAGGTGCAAGGGCTGTCTCATGCACTGGAGGAATGGAGCAATAGTGAACAAGTCCAGGTGGGAAGCCCAACATGGCAAACGCTTCCTCCACTGTCCCTCCAATCACAGATGTCCATGCTAGAGTTGTATTCTCATTATAGTTCCCACCCAGTTCATCATAGGCTTCATGGCTGATGAGTGTCTCAGGAAGACGTGTGAAGAGGACAAGGTCTTGGCCTTTGCAGGTAGAAAAGTCTTAGCATGGAAGAGGTTGGGGGAGAAATGGGCACCCCAACTGTGAAGGGAGAGGCATGTCAAGAGAAACTATGGCAGAGCAGGAAGATTGGGGAAGGCCTTGCTGATGTAGAGGTAATTAGCCATGTAAGTCTTAAGTCAGACAGAAGGCAGGGTAGATGTGCACCTTACAGACAAAATCAGATAAACAGCATAAGCTTTTGTGAAGGCATCTGATGAAGTGATCTCAGGCTCATGAAAGCTTATGCTATATACCTCTGATTTAGCTAGTCCATAACCCTGCCTTCTGTCTTGCTAATGCAGCCCAGAACACTTGAGAGGGAAGGGTGGTTACTGGAGCACTAGCCTAGGCTACGGGTGATCTGGGTTCAAGTCCACGCAACTCACTCTCTCAGTTGGCCTTTCTGTAACATGGGATAATTATACTGTCCTTTCCTTGACAATGGGTTTTGTGATCTTTAGGTGAAATTTGCTATAGATGACAAGCTAATTAATACTGATGGATTAATCAGATGGAGAATCAATGATGCTTTGATTAATAATCTGAGGTTGAACTAGATGATCTAATGATGCTGGGGGGGGGTGGGGGTGGGAGGGGAAGGTGGTAGAAGCAGCATACACACGCACTCTACAAATATTGCATTTCTCACTTGAGAGCCCTGGGCCAGAGAATGCCAATATGTTTGTAACAAATGAGAAAAAGTAAGAGGCTTTAGGAATCACAGTCACCTTATACAGTTAACAGAGCTAAGGTACAGCTCTCCTGGTGCAGCAACTAACTAGGCCTGAAAAACTGGATATAGAGAACAAGGAGGGAAGGAAAATGAAGAACTTAGATTTTAACTTCACCACAGAGCATGAAGCTTAGCCCCATGTAGACGGTCAGCATAAAATCCTGGCATCATCCAGACTCTCAAAATAGAGCTTCTGCAGGTGCTCAAGTGGAGCAAATGCCTCGACATCAGAGTGACTATCACCTAGACCGCACCAGCTCGGTGACACTATATAGTCTCCCTCCCCCCTCCACCTGCATGCCATACACTAAATGAAGAGTAACTTTTGAGAGCAGTCACCTAGAAATTATTCCCACACAGCACAATGCACATCAATCTCACAGGGCGGCGATGCAGCCAGGGCTAGGTCCTCGAGTGTATATTGATTGAGGATATTTTCAGCTTGGAAGGCTGCACAGCAGGCCTCTCTGATGTCAAAAATAAACCCTTAAAGACCAACTCAGCAACTCTCCACAGTCTGATGAGCCCCTCTGTCTGAGTCTATTATAGCCTGGTCTATTATTTCTTTGCCTTCTTCAGCCCAGGATGCAGAATGAAGAGTAAGTTTGTGCTTATTAACTATTAATGGGGGATTTCACTCGGGGGCCCATGCATTCCAAGTGGTGTGTATTTATGGCTATTCCTTCTAACCGATGGTCTCCTCCATACCCCTCTGCATCTACCACTGTTGAAAAAAACCTAAGTCTTGTACCATGCTGAATACTTAGAAATTTGCCACTGATAGTGAATTCCACAGTAAACTTCCCTTGTAAGGCACCTGCCAAAATTCCCCCCAGTGCATCGTCCACAGAAGCAGTAAGCCAGAATGGGATATGGCCCACTTGTTAGATGCAATGAAGCATAGCAATTTATTTGGCACGACAACGGCATTGAATTGATATACAGGAAACCCTCGCTATTCGCAGGTTCGGAGTTCGTGGTTTCCAATATTTGCAAATGCCGAACCCGCATTGTAATACACTTAAAGGAGCGCTGCACTTGCCACTGCCGGGCTTCCACCGCCGCACTCCCACTGTCGCCAGTGCAGCCGTGTCCCCCCCACCCAGCTGCTGGTGGCACAGCGTTCATGAACGCAGATGGCGTTCATGAACGCAGTGCCTTATTCATGGATTTTGCCATTCACGGAGGATACAAGAACGTATCCCCCATGAATGGCGAGGGTCTCCTGTAGTAGGATGTTTGCTTGTTATTTCTACAGCCCTGTGAGAAGGCCATAGCATTTTCTACAGAGGATTATGCCAGACTCAAAACAGAATGAAGTTTCTGTTCTGGAGAGCTTGATTCATGTCCAGTATAGATAACAGCCCATAGTAACTGTTGTGTGGGTGTTATGGCCAACAGAAAAATGGAATGAGTTGGTTCAGGGGAGAGATGTGAAGCAGAAGAGGGAGAATTCTTTGCTTTCCAAAAGAGAAAGAAATCAATATTAAAAACTATGGGCAGAGCAACTGAATCCCCAGGATTTCAGCCCAAAAATTAAAACAGTAAAATTCAAGTGCAGATGCCCCCAATCTCATTAACATTATTGTTTATAGGGTCAGATTTGGAGCCTGCTGCCATGCTCACATCAAACCCAAATACCTGTGTAAGTAAATGCTGGACAGGCCGTCAAGTTCTTGTAGCGAACTGCAGCCCCATGCACTATGGAGATGGTTTTTGCAGCTCTACGGGTGCAGGAGTGAAGTGCATGGTACAGGACCAGTTTCTCAGCTGGTAGATCTCCAATGACTTCAGTACGGCCAAAGCTGTTTCTAGCAGCTGAAGAGCTGCCTACCAAATTTCTTGATCCAGCTACTTAGAGGTGCCAAAGCGCACTGTGAAGTTCAGGGCTGAACACCCCCAGACAAAGGGGGTGTGTACACACATACTAAGTTGACTTAAAATAAGGCAACTTAACTGAGTCAACTTAAGTTAAGCCATGTCAGAGTGTACACATGTACAGCTCCTTGACATGGTGGCAGCCACCTTGTAAGCTAAGTTGATTTAACTAATGTGACTCAAGATAATACACCTCAGAGGTGTATCGTCTTGCAAAGCATTTAAGTCGATCTGTTCTGCATACGTGTGTATGCTCTTACAGTTAAGTTGACTTTAAAAAGTTAAGTCTGTGTAACCGTCAGAAAGTTAGCACATGTGTACGCACCCACGGATGGTAGATGGAGTCCATCTCCACTCATTGGCTTGACTGGGACCAAAAGGTTAGGGATTGCTGCTCTGCTGTTTGTTGTGGCAGTATCTTATGTTGGATTCAGCCTTCGGTTGGGAAGGTGAAATTCAGTTTATCTTGACAAACAAACCTTGTGGAAATCAACAATCTGCTCGCTCTAGGAAGGAGCCAGAAGGATGAGTCGAAACACCTGCTTGGAGATTGTCTCGCTGCCTCAGAGATTTGAAGCAGTGCTGGGGCGTGGGGTGTGTAAGCTTCACCGAGTCACTCAGCCATGACTCACGCAGCTGGACACTCGCACGACTTTCCTGCCGATTTGAAGACTGGTGTTATCTGGAGGCAGAGTCCCAGGAAATAACAGTGGTCTGTATTTTCCACTGTAGGATGGCCTGCTTCCCCAACAGGCAACAGATGGGGACAGGGAAGCAGAGTCAATTTAAAATGACTCTTCTGAAATCACACTGAAGGTTTATGCCAGTCGGGAACAGAATCCAGGTGTTGGAAGTCCATCGCATCCTGGATGATTTCTTAAAGGCATTAGAGCAGAGGTGAGCCTTAAAGAGACTCAAGCAATTGTTCTACAAGTGTAAGAAAGCAAGTGTTGCGCCAAACCCTGATTTTTCAAGCACCCCCAAAGCAGAGAAGAGTCATTCCTGGAAGTGAACTTCACCCTAGGCCATTTCCACAACCCATGCACTCCATTACCAGTGGGAGCGTTTACACGTGCGCGTTAAAGCACAGCAGCTTATTCTACTGCACATGAAAGCGGCGTGTAAAAAAGTGCTAATACACTAATGCGTAGTACAACAGGCTACTGCATATTAAACACCACCTAAAAAGCATGTGCTTGTGCTACTGTGCATTAGCACAGCCTAAGTTGCATATATTTAGTACCTCATTACAGGTACTAAATTGAATGTGCATTAGGAAAAGAGCATGAATACACATGTAGATGCGCCCAGTAAGAGAGGCATGGCTAAAGCTAAATAATTAATTACACTGATAGACCAAACTCCAAATCTTTTCATGTTTTATTTAGTCCTTAGTTAGAAAACTGGGTGGCGTGGCACCTTATAGGCTAACTCATTCAGAGAGGCAAGAGCTTCTGTAGGCTACTACCTACTTTATCAGATATTACTTAGGCCTTGTTAGGCCCTTATATAAATACCACAGACTTTCAAATTCTCATTGACTTCAGTGGGAGCTTGGCCTTGCTAAGTTTTTTAGAACTTGGCTTTATATTAACAAAACGCTAGAGGAGCACAAGGAAAATAATCAATGTTTGTTTTATTATGAATACGGAGAAGTCAACTGAGGCTATTCCCTGAAGGACTTGCTACTGTTGGAATAATTGTGTCTACCTTCCATGAAGAGTCACTGAGTGAGTGGGTGGTACCCTGCTATCACATAGCAGATGGGGCTGACTTTGTTCAAGTTGACAAATAAAGGAAAAATTTCCTCCATGGATCTTAAAAAAAAAAAAAAAAAAGAAGGCAAGTAAACAACCTTCCCCCATGAATGGGAGGTCTGATGATTTATCAAAGCTCACAGAAACTAGAAAAACCAAGTAAGTGCAACGAAATGGCAGGAGAAAAGGCTGCAAAAACCCAACAAATCAAAGTCTGAAGAAGTAGGATTACTCTTTGTTTCTGAACCTCAGTGACTATGTGAATCTCAGGCATACAGACATTATAGGAATAGGGAGTAGAGAACATCTCTACTGGCCAGGTGACTCTTAAATGCATGGTGGAGAGGGACAGACATCAGTTTGAAGGGCAGTTTTACCGTTAAGGCACTAGACAGTGACTTGGGAAATCTGGATTTTGTTTCCAGCTCTAGATCAGACTTAATGGATTTTAGTCCACTCTATGCCTCAGTTTTCCAATCTGTGAAAGGGACATGAGTAATCCTCTCTATGCCCAGTTTGTCTATTTGGGTTGCAAACTCCTTGGACAAGAGATGGCTCCTTACTGTGCGGCTGCAGAGTGAGGTGCTGAGTTAGGCTGGGGCCCTTGGGAGATCCTGTAATAGCTGGGCTGTTCCCTATAGTTACAATTCTGTGCTGCTACTACGCTGCATCTCACGGCATCCTCACAGAGCGAGGCCCGGTAACATGAATTCACTTCCCATTTCCTGGACCCCAGCAGATAAAATACAATAATCCATTCACTTTTAACCTCTTAGAATTGGTAGTTTTTCCTCCCCTGAAACACCAGGAAATCTGGATACCTGATGACAAAAGCCTGAAAGCTAAAACCTAGGATGAGAGGAGAAATGGAAAACCAAACACATTTCAAACCCGGAGGAAACAAAAACAGAAGAGACTCTATGAACACGTGTCTAGGGCTGAGTCTGCCTTGAGCAGGGGGCTGGACTATGACCCCGAGGTCCCGGCTTTTCTCTGATTCTATGCAAAGGGAGCTCAAAGAGGAGCTAAAGGCTCACTGAGTACAGACACAGAAAGGGGGAGCAGGGCTTGTGATGACAGGGCTGTCAGATCAAGCAGGTGGTACCTGATGTTGTCAAAGATCTGCAACATGCCAGAAGCTATTCAAGACAGCACGTCAAGTGTATTCGATAGAAGCAGTTTTCCAGCAGACATGGACCTGAGGGACAAGCCTTCATTTCACGTGTTTCAAAAGTTTAGGGGTCTTTTGTTTAACTGTCTGTGAAGGAGGTTATGGGGAGAAAATCAAGAAGTTCAAACATATCTCACAAAACCCCAGGGCATGGTGAATTTTGGTTCAGATCCCTCTCTGGGTAATAGTGGTGGGATAAAAATCAGTGGACACGTGATGCATCAGGTGCAAAGCTAGAAAGAGGTCACCAGCCAGCCCCAACACAGCAAAAGAGCCTGCTGAACTGCAGACCCAGCTCTTTTTTCAAGTTTGAACAAGTTCAGTTACCTACTTTGCTCCCATTATTTTGCATTTCCATATGCTCTAGGTTCCTGGAGATACCTACTTTCTAAGTGACAGGCTCTTAGCAGAGTAACCCCAATTCAGCAGTGAGTAGGAAATCTCTGAAATCTCCTGGGAAAGTCAGTCTCCATGAGAGCACTGGTCCAATACTGGGATAAGCTTCAGACTTGCTTTTTTTGCTGTTTGGAGTATGGTAGCACAGAGGAGAGCTCATTGCGCTCAGTGCTGTACAAACTAAGAGAGGGTCCATGTCAAAAAAGGGCTGTGAAGCCCAGTTTCACCCTGCTCAAGTCCCTGCAAAACTATTAAACACAAAAGATGGGTGGGAGGCATTCACAGCTTCTCAGGGTAGAATAAAATTGCACATAAATGCCTTAGAGGTGAAAGAGGGGCTGTCTCTCACCATCTTGCACAAAGCTGCGCAAGTCATTTAATTGTTTGCTTCAGTTCCCCAAATGATATAAAAGGGAAGGGTGGAAGAGAATAACAACATTTCCCTTGCCTCTTTGGGAAACTGGTTGTGTCACTGTAGGTTTGTCCAGCACCTAATGTGATGCTGTTGTAATAACTCCCCACTCCCTAAAGGATACAGCCAGCATGCGGGTATCCTTATCATCAAGTACACATGGCATCTTGGGCCCCCAAGGCAAAAGAGTCTTTTCCATTTATTCCATTGGCTTCACCAGGCACCTCATTCCTTCGGCTGTAACACCCAGTTTATAAGACAACATTAAATAATGCCCAACCTGTAGAGTGCTCTATCACACTCTGAAGTCAAAACAGGAACACTAAAGAAGTTGTAATAAAAAAAACCACCTTGGCAGAATTTAACCTCTATTCGAATCCTTAGTCACGATGGAAATGTATTTATAACCACAAACGTACACTAAATTATCTTAACAGCCTCCCACTGTTGCTCTAATGGCCAAAACATTGTAGTAAATTACCAACCTCCCATACAAAATAGATCCATCACCATTAAGCAGTGTTTGAGTCATCAGCACGTGGAAACACGGCAGCAACAGATTTACTTTTATCACACCATTCTTGCATTCACTGCTCTCAGCAAACACATGTTCAAGACAGTGCGTGAAATCTTGGCATGGACTGTCCTGATGCTTCTCATGCGGCGGTGACCCATCCCTAACACTCTACCTGGTGACAGTTGCTTTGCTTTCCCCCTCCTTTCCCATGTCTGATGGACTTCCCAGGCACCAGATTTTCCTGTCTGGCAGACAGACCAATATCTTTAAACACATGCAAGGCCAAATCTGTTCCTCGCAGTGCCTTGCTGAATGCTGGGGGAGTTACATTAGGGATGAATTTGGCTCATCCAAACTCCAACTTTCTCAACAGAGGGCTTCAGGGATGGATGATTTCAGGACATACCTGAAGAAGCCTGGGTAAAGGCTGGTCTTGTGGTTAAGCCAATAAACTGGGTTTGAAGAACCGCAAGGCTCAGTTCCTGGATCGAGCACACAATTCCTCTGCCATCCAGAGCTAGTCCTTCAGACGCTCTCTCTGCCTCAGTTATGTACCCATAAGACAGAGACAAAAATTGTTATGACAAAAAGAAGCATTCACAAGGCATAGATTGAAATGAATGGCACAAGTCATTGCTCTCAGAGGCCGTGTCCAGACGAGCACATATGTGCGTTTCTCTGGGGACAAACAGCAGAGGCACATAGCTGTCCCCAGGGAATGCCCATGCATGCATGCTCTGGCGTGCAGCAAGTTGCCCTGGGAGGGATAGAGGAGGCCAGGGCCAGCACCTAGGGTGGCCCCAGCAGCCTCACCTGAGGTTCTGGAGGTCTTCCAGGACTCCAGCGGCAGTGATCCGGCGCACAGAGCCTAGCCGGCAGCTGGACTGTGGCTCTGGCTGGCCAGGATCCGGCTTTAGGTGGTACACGCTGCTGCCACGTGGGCTGCCCTGCTTTTCTCAGGCCTCGTTTTTTTTGACATGGGGATTTCCTGCCACACTGGAAATTAACAGCGTGGTGCATGCCTGCATGTGCCGTGCGTGTGGCTTGCAGTGCTGCAGACCGTTCTGCAGTGCCACTAACTGCATGTGTGCGCACATCTGGAACAGATGTGCCCAGAGGTATCATTTCAGGTTTTCTGCAGTTTTCATTGCTGAAGTTCTCTCTGAGACCAGAAGGGTTAGAAGCACAGCCTTGTTTTACATGAGAGCCTTATTTTACCTTGTCTTACAACAAAGTGGGGAATTCATGTGTGTACAGAAGTTGCTTGTTTCGCTATTTAAAGCACTTTATTGCTGTGACTTAACAGAAGTGCGCAGCTTTACAGCACTTTAAAAAAGGGTGCAGCGCTTTAAATTAATCCTTGTTAAATGAGGTATTAAATGTGAAGTGCTGCATTTTATAGCACTGTAGTAACTCACAATGCTTTAAATAACTTCTGTACACTGGTCAAATTTCTGACCAATGGAGAAGCCCCAAGAAGCTGTGGAGCACCCCCTGCCTCCTAGCCTAGAAAGTGCAGGGAGGCTCAGACCCCCCCCCCCCCCCCCCCACAAACCCCAAACACTGTAATTCTGTCATGGTGAAGAGTGCAGCCTGTAACTTTATATTGCTAGAAAAAGTGCTCTAAATTACAGTGCTGTAAAACGTGCATGGAGCACTTCTGTACATACCCTGGTTTTGGGGAGCTGGAAGAAACTGGGTTTTGGAGAGCAAGTAATACCCAATCTGCCTTTATCAAATGGCTACCCCAAGATGGATGTGGACTTTCAATACCTCAACAGGTATAACCCTGTCCCAGTGGAGTTTTACCCCTGGTTCTTTTAGGAATAATTCTTTACCAGGTGAATTTACAATGGTTTGGGGATTTGTGGCATTTTCTGAAGTCTTTTTTTTTTTTTTTTTTTTTAAATACTGGCATAATGCTGATTGCACCTGTCTAAACATGTCCTAATTTAATATTCATGCACCGCTTAAATGCTGTTGATGGGACACATATAAGTACTTAGACAGACTGATGAATCTTAATGACATGTAGCTGGAAAGGGAAAGACAGAAAGACTGAAAAAAAATCCCATGGCTCTTGGATATTGAGGGCTGGTGAAGGAGGGGAAGAGGAAAACAGACACACAAGACTAGTCATCCCAGCTACTGGTTAAAAATAATGAAGCAAATGGAGATGCTGAGTAATCTCAGTTAATGCATTTAAAAGGTGTAATATCATCTGAGTGCTTTAAATAGGACACCCGAGATCACCAGGGAGAGGCAGGAGGGACATAATGCAAGTAGAATATGCTTCATGCTTATTTTGCACAGCTTTGTCATGCTTTTGCACACAGCATCCCAGTCACAAAGACCACAAAGGTGGTCTCGCCTCAAAGTCAACGTGGAGCAAAGCCCTGAATGGTGATCAGTGCTCCCTGCCCAACGGAGAACAGCTGGTTATATCATTTCATAAGAAACACACAGAGGGAAAGCAACAACAGTTCCCTCTTCACCTTTCCTGTGCAGGCTGATACGAGGTGAAACTGCCCAAGGTTTGGAGTCGGGAGTCAGTAGTAAAGAGTCAAGGTTAAAGGGGTGAGACATCTAGGACAGGTTTCTAGAATTGCTGCAAGTTAGTTTCCCCTTTCAGTTCCTACCAGAGAGCAGACCCTATTCTCAGCCTTGCTCAGCCATTTAGTATTATGCTCATGAGCACAGAAGTGTGACTTCCAGACCTTTGGGATTCATTGCACCAGCCAACCGGCCAAGAGGCTGCAGCCTGCCAACACCTTCCCTGGCTGGGTCTATCAATCTGGACAGGGACCCCCTTGACAGCTCTCATGGGAGAGCCCTGGGAACACAACACAGCAAGTAGCCAATATTACTTGTAATCCAGACAGTGCCGTCTTGTGAAACAGCATCAGGCCAATGGCCTGGCCTAAGGGGTACTGAGAACGAGGGTCTTTTGAGCAAGGTGCAACACTGAGATCCTAGTGACTCACAGCCATTAAAGTTCCCTTGTTTAGAGCCCAATGAGAAAATAGCTTCCTCGCCCCTGCTGTGACATGCTTTCAAATGAAAAACAGCAGGGCTCACAACTGCGGCAGGTATAGAGTATACCACCTGCTGGGTGGTACGGTGGCAGGCATGAAGTCCCACATGGCTGCTGATTTGCTGCCACAATTCAAAGGCCGGGCATGTAGAAACGACGATCCAGGCGCCTGTGCTGTGCCAGGGGTCAGTGTGCCCACTGCCAACCCCAATCTGTTGTGCCAGTGCCTGCGTGACCCCAGAGCAGTTACTGGGCACAGGGCCTCCTTGGTCTCTCTGCTGGGGCAGTCTTTACCACCGTCATGGAAGGGAGAGAGGCTTTTTTACAAGCACAAGCGTTCACAGAAACCACTGTGAAGTGATGAGAGTCCTGGCAAGCCATGAAAGATGCTCTCTTACCAATGCATAAGAGCTATTCAGCAAGCGGTACAGCACAGCTCGGAAACATGCCTGCATGCACATACATCACCTCCAGCGTCCTCAACCGTGGCAGGTACCAGAAACCAGCTCTTCCTTATCTAATACCCCATGATCCCACCACTTCAGCCGAAGGCAGCTTGCTTCAAGCAGGAGGGAGGCTAGGACACAGCACTGAGCAGCTCTGACCCTATCCAGTACAGAGCAGTGGTTTGCACTTTAATAATGCCAACTGTACTGCAAATACGATACAGCTCTGCAAAACACTGTACAGCAACTACTGTTCATTTTCAGCATTGGGTTCCTTATGCATGCTAGGATGTATTTACAATTGAAAATAAATCATCTTCTGTGCAAGACTATTGTTCATAGAACAGTTTTTTTAACAAGATAAATGGATACATAGATAATAGAAGACAAAATTAAGTGTTGTTCTAGCCATAAAGTGCGAGTGAGCATGAGACTGCACCTGGAGCTGCAAACAACTTTCCCCTCTTTATTAACTATCACCTTCAAATCCCACTGGTGCTGCAAAGTCTTTCAACAGCAACCTGTTGTACTTCAGCATTATCTATACCAGCTAGGTGCACAGAAAGCTCGAGTCTCAATGTGTTTTGCCTGCCTGCTTCAAATGCAAGTGCGTGGCTTCGGTCCTGCAAACTCTGCCTCGACTGGACTTCATGGGATGAGCACTCAGTGATTCAAAACTGGGCTCTGAAGTCCCAGTGCTTCCATGCAATGCACAAAGGCTAACCCCTGCACTCATCCAGAGTCTGCCCACCAAGACTTCAGAGATGGTCCATATAGAGACAGAGACATAGGAACTGCCCAACTATGTGGCCCATCTAGTCCACTATTCTGCTCCCAATCGTAGCTTGTACCACATGCTTCAGAGGAATTTGCTAGACATGCACACAGGGGAAAGATACACAGCAGTTTTACCACCATGAGTCTCATGGTGACTGTTAGGGATATTGTTCAAACCCTGAGGTTTTTATCTCCCTTCCAGTACTCTCTCCTAAGCATCAACTATTATAGCTTTGGATAGCTTTGCTGTCAACAAAGGATGCCCATTCCCTCCTTGACAAATTGCTGGTCTCCACAACAGCCTGTGGCAATGGGCTCCTCAGTCTATTTCCTACTTCGGAAGTTTTCAAAGGACCACCTTTCAAATTCATTAAACAGCCCTTTGTTGTGTGTTCTGGACAAGGAGACCTGCCTTCCTTGGACCATACACTACTTTATATGCTTCTCACGTCCCTTCTTACTTGCCTCTTTACGGTGAACTATTCCAATCATTTCAATCTCTCTTTAGAGGAGTTTTCCCCCATACTCCTAATCACTCTCATCTCTGACAAGCTGGTGCAGGGGTCTACCACAGGTACTGCATGATTGGATAAGATCCAGATGTCAGGGAGCCTTTCTTCAGCTACACACATCCACATCAGTGGTGTTCAACCTTCTAGCCCCATGGGCTGCATGAACGGTGAAGGGCTAGATTCAGCGCGGGGGCAGTGCATGGGGCTGGTCTGTGGGTATGATCTTCTCTGCCAATCTGGCTTCATGCACTAGATCCAGCTGTGGATCAACCCTGAAAGGTCTAGCAGTCAATGCTGCCGTTGCTCCCCTGCCACCAAATTTCCAGACCCTAAATTTCCAGAGCCATGATGAGCCCTGCAGGCGAGATGATGCAGCCCTGAAGGCCAGATTCAGCCCACAAGCCAGAGGTTGAGCACCACTGGTCCGTGCATATAGAGTCTGTTGCCTTGAAGGGCTGATCCAAAGCACAGCAGAAACAACAAGAACCCTTCCATCGATTTCTATGGATTCTGGCTTTTAGTGCTACCCTCTGCTATTGCGGCCCATCTTAGCTCTACGTGGTATCTTTGACAGTCAGGCAATGCCAATTGGTTCCAGTACTTACACTCCAACCATTTATGCTCGTTGCCCAGTCACTGCCCATGTCTGATTGATTGCGCATGTTTTTCCTTAGGCTTCTCTCATGCCACAGTCATAGCACGCTCAGTTTCTGCCTGTGCACCGATAGCTATGGATAATATCATGCTGCACTGGAGGCTGAGGCAGAGTTTGGCTGCCAAATTTGCTTCCCCACATCCTGACATTGTGGCTCTGCTCCTTGACCCCACAAACAATGGGCTGCTCTATGCTGCACCACTGCGCTCTTCCCACTGGAAACTCAGATCTGAAGTTCTGTGCAGTGAACGGCGCGTGGGGAACAGGGGGAAAGGAATCGTGCTACCATCAAGTCACGGCTCCTTCTTAAATCAAAGCAAATGACATTTTTCATCCAGCCTCCTATCTGGAGGCAGTTATTTATTCACAATGCTGAAGAGCAACAAAACACCCAGAATCCAAGACACTGTGCACAATATTGGCAGTATGAAGGCAGCTCATCTATTTTTCATTGTCAATAAGTAAAGGTTATTTCTGGTTTGTACCCCATATGTTCTCAAATACACGCTGTATCAACAGCATGAAAGGAAGGTGGCATGTATCTACCCACACACAGGAAGTTGGCTAGAGTAGTGTGGTATAAAGACGCAGGGGCATGAATTTGGGATGGACACGTAATGGGTGGTGGTGATGCCACAACTGAGTTATGCAGGCAATGTTCCCCCTCCCACTGAGACACATCTCTAAACCAAAGAGTGCTCAGCAGTCTTCAAAAGCCAGGTACCTTGGTCCAATTTGGGAGGAGATTTTCAAAGACCAGCCATGAATCATTCCCTAATGGCTGGCACTGCCACTGGCTTCACTGCAAGAGTGTGCAGGTGAATACAACCATAGACAACCACATGGCTCAACAACACTTCACCAGATGCTGAATTTTCTAGCTCTTCTAATAAGAGAGCTCAATCACCATGCAAGCAAAAACATACAGGCTGCCAAAGGGAAGGGCTTCAACAATATGAAAAAAAAAACAAGTCTACCAAGTGAACCCTAGCTACCCCAATGTAGGTGTTACACTGGAAGGCAAAGGATTGCAAATGGTGCGTCAGCTCACATACCATGGCAGTAATGTAGAAGCCAATGGGACTATCCCAAAGGAAATGCTGACATGCATTGAGGCGGTGTCACCTTAAATGAGATAAAGTCACTGCTGATCTGTAATTTAAATGCCAAGCTACCAAGCTATCATTCAAATGGTATTTCTGCTGTGACACATGGATACGAAAGCTGAAGATCCATCTGAGGAGCAGACAGAACAAAGGCCTCTGAAAAAACACAAGGTGTCCTATAAACGAGTTTCTAACATGCTAGCCAGTTCCAACAGCTCACCTTCACCAAGTCATCCAGAAAAAGATGATGGGAGTATTTAGGAGTTGTGCTGCGAATGACACCGAAACATCTGCCACAGCAAATGTTTTAGTACTACCCTCTGCTTTGACTGCCCATCTTAGCTCTCTACCTCGGACAGATGGAGGGAAGTGCAATAAGACTGAATGAAATACCTCTCCTCCAAATGATACCTGGAGAAAGCGAGTGAGAGAGTATGTGGAACTTAATACAGCGGTCACGCAGGGTAGAGCACTTCTGGAAGATCATCTCCCTTATAGGGGTTGTCCAGTTAGGCACCTGAATACAGAGGCATGCACACACACATTAGACACTTCTGAATAACCTGGGGTAAGACCCTCAGTTGGCCACGTTTTAATCGTCTGCTTTAGCTTCTAGCCCTACAATGACCCAATATTGAAGAAGGCCCGATGTGAACCTAACCATCTCTCTCCCTTCTGTGCTGTTGGCCACAGAAACTGGTGTGCCTTAACCATGCTAGCCCAAGCGGCCACTTAGACCGTTGACTGAATCCTCCTGCTGCTGGCCTTGTGTAGAAGTCATTTGGGATGAGGAATCCCACAGCTGGCCAGAGAAATTCATTGCTAAGTGCTCGTGTCATAAACACCGAACTGATGCAAAGATTCCCTGACGTTTTCAGCCTTTCCCAGCGGTTTCACAAACCAACTGGATTCACCAACAGAGAGGAATCTAAAAGGGAAGATCCAGAAACATGACATTCCTCATGGATCACTGCTTCCTAATGCACTGGGGAAGCAAGCATCTTTTTTGTCTGGCTTAGACAGCAACAAATCCACACACTGCCCCTGCTGAGAGGGAATGTCCTTCTGAAACTGCAGCTAGAAAGCAATGCATATCTTGCTGCCAAAGTTTCTGTCCAAAGAAAGAATACTGTAAGGCCTGGGACTGCAGAGACTGCTTTTTAAAAGTCTATATATCCATATGGTACTTAACACAATGGCATCATTGATACTATTTGCAGTACAAATTCATGATAGGATCTCTGGCTTGCATTACCCTGAGACTTACATGCAGACAGAAGTGACAATTTTCACCCGATCTGGCCACAGAAAGCAGTGTACAGTGGTGACCAAACACACATGCACAGCTGCAAACAGCTTCAAAAATGAACCGGTGAAAAACTGCATGAGGGATCAGATAAACACCTTTCAAAACCTAGTGTCTTTTATAACTTGTGTCTGCAGAGCTCCCAGCCTATGGCTGTTTTCAGAATGGGAGGGGGGAAAGGGAGCGGAGGGAGGTCAGCCTGGGGGGTCTTCGGCTCCGCACTGGAGGGTGGGCGGTTGTACTGGAGCTCCCCTCTAATGGGGGGCTCCAAATCACCCACCCCATCCTTCAGCGCCAGCTGGGGAGCCCCAAGGACGCTGCCTTCCCCCCTCCCCTTCTGAAAACAGCAAGCAAGGGCAGAGAGCCCTGGCCATTGCCATGGGAACCAGGCTCCAGGCTCCCAGCCCCCCCCACCCCAGAGCCAGCTGTAAACTTCTGTCTGGTCTGGGGTAATTTGTAACTCAAGATTGCTTTGCAAAAATCATTCTGAGTTACAGCCGGGAGCTGCACTTCTGTCTGCATCCTACATGATCAAATGGTCCTTCCTGGCCTTCAACTATTATTCTTCATCGGTTTCAGAGAATACCTTCTTCTTCTGATCTCACCCACTTCAGTAGAGGAGGGAGCACCACATGCAAACATCACACCGTTGAGCACACTTGGGTTCACTGGCAAACTCGCTACTGTGTAAGGCTACTCAGGTGCTACCAAAATGTTCAGAGTTCCCAGAGAGAACTAACTACTGAGACGGAAATAAATAAAATGAGAGAAAGCAAAGCAACTGGGCACGTACTCCTCATGCAAATAAAGGGATCTGGAACATTTTATAACAACCTTTTGAGAACAGCTTTTGCATAAACACCCTGGCATAATATTAGTACAATGGTGTTTTGTAAACAAGTCGATTTCTAACGATGACAAGCCATCAGCGGGAAGGAGAGGCTGTGAAAGCAAAGCACTCAACCCACATTAATTCAGCAATATTGCATGCAGTGCCTGGTAGCTGAAAACAATTATTGCAAATATTATTGATCTGGTAGGCTGCGATATGCAATGGAGCAGGAATACACTATTCTTTTTGCAATCTTATTTTAATTATTTAACTAGACATTATGCTGGGAGGTGGAGCCAAGTAGTGAAGGCATCTCACTATGGCTCCAGAGGCGAAGGTTGAAGCCCTACTCTGGACTCGGGCCAAAAGCTACACCCCTCCCAAACCAACCCAGCTGTAAATGGGCACCTGATTATCAGGGATCCTGGTTTTCTCTGATTTAACAAAAATCCCCAATTTTTGGTTAAAAACAAGTAACCCCAAATCTACATATTCCATAATTTAAATGAAACACCACTAATATAGAGATCTATCTATAGCTAGATAGATCTCTATATTAGTGGTTCATTTAAATTGTGGAAAATGTCTATCTATATCTGTACAGATAGATCTATATATCTGTGATGTTTCATTTAAATCATGGAAAATGTGGATTTGGGGTTACTTTTTTTTTTTTTTTAAACTGAAAATCGGGGATTTTTTTTAAATCAGAGCAAACCAGAATCCCTGCTGATTATTCAGGCAGCAGAGATGCAGGCAGCTGGATATAATGCTGACCACATGGCTTCCCTGTGTGCCACTGGCTACAGAAACTACTGTTCCCTAAACATGCCAGCCGCCACTGGGGCTCTTGTGTGCAATAATTAATCAGAGATTGTGGGATGCTCAGGTCCTGAGCCCTGGCGACCACACAAGTACCAGAGAAATGGCTGCACAAGAAGCTGGCTGGGTTAATGGGGAACTGGCGCGTTGCAAAAGTTCCTGACTCTCCTCAGGTCAGTACAGGCAGCAGATCTGGCCTCTTAAGTCTGCAACAGCAGGCAAGGACACACAATGCTTTTCCACCCAGTGTTATTCAGGTGCATCACATAAAGCAGCAATTAAAATCCCATAAACTTGCAAACCCAGAGAACTATACTGTGAAACATTCGCTAACATATTTCTAATGCTGATTTTAATGCTTTCTCCCCTGGGCTTGCTTTTAAAGGGGGGGGGGGGAGATATCTCTTGGAAGGAGCAGAAGGAATGAGGCATAGGAGGTGTGCATGCCAGTCTGGTAAAAGTGGCAGGTTGGAGAACAAACGGTGAAGGAAGGAGCTGCTGTATGGGCTAGTGACCAGAGCAAGGGATGAAGAGTCAGGACTCGACTCTGTTACTGCCTCCCTCCACCACCTTGGGCAAATCACTAACCCCACATGCACCTCAATCCTGCCACCCTGTGGAGTGGTGACAATGGCGCTCAACCATTGACAGTTGTGGATGCAATAGCTGAGGATAACTGGTTCCTTTTTATTAAAAGGGGATTTGCATGAAAAGAACAATAGCCTTGTGTTTAAGATGCAGGAGATCTGAGTTCAGCTCTCTGCTCTGCCATGGACTCTTTGTATGGCCTCAGCTAAATCACTTACTTGCCCCATGCCTCCGTTTCTCCATATGCAGAAAGCAGGGAATAATCCTTTCTTTTTCACACCCATTTAGACTGCAAGCTCTCCAGGACAGGGCCTATCACAACAAGGTCTTGATCCCAATCCTCCCTACATTGCTGCTGTAACACAAGTAAATAATATTTGCTTTGTTTAAGTCACTACTATAAAAGAGCTGTTTTGGTCCAATAAACGGCATTGCATCAGACTGCACATTTGACACTCGCTTTTAAAAGGCCATACTTTAACTCCTCCAAAGAAAAATGAATCCAGCTTCCTGTTACACTTTCCTTAAGTGCTGTTTGTCTTTCTTAAGTTCAACCCGTGTTTTGCTGTCATCAATCTTTTATGTCTGCAATAGACTTGGCCACCGAGAGAGCCCAGCTCTGAAGTCATGAGGCAGGCTTGATAGAAAAAGAGCAACAATGTAATCAAGCAGTGTTCCCCGAGCCAAAGCACGAGGCAAAAACATATGGTCGAGGAAACAACATCACTATAACTCCTCATCTTGTAGGGTGGGGAGTTCTAGGTATAAGGGCGTTAAGATGTGGGTACTATCCCATTTGTTGCCTCCAGTTGAGTATTATAGTCAAGTATAAAAAGGGTAGGGTGTTTTTATGGTCAAGAATGATTAGAAAGAAGTGGAACAGTGGGCTGTCATGTCTCACCCTGCCAGGACAGTATGGAGATACGGGGAATTTCTGCATGTTCATGCAGTATTATGCAATTGGGATGGTGCTGCACTAACCTTGCTGGGAATAAACCTGCTCTGAGCAGATGCACCCGCCCACCTGTCTGACCTTCTCCTGCTCTAAAAAAGGACAGGTGTCTCCTTCCTCCAAAGGATCAGGGATAGGCCACCACTGGGAGCACTCAGTAGAGCAGCGTGCATAAAGGTGACTCCAGGCACAGCAGAGCAAATGCACGGCTGGTACAAGAAAGCGTGACTCTTGATGTCAGTGCTGTTGAAACCACTTACACCAGGGGTGAGTCTGAACAGCAGCGTTTGCTGTGCTCTGTGGACCATCCAAGGACCTGATGTGCATGTTTTGTTAAGTGACCACAAATCAGATTGTGCCTTGGCAGGAATACACCAAGGAATCTCTTCAGTGTCGTTGCTACTCTCCTGTAATGCAGACTCTCTTAACTATAAGCCACCCATTAAAACTCCTTGCCTACATGGAGATTTAGTTAAATGCCCATTTCTTAGCACTGAGCTGAAGTTAAGAGCACGTTCTTCTCTCATACCGCCAGATCAGTGCAAGCAGCCAGGTCCAAAATACCACCCAGATCCAATCCCCACTTCCTTCCTTTGCAAAAAAGTCTGGTTAAGCCAGGCTCAGCTGCTCCATTGTATGCTCCCCTGCAGCTCCTCAGCTGTACCCCAAGATCCTCTCTTTAGGGAGTCGCTTCACTTACATTCAGACAGGGCATTAGCCAACTGCCTCAGTGAGTCAACAGAAACTGCTTAACCTCTTCCTAGCAGCATCAACACCTGTGTACAGGGTTTGCCTGAGGCACCACACCCTGCTGGCCTGTTATCCCATTATCCTCCCCAGCTGCCATCAGGAAGAACAGGTCCTTTTGCTGTTGGGAATCTGGCAGGACAGTACACACCTGATGCAGACATAATATGAGACCCACATTTCACACGTGCAAGACCCGATTCCTCTCCCACTTAGGCCAGGTAAGGTGGTCACAGTAGATGTAGAGCCATTGAGAGTAAAGAAACATGCGCCGGATTTCGATTTCAAGTCAGCTCCGCTAGCCAGCACAGGTAACACTGAAGCACGCAGGCAAGCAGGCAGAGTTTGAAGTCAGTTTACTTCCAAAAATGAACAGTAAAGTTGCTTTATGAGCAGCTGAATGCTATATTGCTTCATATTATGCTATTTATGCTACCATCACTCCCAGGTGCTGCAGTCCTGCACTTTGATTCCACTGTTAGGTCCTGTCCAAAAAACCATGCACTGTAAGCATAACCCAAGGGACAATAAATGGAGACTGACCAAAGAGAGAGAAAAAAACCGAGACTGCTGATCAACCTGACAGACAAGCGGTCTCAGCACATCGGCAGCCCAGCTATAGTCATGTTATTTTGGTTGGCATCACAACAAGGAGGCGTTTTAAGGAGGGCTGGGAAGGAGAATAATGCATTCGTGCTGTGGATGTCGGCAGAGAGCTGCTCCCAAGAGTGAGAAGCATGGTGGGAGAAAGCAGAGGATACTTTTTGAAAATCCACCCAGGTGGGTGATGGTATCGTGGGCTGGGCAGCAGCTGACCCTTGGTCTGTTCACTCCCTCTGAGCTGAAACTACTAACAACTGGTACTGGTATTACAGTATCTATCGCAGGGGTGGGCAATTATTTTGGGCGGAGGGCTGCTTATTGAGTTTTGGCAAGCCATCGAGGGCTGTATGACAGGCAGCCGGGGCAGATAAATATTAATTGCCTAAATATTTTAGGGGCTCCGCGGGCTAGATAGAATGGCCTGGCTGGCCACATTTTGCCCACCCCTGATCTATCATCTGGAGGCCTCGATTTGAGATCAGGGCTGCCCTGGACAAGATGGTATGTATGTGTGGAAAGAAAAGCCTGCAGTCCCGAAAAGCTTGCAGTCTACACCATCAGGAGACGCAAAGCCTGGGAGACTGTAATTACCGATGCTGGTCCTCAAAGCACTTCCCAAAGAAGCAACACACAAAGGACCACAATGCCTGCCACTGAAAAACACACCTTCCTCTGCAGTGACTCAGAGTCTATGGATTGATGCACAGTGCCAGTTCATCACCAGTTAGGGCTGGAAAGGAAGGAGCAATGCCCCCTCCTGCCTTTGAATCTGGATGGCAGCAATGCAAGGCGAAATCAGGCTAGGGTACTGGGTTCAAACATCCCTCCCCCTCCCCCCAAGAGGGCTCCAGAGTTTAGATTTTGGGGTCCTTGAGGAAAGTGAGGCCACATGCAATGCAACAGGAGGGTGATCAAAGGTAGAGCGCAGAGGAGGGCCTTGGCTGCTGGGTTTATTACAGAGCCCAGAACAACCCTTTATAAGGGTCGAGGCATTTGGTTTTCAGACTCCAGACCTTGTTTATGTCCTCCTGGGGGAATACTGTCATTTCGTGCTAATGCAGAACCTTCCACCCAGGGGCTCTGTGCACGGCTCTGATAAGGTTGCTCAGAAGGGAAGGCTGGGTAAATGCTGCCACCACCTTTTACTAATGAGCAGCAGGGAGTAAGACATAGTAAGAGCGGAGAGCAACATTTTCAAAACCAGCCGGTCACTTTTGGCCCCCGGCTTGAAATGCAATAAGCCTGGGTTATGAAATGCCAAGCACTCGGAGATTTCCTTGGAATCCAAGCAGCTGTGCTTGGTTCTTCTGCAAATAACAAAATAATTAAAAAAAAAAAAAGTTAGTAGCTGCTTTTGGTATAGCTGGCCTAAGCGACTTATTCAACCTCCTGTAGGAAACCAGGGCAGGTATCAAGACTGTAATCCAAGTCCAAGTGACGGTGTTTCTAGGCACAGGGTATCTAAAGATCCCTTCAAAATGTATTTGCTGACAGCTTCCTGTATCACTTCCTATCTTGCACATGCTTGTAAGACATTCTGCATTTCACCCCAGATTCAGCTGCCTTTCCCTGAAGGTTAAAGGCATTTTCAAAACATAGGTGGTTTGCAAAGTACTTTGCATGTCCATCCGTCTGAAAGACGCTCTTATGCACATCAATAATTATCGTTAACCTCCAGCACGTCACACCCTCGTGCCTAACATTTAACAAATTTA
This sequence comes from Alligator mississippiensis, assembly GCF_030867095.1. NCBI lineage: Eukaryota > Metazoa > Chordata > Crocodylia > Alligatoridae > Alligator > Alligator mississippiensis. Next base: position 464,874,033 of record NC_081824.1, on the reverse strand, counting down.
CCCGGCTCTTGTTGGAATGCAAGAGCACAAGCTGGATATTCACAAGGCAATGTGAGTGCTCTTTCATGGGAGAGACACTGAAGAGCTAATGACATTTGATGGGTTAAGGCCATTGGTGAGTCAGTGTTGGCAATTAGTTTATTTCTGTGGGAGGAAGGTGCTTTGCTTCATTAAGCTAAAAGCAGTCCCTTTGCTCAGTCTGTACCAGACACCCTACATGCAGACAGACATCGGATGCTAAAATGCTGTTGTTGCCTTGATCACAATATGCCTAGTGGGCAGGATGGGAAAAAATCCTGGATCCACCCGAGATTTGTTCTGTGGCTGTCTGCAAATTTCCCGGTTTCAGGAAGGTAGTTAGGGACCACCACACTGACAGGTGTGGTAATGGGAAGGTAATTAGATGGAGTCCCAGTTCTGGAGTAAGCAGATCCAGCACCCCTGAAGTCTAATGCCATTTATTGGAGGGCTAACTGAGTCATCACCTGGGATCTTGGTTTTCTCCCGATTTTTAAAAAATCCCCAACTTTTGGTTAAAAAAAAATAACCCCAAATCCACATTTTTCCATGAATAAAGTGAAATGCCACTCTCTCTCTCTGCATATTAGTGGCATTTCATATAAATCATGGAAATACATGGATTTGGGGTTACTTTTTTTTTAAACCAAAAATTGAGGATTTTTTTTAAATCGGAGAAAACCAGGATCCCTGGTCATCCCCTGCCCTGCCACCACTACCAAGTGGGATTGCTAGTATAGCAGAGGCACGCTGCAATGTTTAATCAAAGGTCTAGTGTAGCCTAGCCTAGACATCAGCCCAGCCCTACAGGCCCTAAGGCTTTCACATGGGGAAGTGACTGAACATAGAGCAAGTTTGCTGATATAACCCAAGAAGGAAGACAATCCAGTGCTCCCCCCGCTTCCTCCCACGGCCCGGCGGGCTCCGAAACACAGCAAACACTTATTTTGTTTGTTTGCCACCAGTCAGCAGATCTGTTTCCAACTTCAGCCAGGGAGCAGATCTGCTAAGTCAGAGGACAGCCGCTTCGTGCAGTCGCTTTTGAGAGCCGGGTTAGGCTTTTATGGCTTGGGATGAACTTGGAGGTCCTTGGACAGAGAAGGCAAAGCCGGAGTTACTCACTGGGTTGAGTCTGAAGCAGGGCCGGCTGTTTAGACAGTCTTTACAACCTTCAGAAACCTTTTGATCTCTGGCAACTGTCATGCCGGCACTGATAGCGCTCCGATGGCCCCGCTCTGTCTTCAAAGCATTTGGCCGAATGTTCAATAATTCATACTAATGATAAAGCGTGCGTGTGTGTGTGTAGCGGGGGAGCAGCGCAGGAACAAAAGCAAGTTCACCGAGATACAGAGCTGATCACTGGGGCAAAGGTGTCGGGAGCCGCTCTCCAGCAGAGATAAGGAGAAGCATCCTCTGAACTGGAAAGGGACACGGTGCCCGCGAATGCACCGAGACCTCCCCTGAGATTGGGAGACACCCACCCTGGGAGAAGAAATGCAGCCCTTTCCCTGGGAGGTCCCCCCCCCCCCCCCCACTTCGTTTCAAGGTAAAGCCCCTGCCAAGCCCGCAACTCAGGATGGGCACCTTCACAGAGGGCACTCGGCAGTGCACCCTCACAGAGATGCCTCCGGGACTTTCCCCCCTTGCACCAGACATTTCAAGCAGGAAGACGTGCATCCATCCCCTCCGGGGAGACCCCAGCCCGACCCTCTCCGCGCCCGCAGCGGCCCCCGGCGCTGCCCCGCTGCAAACCAGCGCCCCCTGCCGGCCGGCGCGCACGGCACCAGCTGTCCGCGGGCACCCGGGACGGGACGGGACGGGACACTTACATATCTCCGCAACTTCTTCTCCGGCGGCGACTTGCGCAGCCAGCCCGAGCACACCACCTCCCCGCCGCTCATGCCGCCGGCGTCTGCCCGCGTCTGTCCGCGCTGCCCCGGCTCAGCCCGAGCCCGCGCCCGCTCCGCCTCCGCCGCTCCCCGCCTCCTCCCCGCGGGGCCGGGCTGCGCCCCGGGCTCCGCCTCCCCGCGCCGACACCGGCCGGGCAGGTGCCGCCAGCTCCGCTGCACAGCCAGCCCCCGACAGCAGCCGTCCTGGGGAGCGGCCCGAAGCAAGCGGCGGGCTTTAGTATAGGAGTGACTTCAAAAAACAACAAGCGTCCGCATGGGGAAATGCTGCCTCCCATGGATGCCCCTTTCCCCGGGGCAAATGTGCTCCCCCCTGCACCTAAAGGAAGGGGCATCATGCAGGGGAGCATGCAGGGCGTGGAGAGCCTGCCCCAAAATACCCCCCAGCCGGACAGAAAAATAGGGATCTCTGCAGGAAATGCTGCCTGCCATGGATGCCCCTTTCCCCGGGGCAAATGTGCTCCCCCTGCACCTGAAGGAAGGGGCATCATGCAGGGGAGCATGCAGGGCGTGGAGAGACTGCCCCAAAATACCCCCCCGCCCAGCATCACAGAAAAGTAGGGATCTCCACAGGAAGCTCTGACTGGCATCAATGCCCCTTTCCCTGGGGCAAATCTGCTCCCCCTGCACCTGATGGGGAGAGACTGCCCCAAAATACCCCCCAGCAGGATAGAAAAGTAGGGATCTCTGCAGGAAATGCTGCCTGGCATCGATGCCCCTTTCCCTGGGGCAAATCTACTCCCCCTGCACCTGAAGGAAGGGGCATCACGCAGGGGACCGTGCTGCGGGGCATGGAGAGACTGCCCCAAAATACCCGTCAGCATCACAGAAAAGTAGGGATCTCTGCCGGAAGCTCTGTCTGGCATCGATGCCCCTTTTTCCCCAAGGCAGGCCAGGTTCTTTGGGTCAATTTTATTAGATTGATAGCTGGAAAAATTGTTCTTTGCAAGCTTTCCCCTTCTTCAGGCGTAGGGGGAGTCTGCAGTTGTTTTGTGCTCTCCTGGATGGGGTAGAAGGCAGTGTTTGCCTTTCCCTGTGGCAAATGTACTGCCCCCCCCCCAAAAAAACAGGCTTTCTAGACGCATCAGGCAGGAGGCCTTACTTGGCATGGCTAGATATTAGCAGAACTGCCCCCCCAAAAGGCCCTTGAAATGAGCTTTCCTGGGCTGGGGGGGACTGATAAAAACTGATAAAAGTGTCATATTCTATTATTGATTTCAAAAAAGGCCTCACAGAAAAGTAGGGCTGGCAAGGCCCTCCAGAGGGAACCCTGCCTGCTACCCGTGCCCTTCCCCGGGGCACATTATCCCCCCACCTCACTGAAGCAGGGGGCTTTCCACACACATCAGGGAGGAGACTGAGCCTGTCACTGTCAGACATTAGCAGAAAAATAAGCCCCCAAAATAAAGCCCCCTGAAATAAGCATTCCTGGGGGGAATCGATAAAAGCGTCATATTTTATTATCGATTTTTAAATCCTGTCGCAGCGCCCGCTCGCAGGGGGGCTCAGCCGCCACTGGAGTCTCGGGCAGACTGCCTGGGGATCGTGTTACAGGAGAGGGTGTCGGTGCTGGAACGGGCAGCCCGCTTTCAGAGCTGGAAGGATGGTCTGTCCCCATCGTCTCCCGGTTGAAGTCCCCATTAAAAGTCCCATTTGCAGTCGCCAGGAGCAGGCTGGGCCTTCCATCTTCATTATCTCTTCCCCACTCTCATTTATGAATTTTTAAATGGTCATAGATATGGTCACTGGAGAGGCAGTTATAAATGATTCATGGGAAGAGTGTGCACTGAGGGGCTCGGCCCTGGGAACGGTTCTGATCCCGGTTCTCTTGGTTCACCCCGTTTGCTGTGCCAAGTTACTGGCACAGAAAGGCCGTGACAGACAGGGTGCAAGGCTGGGATTCGAGACGCTTTGTTTTATTCTGTGGCTCTGCCACAATGCTGCTCAGGCAAGTCACGGCAGCTTGTGGTGCCTCAGTTTCCCTTTGCATCCTTTGCCAACTTAATGGGCAGGGACTGTTTCTCATCGTGTTTGGACAGCACCTAGCACAACAGGGCCTTCATGTTGGCTGGAGACTTACAAACAACCACCCTTGGCACTTATAAACACCTCTCACCCAGGGATCTTACATCACTTTAGAGTCAGTAATTAAATCTGATGCTGTCTACTAGAGATATGTAGGACACCCATTTCTCAGATAGGGAAACTGAAAGTAGGCAACTTCATTTATTCATAAAGGCTACAATGGTTGTAGACTTTATTAATAGTTAAGACAAAAATCCTACAGGGCAGGTTATGCTGTTTGTTAGACACTAACAAAAATAGGTTTTCAAGCTCCTAATGTTTCCTCTCCCGGGGACGAAACACAATCACCAAAAACAAAAAAGGGATTTTCCCCTTTCATTGTCCAAATCAATGGATTTTGGATGGGGCCCTTAAAGTCAACGGGAATCTTTCCAAAGACTTCAATCAGCCTTTGGGGCAGCCCCCAAATCCCTGAAAGTACTGCGTGCTAAGCAGTCGGAGCAATGAAAACATGTCATACAAAGTCATTACAGCGTGTGTGTTAATGATTCATGAGCCATACTTCATACCGATGGGGTCCACTGTAACTGCCTTTAAATGATATCACAAAGCCAGTCTGGATTTTTTATGTTAACAAGTTTCAGGGTTGATGCACACCATTTGTCATCATATACCATAGATTTATAAAAGGTTAGAGTGGGGACAGTCATAGAATAAGGTATTCAGCACATTTTGTGATATTTTGTGGATTAATTATCCCATTCCCTTCCACTGTTTATATCCAGTTTGCTCAGTCAATTAGATTGCAAAATATATGCAAACAGCACTCGAGATGCATGAATTTTTTTCTTTTTTTCGTTTTTTGCCCATCCTCCCAGAGAAAAGCCTGCAAACATACATCTCAAAGACGCTCGAAATGGCTGTCATCTCTCCACCTAGATATGTTAGCATCTCTAAATGAAATATAAGCCCTGTGCAAAAAATAAAAACCTGCACACTGGATGCAAAAATAAAACCCTCCAAGATCTTACTACCTGCCTGCCTGCCTCTGTGCTGTGACTCAGTATTGCAAGAGTGAGCCTAACACATAAATTTGGCATTGCATACATGCTTTATGAATTTGCTACATCTTTCAGGTATACAATCTCTATCCCAAAGTGCTTCATAGTGTTAGACAAGAAAAAGCTCACCTTATAAGCAAGCTGATCAGTAAAGGTATCAACTGGATACCCATATAAAATGAATCCACCTCTGACCTGACAGCATTTCCAGCCATGCTGCTCTTATAACAAACAACACAGGCTGCAAGCTGCCCTCCAAGCCAACAGTGAACCAAGCTCCTCCAGAGCTGGTAGCACTGGATCTGTAGAGGGCTTGAGCTAAGAAACCAGGAGCCCTAGCTGAAGACTCAAATAGCCCCAGATCTGCTGTGGGTGGGGAAACATTGCAACCAAAAAGTTACACAAAGCTTTGGAAAATCAGTGATCGCCTGATCTGCAAGATCAGGGTTTGCAAGAGAGTAATTAATAAGGGAGAAAACATGTGAGAAGGATGGATCTGATTCAATGCATTGCAGAGGTACAGGAAAAGTTCCAGAGATGGCTTTTCTAGCAAAGTCTAGGCACACTGCCAATAAGAATGAGACAGATTTTTCTTGTTTTTACCGCTGTCTTCAATTTCCTCCCGTGTTTTAAGTTGCACAGGAACTGAAATCGGTGTCTGGAAATCAGAACTTCTACGAAACACCACCTGGCTGATTTCTGCTTTGTGCTTTGGAGTTATTTGTGCGAGGAGCTGCACCATCTATTGGAGAAAGCTGGAAGTGGCAGGCAGAATAACTCACCTTATTCTCCATTGGGTTATTGTTGTTTAAGCAATAAGGATAGCAATGCAGGGCATTTCCTGGCACTTAAGGACCAGCTGGGCAAAGTACTTGGGGTTATACATCCAGCTGGTCATTAATCCCCAGAAAATGTCCTATAGGGAGGGTGCAATTGGTGGGATAAACCTATACGCATTGGAGGAAACAAGACTTAAAACTCAGCCGTGCTGCTCTATATGGTATTCGCCTCCTTCCCTGTTTTGCTCACTATTCACATGGCTCCCATTGCAGCATGAGCTGCATGCCTTACAGCCATTAGTGAATGCACCTTCCCCAAATACCTCCCTGGAGCAGAGCTGGGCAGGAAACATTTTTCCATCCCATTAACATTTTCAAGATTTCAAACATTTTCCCTGTACTGCAGTGGGTCAATCCCAGGACTTGCAAAATCTTTTGTCTCTCCAACAAGCAGAGCATTTCCCCTTACCTCCAAAACAGTCAACAGCCCAGTGCTTAGAGCACTCATCAGATACAGCAGATCTAAGTTTAAAGCCCACTCTATAGTAAAGGCTTGAACCTATTTCCCACGTAGCAGGTCTAACCACTAGGCTATTGCCTAGGCTGGAGTTTGCATTTTCTCCCAGAGCTGAGAAACCTTTCCCAATTACTGGCAGTGTGTAATTGTAATTGGCACATTCTCACAAAACATTTCAGATGAGATGACTTGGTGTTTTCTAATTAAAAACTTTTATTAGAAAAGTTGCAAGCAACTCTACTCAGGAGAAAAGGAAGTATTGGCCTGTCCTCACTGGACTGGAACTACGATAAAGTTACTATAACCATCCAGAAATGGAGTTATGATAGTGTGTCTAGACAGATAGGAGAAAGGGCACAGGACCTGGTTTACTAGAAAATTTAGGTGCCTATTTCGATTTTGAAAGATGCCTAGGGCTGAGACATCTAACTGCAAGTGAATTCAGTGGGACTTTTGGGCTGCTTTTGAAAATGTGGCCACTCAATATATGTCTGATTAAGCTGAGGAGAATGGGGTAGGGAGAGCGTGGCTCTACTCCAGTTTTCTGCTCCCCTGGTCTTGAACCAGTTTGGACTTAAAATGATCCCTGACCCAACTTGGAGACGTGTCAAGGGTGCTCCAGATCATACCAGCTCCAGCACCCTCACAGTGATCACTGGCCTGGCTGAGAATCAGGGGCCACATTGTATATTCTGCCTCAACCCATCCCAGAGGAAAGGGAGATGGCTGGGGATAGAGATGCCTAAGCTGGCTCTATAACAAATAAGACCTCTCATGTCTGGGACAATCCTTATCTGCTCATTTATGATAATTCTCCAGTGCAAGAGAATCACAGAGAAATACAACATCATAGAAAATCAATAGATGATCCAGAGGTTATCTAGTCCAACCCGCTCCCTGAGGCAAGATCACCCCTATCCAACCCATCCCATGCAAACTATAATCTAAACTCTACATAAGACTGCTGTTAACCCTGCCACAACAGAAACCAACACCCTAACCTGCCACAGGTAAAGCAGGGGAAATATGGCAGCCAATGTCCTGTTTCTTTGAAATGTTGTCAATACATGCTCAAGAGATCTGGGTAGAGGACCATGCCACCCACCACAGAGGAAGGCAACCCCCCCAGTAAATACCATTACGACCATGGGGTAAAATTCCTTCTTGACCCCAGATATGGTGATCCGTCTGCCCCTGAGTGGAGGGGCAAGACCCTATAGCCAAGAACCTCCGACTAGTCCCAGCAGGAGCATTGGCACACCCCAGTCAAAGTTTCCAGCCCTGGCTGTAGGCAACACCCAATACCTCTTGAAGAAGGCTTAAAAATACCCTGACACAGAAAGGGTGGAGGCAGGGGCAACCCACAAAGCCCAGAAGCATAGTATAACATAGGCATTGCTATGCCTAGATCATCCCTGACCAGTCGCTGTTCATAGATTCATAGATGTTAGGGTCGCAAGGGACCTCAATAGATCATCGAGTCCGACCCCCTGCATAAGCAGGAAAGAGTGCTGGGTCTAGATGACCCCAGCTAGATACTCATCTAACCTCCTCTTGAAGACCCCCAGGGTAGGGGAGAGCACCACCTCCCTTGGGGGCCCATTCCAGACCCTGGCCACTTGAACTGTGAAGAAGTTCTTCCTAATGTCCAATCTAAATCTGCTCTCTGCTAGCTTGTGGCCATTATTTCTTGTAACCCCCGGGGGCGCCTTGGTGAATAAATACTCACCAATTCCCTTCTGTGCCCCCGTGATGAACTTATAGGCAGCCACAAGGTCGCCTCTCAACCTTCTCTTGCGGAGGCTGAAAAGGTCCAGTTTCTCTAGTCTCTCCTTGTAGGGCTTGGACTGCAGGCCCTTAACTATACGAGTTGCCCTTCTCTGGACCCTCTCCAGGTTATCCGCATCCCTCTTGAATTGCGGCGCCCAGAATTGCACTCAGTACTCCAACTGCGGTCTGACCAGCGCCCGATAGAGGGGAAGTATCACCTCCTTGGACCTATTTGTCATGCATCTGCTGATGCACGATAAAGTGCCATTGGCTTTTTTGATGGCTTCGTCACACTGCCGGCTCATGTTCATCTTGGAGTCCACTAGGACTCCAAGATCCCTTTCCACTTCTGTGCCACCCAGCAGGTCATTCCCTAGGCTGTAGGTGTGCTGGACATTTTTCCTCCCTAGGTGCAGCACTTTGCATTTCTCCTTGTTGAACTGCATTCTGTTGTTTTCTGCCCACTTGTCCAACCTGTCCAGGTCTGCTTGCAGCTGTTCCCTGCCCTCCGGCGTGTCTACATCTCCCCATAGCTTTGTGTCATCTGCAAACTTGGACAGAGTACATTTGACTCCCTCGTCCAAGTCACTGATGAAGACATTAAAGAGTATTGGTCCAAGGACCGAACCCTGCGGGACCCCACTGCCCACACCCTTCCAGGTTGAAACCGACCCATCCACCATGACTCTCTGGGTGCGACCCTCCAGGCAATTCGCCCAACGTCTTCTTGAACACCTCCAGTGATGGAAAGTCCACAACTTCCCTAGGGTGTCTAGTCCACTGCCTCACTGTTGCAATAGTGAAGAAGTGTTGCTGGGTATCCGATCTAAACTTACTTTGCTCCAACTTCAAGCCATTAGTTTGTGTCCTCCTCTGCAGCAAGAGAGAAAAGGTGCTTTTCCTCTTCTTTATGGCACCCTTCAAGTATTTGAAGACTGCTATCAAGTCCCCTCTTAAGCGCCTTTTCCACAAGCTGAACACGCCTAGCCCCTTCAGCCTCTTTTCACATGATTTGCCTTCCAAGACCTTTATTATCTTTGTTGCCCAACTCTGGACCCTCTCTAAGTTCTCCACATCCTTTTCAAAATGTGGAGCTCAGGACTTCACACAGTACCCCAGAGGAGGCCTAACCAATGCTGAGTAGACAGGCACGATCATCTCCCATGTCTCGTACCTCATGCTTCTACTGATGCATCCCAAAACTGCATTCGCCTTTTGGGAGGCTTCAGCACACTGCAGACTCATATTGAGTCTGGGATCTACCAAGACTGCCGAGTCTTTTTCCATTACAGATGCAGCACAAAGCAGCTGCATAGATCCAAGGCCCATATCCTCAAATGAATTCAAGTGCCTGACTCAAAAATAGAAATCAGTGAGAGCTGGCACCCAAACACCTGTGAGGCTCCGGGCTTAAGTGCCTTGCCTACATATTGTGTCAAAACCAGGACTTGAACCCAGTTCTCCTTACTCTCAGTAGGCTGCTCTAGTTATGCTGATAGACATTGGTCACCTCCTTTACATACATCGTAGACATTGGTCTCCTCCTTTAGCTTGTTTTCAAATTCTGGAAGACACTAGGAGACCCCAGTGATGGGCACCAGACTGGATAGGACCACAGGACCATCTCACGAGATGTGCACAACCTCCAGCATCAGCAGCCATTTTCCCTGGGCAGATGGAAAATTAATGGTGGGGACATCAGCTATTGAGATGGCTTGAAACATTGGCTGAGATACTGGTAGCTCAGACACTTTGCAGGGGACTGGATACAGAAGGGGACAAAAGGGGTCTTGCGACCAATATTTAGGCTACATACACTGCCTCAGGCTTCCTGATGTGGACAGTAGGTGAGGTGAAGCCATCTCTATCTGACAACTGCAGTGTAGAACTAATGGCTGTGGGCCACTTGGTAGCGTCACAATTTGCCAGTGTGGCAGGGAGGCCGAGGACTGGATACACCGACTGTGAACGGAAGTATTCCCTGCCAGGCAGAGTTCAGCTAGTCTTGACCACAGAGCAACGCTGCACGCCAACCAGACCCTGCTTGCTGGATCCAGCCACAGTGGGATCCAGTGCACAAGACCATATAATCCAGCCCACCGGGCTCCCCATAGGTCTGGAAATTCAGCAGGAGGAGAGTGATAGCAGTGTTAATTGCTGCAGACTATAGCAATTAACACTGCCACCGCTTCTGGACCTGGAGGGAGCACCATGGGCTGGATGACACGGTTTTGCAGGACAGCTCTGACCCCGGGGGTATAAGTTGAGCACTACTGCTCTAGTGTATCAGTATTGCTCTTTCTGTGTGTAGCCCTGGGTTTAATGGGGCCAGGTAAGGCCCAGTCCTGCTCCCTTCCCTATATTGAACAGTCTGCCTTCTTATTCACTTATTTCAAATCATCATCACTGATAATAAAACAAATCTCTAGCTATCAGTTTTCCCAAGCTTTGGCTCAGCTTTCTGCCTGGTTCTCAGCCCTGTCATGAACTGAATTCATACTCCAGATCCAAGTGTTTCCACCTAGACTCAGATCCAGCTGTGACTCAGCCTAATCTTCCCTTGTAATGTTTTCACAGGAAAAAACCCAAGTTGCTATGTAAGTTTGCTTCTCTTCTTAGGGAAGAAAACAGTGGCAACAGGGACTAATGGGGAGGCCATTGGATCAGGGAACCAGGAGTCCTGGGTTCATTACCATTTGCCAGTGATCTTGAGGGTGAAGGCCATTTCATCCTTGGTCTAGAGTAGTTGGGACAGTAAGCTTGATGTCTGTACAGCCCCTACCTAGTGAGGCGCTGATCTGAGCTGGGTTGGCTGGGTGCTAATGTACAAATCACAACAGAACAGGAAAGGAAAATCCCAGCAGGGTTTGCCTATATTTGTTACTGACCCTGGTAGACTCTCATATCCTTCAGCACTACTCAAGAAGCAGATGGTGCTTTAAGAATCCAGCCTTTATCCTTCTGACAACCAGCAAGGCCTGCCTACAAGTGATCACAAGGAGTTACTTCACCCCAAGCTAGGAGCTGCTGTCTGGCTTTTCAGCATAATTGGATGTAATCAAGTTTAATTTCGTTGGTGCAGTAACTCTGAAGACTTTTGTAACTGGATTACTGTCGGCTGAACGATCATGTGCCATTACATTTGCTGGTCAAAACAGAAGCCAGAATAGAAACAGATGTTTTTCCTTTTCCTTTTTTTTTCCTTCCCAGTGACACCCCTTCAGGATATGAGGTTGCACTGTATATAATGAACTAAAAATTCTATTAGAAAAGGAAGTAGATGCTGTCAAATTGCATTCGGGCCTCTCCTAAAAGGCGTAAATTATGTAGCAAATGCATCCCTATGTTTGTTTCCAATAATATCCCAAGCTTGGGTCTCACAGCCAAAAATATCAAAGAAGTTTACAAATAGTAATTAAGCATCACAAGCTCTGTAGCACGTAAACATTATTACCTACTTATCCAAATGTGGAAACCAAGGCTGGAGTGGTTACGTGATACTCAATGTTCATTAAATGAATCACTGATTGATAATGAAGATGTCCTGTGCGCTGCACCTTTCTGACACAGGGAGAAACCCGAGGAAGCATGTGTGCGCACGAGCGTGGTGAGGTCTTCAGCAGCAGGGGCTGGTAGGTAGGGGTCTACCCAACTAGAGGAGGCAGCTGGGGAGATCATGGGACTGGCTACCATTTTCGTGGGCTGATTGCGGCAGGCCCCCCCATGCCTCCAACTGGCCGAGGGACCCCGATGGCCCTGCCCCTCACTGCTGATTAGCTGCGAAAGCTGTCCAACATGTGGCCTTGCCCCTTGCCACCAATTGGTGGAGAGGAGCGGGGTCAGCAGCTGTCTTGGGCTCCCCTTCCTGCCAACCACCCCATGGCAGGCTGCGCAGCTGGGCTGTAGCACCATGAGGACTGCTGGCTCTCTCTGGGGATCTAGCATTTTATTTTCTGTAAGGTTCCCCCCCCCCCTGCAGATTTCACAGGCATTGCCCAATTTCGTGGGCAATTTGAGGATTTCTGCAAAGTACATGAAACTGCAATTTCGGTAGGTCCCTACCCATAGGTCAGGGAACACTACCAACCGTTGTCACAAAACTACCTGCGTCTGTTCTAATGGCGTGAGGTTCAGACCTGCCTCAGCTCCTCTGAAGCAAAGCGCTAAACTCCATGAGAAAGCCGATGCTCACGACAAATCCAGCCACATTTTGCAGATTCCAGGGCTTATGATTTTTTATTTTTTTTTAAGAAAGACAAAAATAGATTTCAGATACTGGGAGATGTGACAGACTGAAGCTGGAGGTAGACACATTCAAACTAGAGCTAGGGCCCACATTTTAAATGGTGCTAGGGATGTGACATAGAAATCATTGGGTGAAATACTCTGGTTTGCGTCACATCAGGATCAGAAGAGATGATCAAAACTGTCCCTTTCCACCTTAAAATCTATGAGCTTGGTACCTCTGTTTCTGGGTGTCCAACATGACTCACCTTAACTGAATGCAAGTAAGGGCTCAGTACACCCCCAAAAACGAGTCCCTTCATGATGGGCACCCAAAAAACAGAGGCACAAAAATGGCTATTCATCTTTTTTTCAAATTAAGGCCTCGTTCTTGAGAAGAAGCTGGGCATTCAGATGCTTCTCTGAAAAAATGTACTTCTGTCCATCTTACGTGCTGCCCTACAACTTCACACCAGCAAGTCAGTCTGAACACTAAAGAAGCCACTTAGACTGCCATTAGTCACAGAATAATTAATTGGTAACACACAGCAACTGCATAACGATCTTCACTCATAAACCTCTGAGTGATGGAGACAGTTAGTATCACCATGCCTGTCTTACAGGATGGCAAACCAAGGCACAGAGAGGCCAAGCAACTTGCTCAAGGTCACATCACACAGCAGTCAGTAGCAGAGGCCAAGTCTCCAGACTCCTTGCCCTATGCTGTAGATCCCTTGTAGCTGAGTAGGAGGCCTGCATACACATATCTCTTTTTGGTCAGATGGACCTTTTTGAGTTTCCAATGGTCTATAAAACAAATGTTTAATTATCCTTTAGCTCTGGGGAGGGTTCAGCATGATCTGTTGTCATCATCTAGGATAGCAGCTTGCATTTAAAGACCCAAATCAGGGATCAGAGCCATGTGATGAAAAGCCCCACGGAGTTTACAGTCTAATCCTGCTATGCAAGTAATTAAAGAGGTTCATTACAAAACATGTGCACGTGGTTGGTTTGACAGCTGAATCCCTATACACCCACAAGTCACCATAAAATGTAATAGGATTTGAAAGCGCTGCCCATCTCATCTACAGCCACCTCTTGAACAAGGGTCTTACATGTGACTTGCACTAATTTTGAAGTGGCTAAGATCTGTAGACTCATAAGGGGATGGGGTGGGTCACTCTTCCCACCTGATAATGGTCAGAGACAGACATGAGAAGAATTGGGTAGCATGCAGCCAAATTTGCAAGCAGGTGTGTAGAGACCCTCATCAATGCCGATGTCAAGCAGGCATGTTGTTGAGCGTTTGAACACAGCCGGTAACCATTTGTATCTGGCAAGAGTGTTCCAAAGTGTGTACCAGAGCTTCTCTCTCACAGCCCTCCCAAGCCTAACACAAGACCTAGCACATCATCCAGCACAGGCGTGCTAAAAGCTCTGCAAAATTAAGATACTTTGGTCAGATTTTCAGCTGGCTTCGGTGATCTATTCTACACTGATTGCCACCAGCTGAGGATCAGCCCCTGGGCAACTTCACTGGGAGAAAAGTGCTCTGAGCTCAGGGAGAGGAGCACTCTGACTTTCTAGCCCTCCCTGTGATTCTGTTTCCCTTCATAGCCTCAGGCAAGTCACTTAGCATGTCCCTGACATCACCTGCACTAGCATTTTGCTTCAGTTTCTCCGCTGTTGTCTGAAGACTTCCAGTGCAGCCAGGGTTTGAATTACACTTTGACTTGATGAGGGGAGGGGGGGGTTGCAAAAAAAATAAATTAAAACAGTTCATTGATTAACAAGTCCACCTAAGTGAAGGAGCAGTCCAATCGGAGACCTCCTAATTTATGATTTTCAAATTTTACAGGGGGCTCTCGGCACTTATGGGGGGGGCTGAGCCCCCCCCTGCCGGAGTTCCCCCTTAATCTGCACCCTGAGTACAGCTGCACCAAAGCTAGAGGGAGCAGACAGGCCACTAGTTTTTAAGCTGTCTAGACTTGCTCTAAGCCAATATAACTACTGACAGCTGGCCTTCAGCACCGATTCCACCAGCACAGTTGCAGCGCCGCTAATACAATGCTCTAAGATGCAGGGAAAAATGCTATTGTGCATGGACCTTTGTCTTGGTAAAACATGCCTGACAACTCTACCTCCTATCAAGGCATCTAGTTTAACAACAACACTAAGCACTTCAGCTAGGCTTAGCATCTTCAAAGGGCTCCACGGACATTGCCTAATTAACACTCAAAATCCGTGGAAGTGTTATTCTACAGCCCTTGCTTCTCTAGAATGGGATTATGCTTTTCTGTGGCTTTAAATGCCACCTGGCTTGAAAATCAGAGTAGATTCTAAAAAGTCAACAAAGAGACTTCAGCAAGGAGGCTGGTGACTCAGACCCAGTTACAGCAACCAGCGTTGCAACTTCACTACGGACAGAAGTGACAATTTTCACCGGATCTGGCCACAGAAAGCAGTTTATAGCTGTGACCAAACACAAGTGCACAGCTGCAAAGAGCTGCAAAAATGGCTGAACCGGTGAAAAACTGACCTCTCATTGCATGAGGTATGGGATAAAGACATTTCAAAATATAGTGTCTTTTGTAACTTGTGTCTGCAGAGCTCCCAGCCTTTGGTGTTTTCAGAATGGGAGGGAGAAAAAGGAGCAGAAGGAGTTGAATGTTTTCAGCCTCCACGCTGGGAGCTGCACTTCTGTCAGCACCCAATTTTATGACTGGTTAGTTACTATCAGGGTGTCAAAAATATGCCTTTTTCCTCCATCTCAAACCCTACTTCCTGTCTTTTCCCTAGTGAAGATGAGGCCTAATGGGCTGGAAGAGTAAACTCCTGGCCAGTTTGACACTTCCTTAAAATGCAGAATCAGATAAATTAACCCAGGCCCAATGTACCTGCAGACTGAGACCAGCGCTATCATCCCAGCCAGTATCATCTCTTTGTTTTCTGTCTTAGTATCTGTCTGCTGTCACTTGTACTACACTTATGTTAAACCAGACCAGTTACAAACATTGTACATCACTTCTAAGGGAGAAAACGAGGGTTACCATATGTCTGGATTTTCCTGGATATGTCCTCTTTTTGGGCTCTCTGATTTCCATCCAGGTGTTTTTCTGAAATCTGAATAAATGTCCAGGATTTTGCTCTGCTCCACTGGTGGGAACAGGGGGAGGGCTATTGGAGGCAGGGGGCACCATGTGCATCTGCAGGCGCACATGCAGGTGGCTGGCATACAGCTTGGCAGGGTGGTGGGAGCAGCTTTGGCAGCTGGATGCAGTTAAGTCTATGGGGGTTGGAGGGCTTAGGGACCGAGGGGGGGAGCAGGTGCCTGCTGGCACTGGGGGATGGTGTCCATGCTCTAGGGCTACGGCAGGGTACAGGGATAGGGGGGAAGTGCCTGCCCCTGCAGGAGCAGAAGGGGGTTAGGGGGCGCTTTGGGGGATCTACATAGCCAGGCTAGTGCCCGTGGTCACAGGGGAAGGTCACCTGGGAGATGCTGCCCACGGGGTGGGAGAGAGGCATAGCCCGGCCACCTAGTGCAGTGCAGGAACCCCAGCCCAGAGCACGGGGTGCCGCAGGCCTCTCCTTCTCCCTCCAGCCTATGCTGGGGCTGGACTTGCTCTACTGCTGTGAACAAGGTACTCGCCTGGACCTCAGCTGATGTTTGTTCAGTTCTTGGCTCTGCCACAGATTTCCTTTTAAACAGGGACAGTTATGATCCTCAAGTCTCACCCCTTGAATTTCACCCAATAATTTCTGAATCAAGCCAATAACAACATCCGGTTGAGGTATTGCATGTCTTTTAGCAAGGCATCTTTTTCCCACGCTTCCTTTGCTTTGTCTAGTTTGACAGAAAAGACCATCACTTTCCTGGTTGTCAGCACAGTGCCTAACACAACGGACCCCCAATCTCTGACGCAGCGTCTAGGCACAACTGTGCTGCATGAAGTGACAATCACAAAACACGGAGGGAACGCAATGTCTGGGAGCTCCAGGTCAGACCCGCTCTTAGACCAGCGCTGAAAATACTGTGGAACATTTCTGCAAAAGTGCGTGCACCTCCTGACCATCTGCATCACCGAAGGTAACATCACAATCCTTCAAAAGGGCACTGCTTTGCAATTGCCAAAAAAACCAGAACAATGCTTCACCATCAAGAAGTAACAATATCTCATTTTTTGTGCCTTTCATAGCTTTGGCTAGGTCTGAGAATATGACAACACAGAGTGTTTACATAAAATATCTCCTTTTCCTGCTCCAGACCTGTTTCCAAAGGAGAGGCAAAGACTACAGTGACAACCAATATTAGTTTTAATGGCACAGAAGCCTCTTTTACTGTTTGTCTGCCTTTCACAAACACCTACCCTTTGCTTTAGACACCCCTTGATAATTCTTAAACCCACATGAAAACAGATCATCACTCTTGCAATCCTGCTCCCACAACCACCCAGCAGGCAAAACCATCTGTGAGATCTCCCCATCACAGCCTTATCACTGTGGAAAACAAATGGGTTTTGATGGTCTGTAACTTAGACCAAGCAGGGAAGTATGTGCCAAAGCAATGCATCTTGTTAGCTGCCCCCCAAGGGCTTGAGTGCAGCCTGCCCTGTCAATGGGTGGCATGGGGTGCAAGCTCCCTGGGGCAGGGACGGTGTCTGCTCCACATTTGTACAGCACCTGTCACAATGAAGATCTGGTCTGTGACTGGGGCTTCCAGATGCTGCCCCTACACATAAATACATGAGTGAATTAAGATGAGAAGGCAACTTTTCTGGTAAGTAAGCTCCAAGCCATTAAGTCCCCTAAAATTTTCAGGGGGGGGGGGAAAGCTCTCCCCCCACCAAATTTAAAATGGAGTTTTCCAAGATCCTCCCCTGGATTGTATGAAAAAAACACAATAGCGCCATCTCTACACCTGTCCCAATCATGATTTCAGCATTCTTGAAAATACCTGCCTTTACTGAGAACCCCAGTGAAGTTTAGTATATAGCTGCTCAAAGTTCATAGCCTTATTTTTACACCATTAACTCCTCTCCCAAGGTTTCTAACCAAGCAAACCTTGGGGCCAAGTAATCAGACAGATCAGTGCTACCCCTCCAGACCCTGCACTGCTGTCAAACCTGAGGAGTAGCAATACTGATTTGTCCTGCTCACTGGTTTGCTTTTTAACACTTTGATTGCAATCACTAACTCAGCTGGAGATCCGGGACTCGGAGACCAGCGCCTTTCCTCCTCTGTGCAAACACCTCCAGCTTAACCTCCACATTCAGGTTAAAAACCAATTCCAAGGTGTAAATAATAAAGACGCTCTTACTTGGAAAAGCAGTAAAGTCGTATCTTGCTGCAGCCAGTAAATGAAGGCAGGTTTTAAAGGAAAATACTGCAAGGGAACAATGCAATCAGTTCCAAGAGATTCTCAGCGCGTTTCCCTGACTATAAAGGCAACAGGAACGGCCTCCCCGACTCTCTAGATTAACTTCCTTTCTTTCTGAGATATGAGATGCGAAGGAAATGCATGACATTCCACATGGAAATCCCAGGGAAAACAGGTCACATGCCTTGGCAATACCCACTAGCATTATGTATGCTGCACAAGATGACCAACACCATACTTGGCAGGGGGAAAACTCTGGCACTCGCTCTAATGGCAAATCAATGTGTAATGGAGTAAGCCTCCATGACGATGAAAGCTGTGCTCTCTGCAACTCCTGAATGCGTAGGAGCAAGTCATAACATCGGCCCTAGCAACACCACCATACGAGCCCCAGCCCCGGTCACAGGCTTCCTTCTTCAGCTTGCATAGATATACACTGTGGATTGCCCCAAAGCTCAACCAAGCTCTTCCTCTACCTTGCAACCCCCAGCCTTCACCTCTCCCAAATTTATTCATCATTAGAGATGGCTCCAACCACTTCCCGAGGCAGTCAGGCCTATGATCCAGGCACTGCTGCTTCTCCCTACAACCTATTTAACCTGGTCCTGCCTGCAGTCTTGTGCAGGGATAGAAGTGCAGGCTGGAAGGCATCTCCCGCTCTCACAGACAATAATCTCTTGAGGCCCTCAGCATCACATGCCTTGACAAATATCGCCGCCTCCTTTCTGGCTGCTCCAGTGCCAACCATGCTGCAAACGCAGTGAAAAAGCGGCTGTCAGGATTTTCCTGTCTGGCTCATTCTGAACATGCCCTCACACTATTTTCCTGGCATCCTCCACCAGCTCCATATCCTCCACCTCAAGTACAAGTTCCTTGTCTTTGTCTTTAACTACTTAGCCCCCAATCTACAAACTTGCTGTCTACCAAGCGCCGCCTTCACATTGCCACCGCCAGCAGCCCAACACCTGTTAAATGCCAACCAGCAAACTCAGATTTTCCTTCCGACCGAGCATGGGGGACCAATCTTTTCCCAGATGTTAGAAGTTAGGGGCTGGAAGGGACCGTACAAGATCATTGGGTCCGGCCCCTCATGGAAAGGCCCTCTTTCTATTCAGTTCACTCAGTGACTGCAACTGTGGTAGTCTGGTCATTTTGTAATGACCTTGGCAAAGATCCCTCAGGAGGCTACTGAGCAATGTGCCAGGCAGGGAGATGTTTGGTGACAGGCCCCCTTTTCACATCTCCAAAGGAGCAATTACAAAACATAACTGTGGGTCCAAAACCCCATGTAGTCAACAGAAATCCCCGAATCAACATTAAACACGACAAGATGACATGGGGAATTCTGATATACAAAGGACTCTTCAATGCCCAGCAAGGGACACTGGCTTTGTGGCACTTATCTGTATGGCCACGGTCCCCACGAGCCCGAGTCAGGAATCTCACCTCCATACTCAGTACAGCCACTGCCAGTGTTACACTGTGACACACACACCGGCAACATCCAAGCATGGGTGACATTATCAGTGTGATACTACCCAATCACCACTTTTAATTTCTC
Source organism: Alligator mississippiensis (assembly GCF_030867095.1). Taxonomy (NCBI): domain Eukaryota; kingdom Metazoa; phylum Chordata; order Crocodylia; family Alligatoridae; genus Alligator; species Alligator mississippiensis. The sequence continues at coordinate 464,854,794 of NC_081824.1, read as the reverse complement.
TTTCACCTGCTTTGGGCTGTTTTGCATCCATTTTACAATTTGCACCAGGGCCTTTAACATGAATACCCAATGGTTTGGAGGTGTTTTTTTTTTCATGTACTATTCATTTGGCAGCAAACCAGAGACACGGTGCAAGTTTTCCAGTAATTAATTTGCATGGTTATTTTCCTAGGATCTTTGAACATGTATCTACCAACTGCCTCTCTCTCAATGCAGTGGCAGGGTATTGGTGGTATCCTCATCTCTCCTGCAATTGCCTTATGGCATGTGGTATTTCAGGGGTCTGCAGGCCATAGCTGACCTCTGATGCTATGTAATTTGGCTCATGGGTCTCCCCACAGACCCTGCGAGGAGCTCCGCAATCCATTGCCCTGCTAGATCTGATGAGCACGGTGGTGCAGGATCCAATCCTGGCATGCAGGGGCTGGGCAAGGGCCCGATCCCAGCCTGGCAAGGGTGGTAGAGCCACCAAAACCTGATCCCAGGCAGGTGGAGGCAGCATGGAGCCCCGCACTGCTCCCACCCAGCCAAGATCAGGCCCCATACTGCCTCCACCCGGTCAGAGCCTGATCCAGCCCATGGTCCAGCCCTGCGCCATTCATCTGGCCTGCGTAGTCAAAATCTGTGAGCACCACTGTGGGGGAACATTCTTGGTGTTTTGGCTATTGTGCCTTGCAGTTGTATGAGAGGAAGCAGCAATTTGGGGGAAATCCCTTAGTTAAGTGGTTGCCTGCAAATGCAGGGGACTGGATACAATGGGCCAGGAGACCCTTCCCATCCTATGTTGCCATGTTCCTACATAAATTAAAGATAAACCTTCCCTCAGAGCACTCACAGGTTCAGAGGATGACCCTGTCTGGAAGACCAGAGGGACATGTCCCCACCTTGCAACTTTTGAACCTTGAATTCAACTGTCAGCTCAGCCTTTTTTTTTGTGTGACCCTGGACCAGTCTCTTAACCTGTCCGTAGTTCCCATGTGTAACATGGGGATGACTGTTCTCCTACACCACGCAAGGCTGTTGGGGAATGCTAACGGCTGCAAGAGTTCAGCTCCTGCAGAGAAGAAAACAATTATCTCATAAGGCTGCAGCTTGTGTTAGCTGCAGGGCATTTTCGAAATGTGGGTAAATCTTGTTTGGCCAACTGAAGGGGTAATACTTCCTCCAGAAACATTTCAAAGCATGTGCTGGCTTCTGAGCCCCAGATACACTCCCACTTCACAGAACACTTTTTTCTTCCCATGCAAATGCATTCTCCTTAAGACAGCATGTGCGGCTCGGCTCTTCCACGCTCTGCCTCTCTGGGTGTGGTGCAAAGTGAAGCAAACATTGTTGGGAACAGTGAATCCAGGATCTGTGCAAGCGACCAGACTCAATAATCTTTGAGGTCCCTTTTAATTCTGATTCTCTGAAGGATACAGATGCAGGCTTGTCTGAAGAAATCACCGTGATGATGAATGCTGTAATATTATGACAAAAGAAACTGCAGGGGAAAAAAGACTACCATGCTTCTTTATTGTTGGCTCATAAAAGCTAAATCATCCATGCTGTCTTCCCACAGTTAATATATAAAAAGACACTTTTCCTTGCAAGGCTGAGCTGATAAGTGTACACTTTCCAATATAAGCCTAGACTTGATTTTAATAAGGGAAGAATCTTTACAAATGGCTATTTCATAAGAGCCTACGTGTCACAGTGAAGGACACTACTTAGCAATTCTCTGCCGTTCCATCTTCAAAGCACTGTACAGACATTTAATTAGTACTCAAAGCCTCCTGTCTCTCAGTCCTGTGCGTGGGTCACACCCCCTTATTAATGTCTTGCATTATAAAAACAGCATTACCCAACAATGCTTATTGATTATAGTTGTGACCTGTGTTACTCCCACGAAGAATTTAACTCTTCACTTAAGTAGGGCTCATTAATTTATCTGAAGTGCTTTGCTTTGAAGATTTAAATTGCTGTATAACTAATACGAAGCCAGAGTAGGATTCAAAGTTTCTCAAAGAGCAGTAATACTCCTAAATGCCCTCTATTTAGTTTTGATACCTTTTATTACACCAACTAAGAAATAGCAAAAAAAAAAATCAAAATGTTTTTCTGAAAGCTTTCCAGCACACTTGCCTTTCCTCAGGCTCAGGGAAAATTAAAGATGGCAAAAAGTCCCCACAGGTAGAAAACAAGCTTCATTTAATTATGAAGGTACAGCTTCATAAATGATTCATGAAAGTGCACCTTTGTCCTCTGTACAAAAATGAAGTTTATTTTTTACCTATGGGGACTTTTTACCATCTTCAATTTGCCCTGAGCCTGAGAAAGGGCAGGTGTGCCTGAAAGCTTGCAGAAAAACACATATTTTTTGCAACTCCTTAGTTGGTCTAATAAAAGGTCTCATCTCTGAACCAAAAGTTCTAGAGTTTTGCATTTCTTTTAGTCTCAGACCAACACAGCTACCAAATTCACCCCCTCCATTCAATTCACCACAAGTTTTTCAGGGTTTTTTAATAATAAAAAAAAATGTTTTTTTTTTCTTCAATAACATACTTCATTCTATGCACACACATTATATATACACAAAAATACACCACCAAAGTTTTGGTGGCCGCTACTGGGCTACAACAGACAGGAGTGAGGAAACCTCGGGAAAGGCATGACGTCTTTGATATTGCTAATGCCCAGGATGCACTGCAGGTAGCGCTCAAACCCCATGCCGAAGCCTCCATGAGGGATGGATCCAAACTTCCGGAGATCTAGGTACCTGTAATTTAAACAGACAGTCACATTCACAATGCGTTACGCTGAGATAATTAAAGAGATGCTTTGTATTCAAGGCTTTTCCATTTAATTACTTTCCCTGACCCCAGCCTTGGTGAGGGCTCCACCATGGATTTCTGCTACCGCGGCTATATGGGCTGGCAGTGTTGAGAGACGACAGCCACAGCTGAGATGGACGAAACCTCTCACACCAACCAGGAATATCTCCCTGCTTTGGTTGAGACAGTTTTGCTTATGGGGGTGGTTTTACTCTATAGCTTTGCTGCTATAGCTGTGCCCACCCCAGGAATGCATTGCTGGGTGATAAAGTACTCATCCTATACTGGTCAAGAGCCTTCTGGAGCAGACATGGCTTCAGACTCTTGCAACATCAGAAATGTGTGTTGCAAGTGAAGAAAAACCCCTAATAGACTCATTCCATCCTTCCCCTGGAGGTGCTGAATTAGCATGATAGTAGCAGCTTTAGTTTTCTGTCTAGTCTATTTTTAAATGTCCTAAAGCGATGCGGTTTCAATAATTTCCTTGGAAGACTATTCTGCTGTCTGATGGGTCTCACTATTAAGAGAGTCCTTCTGACGTGTACCTTAGCATCTTCCTTTGCAGAAGGCAGAACAGAAGGCAGAACTGACTTGTATTACCGCTCTAGCACATCTACTTCAAAAACATCTCAGACACTCTGGTGAGTAGGGCTGGCAGAAATAATCCACTAATTTATTCAGTAATAAGCAAATGAAAATCATCTGGGTGGTGGGCAAATATTCTGATTGCTTTTAGAATGAAAATTGGGTTCGAGTAGTGTTGAAGTGCTGCTGTAGCTGGGATGGTCCAGGAAGTATGCGAGCAGCAAGTATTTTTTGTAGGTGGTATCTTTTATTGGACCAACTGCAAAGCTAGGATAGACCTAGACAAGATCTGGGGATCACAGTATGCTTCCTCAGCTTTGTTCTTTTTCTTCTTTTTGCAAATAACATTTGCTTTCCACAGAAAATTTTCATGCCAAGGCCAAAAAACTCCCCAAACAAATAAAACGGGTGGGCTCTAGGACTGTAGACGTAGATGGGTGCTGGGACTACACGGGAGATGTAGTTTTGTTTCTTCCTGGCCTGTTTTTTGCAGCTAAGTTTCCCCCATGATGCACGATGGGCCATGCATTATTTCCCCTCAACATTTCGTTTTTAGCATGAATTTGGGGGGTTTTCACAGTTTTGCTAAAAAAAAAATAAAAAAATCAACATTTTCCATAGGAAAAAATTCCAACCAGTTCTCCTCAATTTGTTTAGGTCACACCATTGTTCTGCTGGAGAGGAAAGTAAATGCAAAATCAAGGGAGGGGGGCCTAGTGCTATATATCCAGGCATTCATTCTTTGATCGGATGGATTAAAGAAAACAAACATGCCAATTCTTAAACAAGCAAGCTTTTCTATAGCGCTAGGGCTTGCTTTTCAAAAGGCTAAGGGCCAAATTCTGGCTTACAGGCTTTCAGTAGAGCTACTCATATGCTTAAATGGTTTACTGGACTACAGCCTAAATTATACCATTACAAAGCCAAAGTAATTCCACTGATTGATCTCTGCCTCCAATACAGATATCCATATTCACACCCCATCCTTTAAGAAGGCTGTTAGGCAATTAGGTTTTCAGACTCAGACAAGCGGACAGTTTGTATTTAAGACTGCTGGCGTATTATTTTTTTCCTAGGAACTCATTAGCAACAGCAGCATTCCCAAACTGATCCTTGAATACCATAAATAAAATAGTCCTCAAGGGGTTTTCTATCCTCTTCCATTTCCACCCAAAAATGTACTTGCCTCCACTCTCAAACTGCAGCATTGGAGGTTGGCCTGGGACTCGCATGGGCAAGGCACGCTTGGCTGGGCAGGTGGGATGGGGCTGTGGGCAGGTAGGGAGCAGCGTCTGGGAGCAGGATGGGTGGGCGGGAGCCAGGATCATGGCATGGTGACAGCACAGAACTGGCACCCGTCACAGGGACGTGCAGGCAGCCAGTTGCAGCTTTGCCCTGGGTCCTGACTCTGGGCTATCACTGCCCTGCAATTCCAGCCCCTGCCCATCCATCCTGCTCCTGGATGCCGCTCCCCCCAATCCAGGCCCATCTGCCCAGTTGTGTGTGTCCTGCCTGCAGGGGCCCTGGGCTGATTTCCATGAAGACCCTGCCTGCCTGCTCTGTCCAGTGCCCCAGCAGTGGGTGCAGGGCAGACATCCCGGGGTACCTGGCAGGGGGGCCAGGTCTGGCAGCAACAGCAGCAGAGACACTAACAGTGGCAGCTGGGGAGAGTAAGCTATCACCACGGGGGCTGCCGCACTCCTACCACACTGGGCCAGGTTGGCACCCTCCCCTAGCCTCACCTGGAAAAACTCATTGAAACTCCTTAAGCGGCCCTCCAGTCCAAATAATTGCCCACCCCTGTTTTGGACCCAGAGGCTGGTTCCTTGCATTGACTGGAGAAGGTTAAGAGAGCAAAGAGAAAGAGCCCACAGATGCTAAGTGCATTGCCTCTACATAGCTCCCAGCCCAGCCCAGAGATACTTGGCATAGATACAAGCCTTCCACGGCTGAAAAACAATAATTTGCTATCAAAGAGCAAGTTGGTGGTGTATTTTATTTGTAGATCACCGAGCCAAACTGTAGCCATTTGGGCTGAACCCAGATCCCAATAAAGCTAATGGAAAGCTCCCACTGATTTTTAAAGCTTTTGGATCACATCTTTTAAAACTTTCTGATGACTTACAGGTGCAGCTCTTCCTTTCCCCACATCTTTCTGTAGAAGCACTAGAAAATGCTCCTTGAGTTTTTCTTCATTCACCTACCTGGTATATTTTTCACCTTACAAACAGCCATAGGCTCCTCCAGCTGTCTCTTGTTGGGACTAACGCATGGTGCTTGACGGAAAAATTGAACTCTCCCCCTGCACCTGATGGATTGTGCAATGTTTTGCCACGAAGAGAAATCTCTCTTCATGACCCCAGCTGGCAATAAGTTTATGCCCTGGAGCTGGAGGGTTGATAGCCTTTGTAACCTCCGAGTCTTGCTAAGCTATGTGCTGCAACAACATCCCCTGGCAGCGAAATCCAGGAGTTCATTATCCGCCAAGTTGAAAAAGCATTTCCTTTCATCCCTTTAGAAACCTCCATCCTTTTATCTTCATCAAGAGCCCTCGCACCGCATTGCAAGGCAGTGTGAATAGGAGCCATGTCTTGGCTGCCGTTCACTGCTGAATGTGCTCGGGCTTCCTCTGTCTGCTTTCCAAACAAAATAACCCAAGCCCTTTTTATTTAACTCTTTGCTTATACAGAAATCTCCTCAACCTTGGCTAGGGAAAATGAGGCTGAAAGAACAGTGGCTGTGCACTCTGTGAGCCTGGACATCCAACCAGGAGAACATGAAATAAATGAAAGTAGAATCAAAAAGACACCAGGCTTCAAAATAACAAACTCTGAGACAGATCGTTTCAATGACTGGCCCAGATTCTGGAGGGGGGACATTAGTACAAAGAACCGTGTTGCTTAAGGTATACGAGGGGTATATTGATTTTGTTTTCCTCACTGGAAAAAGCGTCAAATCCTTGGATTGATCAGTGGAGGCCTCAGATAACCTCGACTATACAGCTAATTTCTATGCTGTTCAGGGTGACATTTAGGTACAGAAAGACAGACTAGAGAATCATAATGCTGATCATCTTGGCCATAAAAATGTACATATCTCTCAGGTAACAAACATATGATGCTGCTATTTCCTGATGCCAGGTATAACCTCTACTCTGAGTTCATACATCATCTCCTGCAGTACAGAGACAACCAGGTCCGAATGGCCAAGCTTCTCCCTACTGGCACTCACCGAACTCAGGAGGAAAACTCCCCTCGACTGGCCTTGCAGCTGGCCCTAAATCCTGATCTGGTTCTGAGGCTAACCTTCTGAGCTTCCCCATCTAGAAAATGGGGTGATGGGACTTCCCCCTCTGGAGAGGTGTTGTGGGCTTAACATCTGCATTGCACTCGGAGGTGCCCTATCAATACTGCTATTGGCCACTGAGAGGAAATGATGGATGAAACTTGCCAGCAATTTAGCGCTTACACATCTGGGGGTACATCTGCTAGGCAACTCCCCAGCATTATTACAGAGGAAGGAGACAGCACCTAAGAGCACAGAAGTACCATATGCTGCTAAACCAATTCGGCCCTTGGCAGTTTATACTTTTACCATCATGAAGTTCTTTTCTTCTTCTGTGTAGGCTCAGATCTGCACTGTCCAGCAGATTATCCGTGCTAAGCAAGCTCGCTGAAGAAAGTTTGGTGAAGAATCATCAGTGCAATGAAAGCTCAATGAAGAAGACAGGGCTTACCTTCCTCCAACCAAAGGACAAATGAGTGCTGATGGCAGGCAGAACATTTTACTTCACCATTTCCATAGTGGTGGCACCCTTGTCTCTCCTGCCATCTTCCTGTACCACGTGGCAGGTTCTTTCTTATTGAGGCTGTGTGGCTACAGTTATGAGATGAGTCACAGTGGATCTGCTTGTGGTGTCTTCTGGACAAATTGTTGTCTGTGAACACTCAACAGTTCAGGAGGCCCCTGCCAGTCCTATGTTCTCAAGAGCCTCCACCTTGAATGAGACAATAACCCACAGCGGGTTCTCTATTTTCCCCGAGTTAACGCTAACAAAATCTAGATTCTGGCTTGCTAAAGGGTCAAGCATCAAGCTGTTTTCACAGTTTATGGGCACGATTCAAATCAGAATGATGATGAAAGTCCAGTATCTAGAGAGACCCAGGGCTGTCATGCTCGGTCTGTGTAAGCACTGAACAAAAACTAGCATTTGAGTGGCAGAATATCCTTCTTCTTATTTGTATTATGGTAGTACTTGGACGACCTCAAAAAAGATAAGCTCCCCAATGTGCCGAGCACAGTGCAAATATGGAGTTAGATAGTCTCTGCCCCAGGATGCTTTTAGTGTAAGCCAGCAATACTCAGATCATGGGCTCCAAACCACTAGTACCTCTTCAACTTAGCACCTCTGTCTCTTTGCAGAAAATGAAATCTCACTTCATCTTTTTAACTGCATGAGTCTTTCCTGCAACCCAAAACAAGGCAACACACATGCTATCAACTGTGACACTACCTTTTTCTTTTGAGTGCATTTGGCATGATTCACCAAGGCGGAGAGGGGGATGTTGCTGTGGCTCTTTAGTTAACATTGGTTGTTCATGTGGTTTCTGAGCCTGTCAGGACTGAGTGTATTTGGTCTAGAGGCAGGCACAGCGGGGCTAGAATAGGACCCTGGTCTTGACCACCCAGTCCAGTGCCCCGTACCCCACCGGGCAGTCCACCCTGCTGGTGCTTATAGCCTTCCAGTGACTATAGCTAGCACAGAGAGTCAGCAGCATGAAAATGAGGTGACCAAGTTCCCTGACAATATGAAAGAAAGGACAACGGAAATAAAGTAAGTAACCACATAAAACAGTTCTGAATGTTTCTTCCCAATGTCAGGGAAAGAAAGAAAACCTTACAGCACGTGAAAAACGTATTCAAGTGAGGGAGATAGAGGGACTAAGGAATTCTACCTTATGTTATTAAAGTTCTCTCAGCTGCTGACTAAACGGTGGGACTGAAAAGCAAAATAGCCCATTTCAGATCACTGGCTTCCCTCCTCCCACCTCTTCTCCCAGTGGGACAATGGGTCTATTAGAGGCAGGCCACTCCTTAAATACCTTGCTGAGGAGTGGCAGGGTTGTGACACAAGGGGTCCTACAGGCCTCAGTGGGAGGGAGCGAAACTGTAGCCTGTATGCTATTCTGCAGAGAGCCTTTGCCAGTGTTTGTTGCTGAAAAGTGAGTAACTTGTACTTGAAGACTCAGGCAGATGATTCAGTTCTCCTTCAAAGAGCTTTTGTGACTAACTGAATTCAATCATTAAAATGGAAAACAGATCAATTTTCTGTCCTGCTGAAATGCTTGCTGCAATCTTAATTATGGAAGGTCTGTTGCCACCTCAACAGTACTGAGACACTAGCGGGAGTGAGTGCTCCAAGGCAAACCGAACAGAAGCCAGAGACCCAGTTTCAGAAGAGATCAACCCTCCTCACTCCCCCCTAGGCTGTTTGAGTAAACCAGTCAACTGCAGAGTCCAAGTATGAAATCAGAAGGTATTGCCATGCCACAGCATAAGCAGTATCACAGCACTGACCTCACCCTCTGAAGTGTGCTCCCATGGAAGTAATAAGAAGGAAAAAAGGAGAGATTGAGGGAAACACATGACAAACCCCTGTTCACTATCAGAGGTACCTCCTTGAGTTCCTTGGTGAATGTAAGATAAGCATAGCCCAGCCCCCTTGCTAATGGCAGGGGAAACCTTACCTTAAACACAACTGCCCAAAGCTCCCAGCATAGCTCCATATACCTTCAACCAACCATAGGGAGAGAAAGATGTCACCTGTCTCCCACTCTGGCTCTAGAGAATTGTACAATTAGCTAGTTGTAGTAATGTAGCCACAACTTTATAAAGCACCATGTGCTGGTTGCTGTCAGAGACAGGGAGACCAATAATTTAATCTGCTCTGACAGCCCCCGCAGCTCAGTGATTCTTCTGTCATCGTGCTCAATTCCATGGATGCAAGGAATGAACTGAACGTTGTCACTAACTCTGACCAACATCTAAGTCCACAGCTTTCTAAGAACATAGGTTTTGCCCCTTAGTCGCCCCCTGCAAGTAGCTGTGCTTCGGGACTTAGAGGGGTTCATCTATGTCAAGGCAGGATGTCTTGCTAAAATAGAGGGGAGAAGGCTAACAGAAATAGGAGAAACTTCTTGTCATGGAGTAGGTCAGATGAAATGACTATGTTGGTGATGTACAGCTCTGTGGTACTGTGGGCTGTGCTATTCCCAAATGTTTGCAAGATGCCTGGGGAATCCTGCATTTGCTCCAGCCTCTTCATACAAGTTAAGAGTTTAAAAGCCTTTTCCCTAACAATCACGCCATCCACTCAAGCACCTTTTTGACAAACCTCTCAAACACTTAGAAACTTCACTCCTCCAACAGCTGATTAAAGATACCCAGAGAGAACTATTATTTCAGAAGGGATGCAGAGAATCCATACAGTCAATTCTGCATGGAAAAACCTCCAGGAACTTGCTTTTTTGCCTATTAAATTCAACAGTTGTTCTGTCTCAGTAATGAAACAGTCTTTATCCTTGCAACCACTGTGCTGGGCTCTTTGGATTGCAAAAGGAATTATGTACGTTACAGATACAAATCACTTGTGGCTTATGTATCCTATTTATTTTAGCAGTCAGGGTCTACTGTAACTGTATGTACTATTCAAGGATTTAATATTAAAAATGACTGAGAAGCCACAAGTCAATCAACTTCACATACCATATTTACCTGAATCCAAGATGAGGTTCCCTGCTGTTTAACTTGGTAAAAAAGACGACCCTCGTCTTGGAATTGGGGGGAGGGGAGGGGGGGGCGGCAGGCAGCTGCTGTAACTTCTAGCTCTGGCCCTGATCTGGGGTGAGGGCCAGAGCCACAGCTGCTGCCTGTTCTCTTGCCACCCCTGCCCCCCATCCCACAGCCTTTATCCCCTTGACTGCTTTCCCATCTCCCCCTGCAGCCCCCATAGCCTGTCTCCCCCTCCCCTCCCACCTTTACCCTTGCTCCAGTCTGGCAAGCTCTGGGCCTGCTCCATCCTGGGGCACAGAGCATGGCAGCTCTGGCCCTAGCTCCAGGAGCTACTAACCTCTCCCACTGCCTGCCCCCTGCCCTATTTTTTCCACCACCTGCCACTGCTTTCCCACTACAGCAGGAAGGGCAAGGCAGGGATGATGACGATGACAAATTTAAGACGACCCTCTAATAAAGAGATTCTATATGTGGAAAATTGTAACAAATGTATACAATTTTCCATGTATAGAATCTAATTATCAGAGGGCCATCTTAAATTCAGAGTCATCTTGGATTCAGATAAATACAGTAAAAATGACAGGTAGGAAAGATGCACATGCAGGAGGATAAACTGAGTAAGACTTGGCTAAATTTCATTGTGGGTATTTGCTGTTCACTGAGGGACCCTAACGAAACAGTAATACGACAATGGATCCTGCCTGATGACAAAGCTATGGGCTTACCATTGGTAGGTGTCTGAGAGTCCCAACCTGTGGAAGAAAAAAATCATCATAAGTAAAAGGGTCCATGCCTGCAGTGTGATCTAACAGCTGTTTAGTGCACAGGAATACACATGCTAGAAGAAGAGGCATTAAATACAAAAAGGGGAAGAAAGGAAACAGGCATGAACAAGAACAAAAGTTTCTAAAATGCAAATTAATGCTTTGTGGGCAGTACTGAACACATGCCTCAATGTTTTACTGCAGCATGTCCCAATCACAGAAACACTTGGGCTTATACAGAAAGAGCTCCCATGTGCATCTGAGGGCAACAGAGAATTAACAAAATATTTGTGGGTTTTCTTCACATTTTCCGTGGAAGGAACCATAGGCTAGTGAGTCCATGCAGCTGCTGGTAAAATGGCCCTTGTGGTTTCATTAGTTTCTAGGTGTGGCTTTGTGCCAATTGTTATTTATTAATTGCGGCACTCAGTTTGCAAGGGAAAACAGGGTTTCTTCCAACTGCCAGCTGTGCAAACTCCCCCCAGGATCTGAGAGGGAAGCTGGATTCAGAAAAGAGCTTTGCAGGCCAGATTACACCTCCATGACGCCTCCATAATCCCAGTGCATTCAAGGGTTTGCCCAGGCTCAGTTGACCAGAACGCTGTAAACGGGTCTATGAAGGATGCGCCAGTGACCAGCAAGACTGGAATTAACTCTCTCCCAGTTACACTGGCTCTGCAGAAAGCACAGTTTAAAGCAGGGAAAATACTCTTTGTTCAGACAGTTTGACCATGAATGCTCACAAGGAAAAAAGTCATTGAGTGAAATGTTTTTTCCCCAGTCCATGATGTGCTTCAGGCTCAGTGGAGATATTCCATTCATTATTTTAAACATGTTCACTGCATTATGGACTCTTCTGCTTTGTAAAGTATATAGTCTGGATCTTTGTCTCAGCCTGAATGGAAATGTCCATTCTCCCCCTGCTCATACCCTTCAAAATTTTCATTGCTGGTCTTGGTTTACTATGTTGAAGTGGGTGGGCTTCATTGTGCTTCTAAGTAGATATGTTTTTTGCTGAAAATGTGACTCACTTAAATGGCGAGTGCACTTGCAACATGTAATTCTTGTTAAGATGGGATCTCATCCATCCTCCAACAACACTGCCCACGTGCCCAGCAGAAAGGGATAGGATAAATTATGGAAGGCTCATTTGAAAATGGAGACAAGATCTGGCCTAAACTATGTAAAGAAGATGTCATTTACTCTGCAGAGTCAATGAACTGCAGGTTGATGGCCAGCATTGATAATTTGCCATTGTATCATTTGAGGCTTAACTGAAAGCACCTTGCAGACTCATGCAGACTGCTAGAAGCCAACAGAGCAAGGGTGCTCTCAAACAGCCCAGACCCGGGACAACCCAGTGGGGATTTCACTCCCAGTGAACCTGCCATCCCTTAGTACAGTACCATCCTTTGGCAAATGGCAGCACTGAGGTAACATCTGGATTAGCAAAGTCCACAGCTGTAACTCATTGTGGTGCAGCTTCCCAGGGCTGGATAACATCATGAAAAAAACACCCAGGTCTTGGCTGCACTACAACTTCCACCTTTGCTACTACCAGTGGTGAAATCCAGCTGGTGAGTGGAGAGGGTCTCAAAGAGGAGTCCAACTGAGCAGACCCAAGCACAGATGGCTTTTCTGGAGCCCTGAGGCATATTTACATCCAAAGCAAGTCACCATTTGGGATACAGCAACTGTTTGCTTAATGGATAAATAAAGATTTGAAAGCCAATAAACAAAGCCTTATAAAGCAGCATCTATTGTTTGGGCATCTTCCCTTCTTCTCCCACCACACTAATGGTTACCAACATCCTCCTTCACAGGCTGTTCTGCTACTTCTGTCAGTCACCCACGGTTTCTCCATACCTCTGTAAGCGTGACTGTAGGAAATGCAGTCGCTCCTCCCTCAGGCTGCCTCCACATAGCTCCCCTACTCCTGGAACCAGAAGATCAACAGCTGCAACCTTGGGAAGAAGAAAACCATAAGTGGTTGGTCAGGCTGGGGTAGCTGTGGAGTCCAAGAAAGGTGTTCTGGGAGAAGAAATTAATTTATATTTATTAAATTAATTAGTGTTCTAATGATGGAGCCAAGACAATAATAACATAGCCTGCTGGCACTTGGATACTGCACAAGTAGTTGGACTGGCACCAATATAACTGATGACAAGAGTTTAGATGATAAATACCAGAAACTGAATCTCAGAGTGACAATTCCATACAGACTGCTGGAAGCATGGGTTGGACAAAGACCTCTGGACTGAAAACCATCAGCCTCTGTTGCCTGCGCTATAAGAACCGTCTCTGATAGCCAAAGGCTTGAGCCGAATAAAACCTCTGCACACAGCTATTATAGGGATACAAAGAACCACTGCGAGGGTATGGACGCACAATGCCTTTGCCCACTAGTCTAAATTACCCCAGAATACCAGTTGTATGTCCACAGTTCTAGCTGATTTCATCCCAAAAGGATAACCTTTTGCTCAAAACAAGCTACAGGCTTGTATTACAGGTGACTACCTCCAAAGATGGTCACGTGTCAAATTTTAGCTGATTTTTTTAAATGAAATCTTCATATCTTCCCAAGCAGGAAGCAACTGTGACCACCTGAAACATGAGACACTGCTCCTGCCTTTGTTTCAAGGTAATCTGCATCACAGAGCCTCGCAAGAAGTGAGAGACTCCATATCAGCTATGAACTGACTGCCCAGAGGAGTTTTCCATCTACTGACTTCTCTGTGAAATCCTATGAAATATGAACTTTCATTTCTATGCAGCAGAACTTTTACAATCTTTTCTCCAATGCCTCATGAAGGGTGTTTGTGCTCAAAAGCTTGCAATTAAAGATTTTTTTTTTTTGCAAAAATCTTGTTGGTCTAATAAAAAATATAATCTCTACTACGTGTCCGGATTGCTTTCACCCTGGATTTCAGCACTTAACATTCATTGGCAAGCACGGTTATACTGGTATAGAAGTGACACGTGCCTACACCCTAAGAAAATACAGGCAATGACAGGAACCCTTGGTCCCCTTCCTCCCCCCTTTGAGGTGGTCTGGACTCTCCAATCCAGCCACTAAGACAGCTACTCAAGCTTCCTCTGTTGAGTCTAGGATACTACATGTCTAAACACATGCATGCTCCAGAAGAGCCCCTCCAGCCGTGACTGTTTATAGGACTGGTGACTGCTTCACTTAGTTGCTTCAAACTTGAACGCATCTGGAGGAGGGGTGGGGTCACTTGATCTGGAAGCCATCTGCCAGCTTGGGTAAGAAATACGAGGTCGAAGCAGAACTGAAAGAGGACACCTTTGTCCTGAATTAGGAGTCTCTGCACCAAAACAATAAACGGTAGGGACTGATACGCCCTGAGTTATTTTGGTGCACGTGTCTGAGTTGGCAAGTCCTAAGCAAAAAAAAAAAAAGACCCAAGAGCAACCTCTGGTGAGTCAGGCAAACACAGGCAGGTAGATTGCTGCATACCTTCATGACACCTGAGGAATTCCTATAGACCAACATCCTCCATGGATTTCAGGCACCTAACTCTCATGGAAATCAACACAGGTGGTTTCTTCCCTCCTTACTCAGAGTTATGCTTTGTTCAAGGAGTCCCTAGGTCCTGAGCTTTCCAGGCACTCAGGTCCTCAAAGTTAATTTAAGGTGTCCAATTCCCACTAATATCAGGGATACCCAGCATGGGTTTGTTGCGGGTAGGTCTTGCTTGACCAATCTCATTTCCTTTTACGACCAGGTGACCTATCACCTGGACAAGGGAGAAGAGATGGATGTCGTATATCTTGACTTCAAAAAAGCCTTCGATCTTGTAACCCATGATCACCTCTTGGCAAAACTGGCTAATTGATGCCTTGACCTCACCACGATCCGCTGGCTGGGGAACTGGCTCTGCGGCAGGACCCAGAGGGTGGTGGTTGACGGAAGTCAATCGTCATGGTGCGCGGTGACCAGTGGGGCCCCTCAAGGCTCTGTCCTAGGGCCTATACTGTTTAACATCTTCATCAACGATGTGGACATTGGTGTCAGAAGTGGACTGGTCACGTTTGCCGACGATACCAAACTCTGGGGTAAAGCATCCACACCTGAGGACAGGAGGGTGATCCAGGCAGATCTTGACAGGCTCATGAAACGGGCGGATGAGAACCTGATGGTATTCAACACTGAAAAATGCAAGGTTCACCTTGGGAGGAAAAACCTGCAGCACGCTTATAGGCTCAGTAGTGCTACGCTGGTTAGCACTACGGATGAAAGGGACTTGGGGGTCATGGTTGACCACAAGATGAACATAAGCCTTCAGTGTGATGCTGCGGCTAGTAAAGCGAGCAAAACGCTGGCTTGCATCCATAGATGCTTCTCAAACAAACCCTGGGACGTCATTCTCCGCTTGTACTCGGCCTTGGTGAGGCCGCAGCCAGAGTACTGCATCCAGTTTTGGGCTCCACAATTCAAAGAGGATGTGGAGAAGCTTGAGAGAGTCCAGAGGAGAGCCACGCGCATGATCAGAGGTCAGGAAAACAGACCTTATGATGACAGGCTGAGAGCCATGGGGCTCTTCAGCCTAGAAAAGCGCAGGCTCAGGGGTGATCTGGTGGCCACCTATAAGTTTATCGGGGTGCTCATCAGGATCTGGGGGAACATCTGTTCACCAGAGCGCCCCAAGGGATGACAAGATCAAACGGTCACAAACTCCGCCGTGACCGATTCAGGCTGCACATAAGGAAGAACTTCTTCACTGTCCGAGCCCCCAAGGTTTGGAACAGACTGCCACCAGAGGCAGTTCAAGCACCCACTTTGAACACCTTCAAGACACATTTGGATGCTTATCTTGCTGGGATCCTATGATCCCTGCTGACTTCCTGCCCATGGGGCAGGGGGCTGGACTCAATGATCCTCTGGAGTCCCTTTCAGCCTGAATGTCTATGAAATCTATTAAATCAATGATTTAAGAAATATGAGTTGGCCACCAAAATACTTTTGAGAACCTGGGCCTGAGTCCCAGGAGTCACAGAGCCTTGGAACTCCATACAGAAAAATGCGTTTCAAAAGGAGGAGCCTTTTCTGTTTCCGTTTGCTGGGAGGAGATGGAGACACAAATTGGTCTTCTGTTTCTGGAAGGGAAGAGAACGGACCTTCTCATGCCATGGGACTCTATGGGCCTTTGCTGTCATTCAAGAAACATTTTACAAAACAGAATAAATACAAGTTGTTTACTTTTAAAATGCATACTATAGGTAATAATGTTAAATGCATATTACATTTAAATATTATATATATTTAATGTTAACAATATTATTTAAAAAATACAATCTCTTTAACATTTGACTTTTCCTTAGAAACAAGGTCTGTCACAAACCCATCTTAAAAGACCATAAAAGGGAAAATAAAATAAATGGCTGCTTTCCAAAAATATGTTGCATCCATTCTTCTTCTGTTTAATCCTAATATCTTCTGTTTTGGGCACCTTGGAAAGAAGATAATAGCCTGGACTGGATGTCCCCTAGAACAGTTGACAGACATGTCACTACCTGTTCCCTAACGGGTAGCTCTAATGAATCATAGAAAGGGTTGGAAAGGACCTCAGGAGGTCATCTAGTGATTCTAGTCCAACCCTGCTACTCAAAGCAGGACCATCCCCAACTACATCATCCCATCCAAGGCTTTGTCTAGCCAGACCTTAAAAACTTCCAAGGATGGAGATTCTACAATTTCTCTGGGTAGCTGCTCCAGCACTTTACTACCCTCCAAGTGAGAAAGCTTTTCCTAGCATCTAACCTAAATTTCGCTTGCTGCAACTGGAGCCCATTGCTCCTTGTTCTGCCCCCACTGAGAACAGCCCAGCTCCATCCTCCTTGGAACCCCCCTGCAGGTAGCTGAAGGCTGCTATTAAATCCCCTCTATCTTCTCTTCTCCAGATTAAATAAACCCAGTTCCCTCAGCATTTCCTCATATGTAATGTGCCTCAGCCCCCTAACCATTTTTGTTGGCCTTTGCTGGACTCTCTCCACTTTCTTCACATCCCTTCTGTAATGGGGGGCCCAAAACTGGACACAAGGATTCCAAATGTGGCCTCACCCGTGCAGAACAGAGGGGAAAAGTCACATCCCACTATCTGCTGGCAACGCAGCCCAGTATGTCATTAGCCTCCTCTGCAACAAGGGCACACTGTTGGCTCATATTCATCTTATTGTTCACTGCAACTCCCAGGTCCTTTTCAGCAAAAAGATTGTGCATTCCAAGATTGGATGGGCAAAGGAAGGACAAATGACTGTACTAAGATGGTGATGTGCATAAACTTACTGTGTGCTGAGGTCCATCATCATTATCTCGCATGTAGAAAGGTTTGAGATCATACGGATAGTTAATCACAAACACGGGAACGTCACCACAGTGCGTCACCAGGTACTTCTCATGCTCGGTTTGGAGATCTTGGCCCCACTGTAAAGACATGAGAAGGAGAGGTTGGATCCTACCCAGCTGCAGTACAAGGCCCTGAACAGGGAATGTACTGGTAAAGAAAACCAGTTTCATAGACTTTAAAGCCTGAAGGAACCATTAGGATCACCTACTCTAACCTCCTGCATGACACACCCAGAGAACAGTGAAGCAACTAGAATAAACTTTCATGTTGCCTAAGGAAACAGCAAATCAAGCCAATTTTAGCTTTCCTTTAAGGGGTAGAGAAAGTGACTTTATCTAGTTGCTTGCTTTTCTGGATGTGCCACAGCTCTTCCAGATGTACGCTACCTCTGGCAGCTTCTGGCTTAGCAAAACACAGTCTTGTCTGCAAAAGATCATGCCTAGTGCCTGCATCCTGCATAGTAGGAATATGGGAAGTGCTGGGGGTGGGATTATTGGTGTGATAAGTACTTATGTCTGGATATAGGATTTACAGTTCTGAGTCTACTGATGCAGAGATAAATTATCTTGCTGATCTTGGCCAGTCTGTCTGGAAGGCAGGTCCAACTAGATTTACCCTCAAAGCAGCAGATTGAAGGCCATTAAGGCTAATGACTATGTGTGAGACTGGAAATGGGGACTCAGGCAGGGACACCATCTAACAAAGCAGGAATGAAGCAGAAGGCTCAGGATAATAAACACCATAGCTTTAGAAACTCTAAAACGGTGGTGGTCAAAGATCTGGGCTGCAGGTTGGACTGTCCAACAGAGCTCTATCATTCACCCTGTGGTGCTGCCTGTGGGTCTCGAACTGGCCTCAAGTCCAATATGCACCAGATTGGCCCTGTGTGCTTCATCCAGGGCTGGTCTGGATTGGGCCCACAGCCCAGGTCCTGCTATGTGCAGTGTGCACCTTAAATCGATCCTGCCAGCTACATGTGACACACAGGGCCAGGGCTGGCATGCACTAAATGCAGCACACAGGACTGTAGCCAACACACTTGCTGTGTGGCTGGTCCAGGGCACACGCAGTATGTAGTGTTCATACTGGACTGGCTCTGTGCGCCAGCTCCAGCGTGTAGGGTCGGTCTGTGGGTGCAACCTGGCTTGTAGACTGGTCCCACACCCCTTATCTGGGCTGGACAAGTTTGATACCCCTGCCCTGAAGCGTGTAAACTTCTCTCTCCAGGACTATAATAATCTTTTGGAAGAACAAAGCCTCCTGTTATCTACATCCAGGAAAGATTTTATTTAGATTCAGTGTCACCATGTTATTCTTAGTTAAACCCTGAGCACCACCTAAATAATCTCATTTCCCAATTAGATCACAGGTTGGCAACATTTTCCAATGGCAGAAGGAAAGGCCCAGCTCAGATCTGAGACAGGTTAGCACTAGGACCTGGCCATTGCTGCTTCTCCCTGCCACCCAGCTGTGGCAGGGCACAGACAAAAACCCATGGCCATGAAGCTCCCTGGCTCCATGGGCCATAGGTTGCTGACCCTTGCATTGGATAACCACGTCATCCAGGCATGCCCACTCATAGGAAGGGACATTTCTTTCTCCAAGTCGGATGCAGCCTTCTCCCCTAAGCCACTAACCCCAGCTGTCCACCCTTCATTCTAATAAAACGTTCCCCATCAATTACTCTACACTTCACCTTCCAAGCTACTGTGGTAATCGCACCTAGTTGCCAACACCACACAAGGACTGTCCCACCTTGCATGGAAGAGACTCTGCTACAGTATCAGAAAGAGGGAAGGGAGGTTTCCCTGCATGCACAGCCCCCAGATGCTGGGATGCAGGAGAAGCTCTCTCCTAGGGGGATGACACCACCACCTACCTCTGGTTTGAAAGTGAAAGTCTGAGGTGCTCGCTTTAAAATGTCAACTGCTTCGGTGTAGGAAAGTCTGTAAGAGGAAAACAGGTCTCTGAGGAAGCAAGTGAAAGCAACACGAAGGTCCCTTGCTAAGGGCTGTAGTGGAAAACTGAAGGGAAGCTGTCCACAGACCCACTACTTTATGATCTTGGATTTCTCAAGTAAAACAAGCTCAAGCATGGTGAACACCTTGGACAGCAAGGAAACCCCTGAGTGTGATACGAAGTGATGCTAGCAGTTCAACAGATGGCAGCTTTCCCCTGACTCAGCCAAGTTACTAAAGCCCCAGCCTGATAGTGCTTAGTGCCATAACTTACACAATGCCTTAATGTTTTAAATACCAGGATTGAGGTCTCTGGGGTACAGGTTGTAGCTGTGTTTTTCTAAGGACACAGACAGGCAAGATTCTTTGGGTAAATCCGATATCTTTTATTAAACCAACTAAAATAGTTGGAAAAATTCTTTGCAAGCTTTCGGGTACAAAAATACTTTGTCAGGCTACCGACTGCAGATGCTTCCTCAGCCTGACGAGGGATGTTTGTACCCAAAAGCTTGCAAAGAAGAATTTTTTAGAGGTGCAACGATACATCAGTCCCATATCAGATCGGCACTGATATAGGGAAAATTGACACTATTGGCAATCGGCTTTTTTTGGTTGATGTGGCTGATAATGTCACCGATAAATGTCCTGTGCATGGCAGCAGCCGCAGCACAACCTGGCAGCGTGGAGAGCAGCCAGGTCCAGCTGGTAAGTCTGTTGTGAGGGAAGGGGCGTTGGCGGATCAAGGCCCCAGCAGTGAGGGTAGTAGGGTTGGGGCAGGTGCTGCACAGCCAGGGCAGGGTGTGGGAAGAGCCACAAGCGGCTCATCCAGGGACGTGAAGAGGGGGTGGCGGCTCCCGCCACTGTGTGCACCCTGGGAGGGCATGGAGGGGTATGTGCCCCTGGATCTGCGTCTGGGGTGAGGGCAGGCTGTTGCTGTGGGCTGGGGGTGGCACTGGGCTCTTCCCGGCAGGGGGCTGGGCTGGGCTGTGCTTGGGTTGGGCAGTGCCAGTGCTGGGAGGGGGGCTACAGTGAATTTTGGGATGGCTGCAGCACTCGTCCCCCATAGGTCCTCTCCCAACACCAACGCCCACTCTAAGTGCAGCCCGGCCCAGCCCCCCGCCAGGAAGAGCTTGGTACTGCCCCAGCCCGCAGAGGCAGCTCACCCTCTGGGTGGGGGGGTTGGTGTGTGTGGTGGAGTGTGTGCACGCAGTAGTGAGCAGGGTTCCCCCCCAGAAGTGCACGGGTGTGTGTCTGGGGGTGCATGTGGGGAGGGGTGTGCATGAGAGCTCCCCTGTGTGCACCCCCCTGAGCTGGTCAGCACCCATCCCCATCCAGCAACAGCCTGGGGCCTGCATACCTGCAGTACCTCCCTGCCACTGCCAGCAGCATGCAGCCCCAGCACTCCCCATGCGCGTGCCAGAGAGGATCAGCCAGACCACAAGCACAGCCCCACCCTGCCCCGCCCCTGCTCCACACCATCTGCCCGTGGTGCATCCTGCTGCACCCAGGGCATGCAGTGGGGCTGGGGCAGCTCTGCAGCTGGACAGATTCCGGCCACTGCTGTCACTGCTGGCCTCAGTCCCCTCAGGACCCACAATACACAGCCTTAACTCTGCAGGCCCCACGCCTGCTCTGGGCTTGCCCACCCAGGCTTAGCAGCGGCAGTGCAGAACAGAAGCTGTTGCTTAGCATGGGGGAAAAGAGGCCCCTCTCTCTCACTGCTGCCAGCCATTCCTGCTGCAGCCACCCAGAGCCTATGATGGGCTGCCCTGCATCTGCTCCATGCTTTGCCTGCTGGGCAGCCCGGAGGCGGCAATGACAGCAGTGTAGACTCAGGGCAGCCAAGCGCAGGCTCTGGACAGCTGCAGCAGGAATGGCTGGCAGCGGTGAGGGGAAGGGGCCGCTTTTCTCCCATGTTGAGCAACAGCTTGTCCCACACTGCTGCTGCTGAGCCTGGGTGGGCGAGCCCAGAGCAGGTGTGGGATGCATGGGGTTGGGGCTGTGCAGCATGGTTCCCTACCGGTATCGAGGGGCTGGAGCCAGCAGCGGTGGCAGCTGCAAGGACCTGCTGCCACCTGGGCTGCCTAGAAAGGCAGTGCACCTGTGAAGCCCCCCCACCCCTGCTGTGTGCCCAGGGGGCGGCAGGACGGCTCACAACTGGACTGTGCCTGGGCCAGGTGGCACTGAGGGACCTGCCACAGGCCGGACAAAGACCTGCTGCAGGCCGGGCTGTATTTTTCCCACCCCTGGTCTAAAAGGACAGCCCAGGCTGAGAAGAGCTGAAAAGCTGCACTTACATTGTAAGAATCAAACAACTTGTTTCCATTAACATTTTCTTGCTCGAAAACACCAGCTCCGGGACTAGTTACACCAGATTAAATAAGTAAATTAAGAGCCAAGCAAACAGTCAGTGCAGTGGAGAATCTGATCTAGAGAAGTCTTTGCAACCCACAAAAACACAGCTGGAAACCAAAACCAAATGAAAAGTTGCTTAATGATGCATTTTCTATATACCAGGCTGTAATCACAGAGAGATAAAATATCCTGGTACCACTAATTAAACCTCTCTGTATCACTGACTCAGACCAATTGCAGGCCCGGCTTCCTAAAGAACTATGCATCCAAGTCTTTTACATCCATCTACATCAACAAGGATTCAATAATGCACTGAAATGTACTGGAATAAATGGCTCAGTGTAGAATATGCTGTTCTATGCACTGAGTTTATGCACCTCCACAGGAAGTCAGCTGGAATCTCACTTGTGCTAGGTGAAGCCCTATGAAGTGCTTTGGCAGGGTGGAACGGGATCAGCTTAGGTATCTAACAGGTGGCATTAAACCTGGCCCAAAGCGTGTTAGGCACTTCAGACAAGCAACAGTAAGATAAGACTTACCAGAGTGTTTCCAGTTTAGAAAGACAAAAAACAAAGGGGAAGAGAAGCAGATGCAGAGGAAGCAGTGGTCAGGGATGCTATAACTGTTCATGGGCAAATGGCTCTGGTTAAACAGATGGGGAATCTCAGCTAGTGTATTTAAAGCCACTGATTGGCTGGAAAAGGGGAAAAAGGCAAAAAAGTAAAAGGGTGCTAAAGCAGCAGCATGTGATATGTCCTCGGTTAAAAAAATGGTACTTACGTTAGAAATTTGTTCTTCAGCATTTGTTCCAATCTGCCCTTCATTAAAACAAGCAAACCACAATGAGAAACTCCTCGTAATGGCTAGCACAAGGCAGCACAGTAAGAAGCTTGTCCACTGCCGATGCTGGCTTACTGACAAGAGGACTGCCGCTTTTTCTGTCATGTCTGTTACCTTTTGGGCAGGAGCTACGTATTTATAAAAAAACTCGACTTCGTGAGGACATCTGGAAAGCACTGTGCTTGTGGCAGTCTTGAAAAGATCCTCTATAACCTGAGAAGAAAAACAGAACAGCAGGAAAACTGAGGTCACTTATGCATCCCCAGGCTATATATAAAACATGCTAAGCGCTGGCCAAAGAGGTCTTGTTGTTGGACAATCAAAGAAGGACACCAGCTTGTTACTGCTCTCTGCTAATAGGCTTCCCCTCTAGGTGAAGAAGTAGGGGCTGCTCTTAATGAGAGGCTGTGGGTTTGATCCTTGCTGATGACCTGATGTTCTTAAGTCAGATATTTGCAGTGAAAGATACGTGTCTAAAAAACTCAAACAGCAGCAAAGGACACCTGTGAACAAAAGCGGTTACCGCCGACACCGCCTGTTCCTGCTTGTCCTGGAATAAACAGTTCTTTTCTGGCATTAGAAATGATGGAATAAAGGAGAAGAGGATAAACCTGTGGGGAACTAAGCCAATCTGATCACCAGGGATCCAGTTTTCTCTTATAAAAAAAATCCCCAATTTTTGGATTTAAAAAAGTAACCCAAAATCCACATTTTTCCTTGATTAAAATGAAACGCTATTAATTATATCTATTAGTGGAATTTCATTTTAATCACAGAAAAACGTGCATTTTGGGTTACTTTTTTAATGATGAAATGTCACAAATATATCTATCTTAGATATAGATATATATATAATGGTATTTCATTTTAATCACAGAAAAACATGGATTTTAGGTTATTTTTTTAAATCCGAAAATTGGGGATTATTTTAGCAGAGAAAACTAGGATCCCTGCTGATCATCAACGAGGCTCTGCACTGCAAGAGCAAGGGCAAAGGAAGCACACCAGGAATGAGACGGGGCTGGGGCTTTTCTACCCAGGGACACGAGTAAATCTGAATTTTTCAAAGGGGAGATTTTACACCCATATGAGGACTCATAGATTCATAGGTGTAGGGTCGGAAGGGACCCAAGTAGATCATCAAGTCCGACTCCCTGCCCTGGGCAGGAGAGAATCCTGGGCTCATATGACCCCAGTCAGGTAATTGTTAAGCCTTCTCTTAAAGACCCCCAGGGTAGGAGCCAGCACCACTTCCCTTGGAAGTTGGTTCCAGATCCTAGCTGCCCTGACTGTGAAATACTGTGAAATAGGACACACTTATTCTGAATAAAAGTGGCCTTCACTTTGAGTTCCTGCTAAATCAAAATTGAGGACACTTTCATTCAGAATAAGTGTGTTCACACAGAGTTTGAATGCAGTTTGACTACTCCACATTTAAAGTGATCTCAGGCTAACATTCCTGTGTGTGTTTGTGTACAAGTGCTGTGGGGAGACTCACAGGGTGACCTTCTTGCTGGTCTGCTGAACCCACGGCATATCTGTATCAGGATGGTCTTATCATACTCCCTTGTCTGTCTGCATGCATCTGTTAGTCTGGTCTTAAACAGAGAACTGAAGCTGAGACACAGAGCAGGTATTTGTTCCTGGTTTGTACTACACCTGGCACTATGGGGTCTTGATTAGGGTCCCAAGGCACTATGGTAATATGCATAAGGAATCCCAGTAAGTAGAGTCAGTACTTAAAAGCCCTATAATAAAACAAAATGACAGTCACTTCGCTGAAGAGCTTACAACCTGAATGATGGAGGGCAGAAGAAAGGAACTATAATTATTTCTATTGTATAGATAATGAATTGAGGTTGCAGGAGACTTAAGAGTTGTGAGACAGTACCAGAGTGTGGGTAAGGCATGAATCTACCAGATCCTTCCAAATTAGTGGTTACAATCTGCCTAACCCAGAACCTGGCAGGCTACATGTGGTGGCTTGTCCTCTGGATAAAGGAGAACTAGTCAGTACAGTATACAGGCAGTCCTTGGACTTACAACACAATTGGTTCCTGAAAACCCCGTCTTAAGTCAAAATGTTGTAACTCAGAACCAATTTTTTCATAAGAAACAATGTTATAAATGGGGGATTGGTTCCTGAACCAAGGCCCAATACCCTATTTTCACCAAAAATACCCCAGAATTTTGTACTTGATCAATTATAGATGAGTAATATAGCCACATTAATGTATTTATATTGTAAATAGCAATCATATTGATTTGGAAGGACTTCTTTGAGGTGACTTTGCTAGACTTTTTGAAGGGCTCTTGATTGGACTTTTTGAAGGGCTCTTGGCTGGAGTCTTCTCCGGAGTCCCGGCTGCAGGTTTGTCTGGAGTCTGGTCTGCTTTCTTAAAGAAAGCGTCCAAGGAAGTTTGGACAGACGTTCTCCAGGGAGATGGGCGATGCAGCGAACTTGTTCGCTGGCATAGTGTTGCATCAGATCAAATGTTGTAAAGTTGAAACAGGGTGTCAATTTATAAAGGTTGTAAGTGCGAAAAGTTGTAACTCAAATTGTTGCAAGTCAAGGACTGCCTGTACTTGGATTTTCAAAAAAGCTTTCCACAAGGCTCCTCACCAAAGGCTCTTGAGGAAGCGAAGCTGCCTTGGGATTAAGGGAGGGCAAGCGAAAACTGGAGACAATCAAAATGTGGTTCAGAGAGGAAATACAGTGTAGGACATTTTTTAGGAGAGAAAGATCAACAGTAGGGTCCCATGGAGATTGATGCTGGGACCCGTGTTGTTCAACATACTCACAAACGATGTGGAAAAGTGAACAGGCAAGGTCTACAGATGAAATACAGTTATTTATCATGTCTTGTAACACAAAGACGAGGAGGCAGTGTCCAATGAAATGATCAGGCTGCAGCCTGTTCAACTTCAACTAGTTTCAACTTTACAACGTTTGATCTGATGCAACGCCATGCCAGTGAACAAGTTTGCTGCATTGCCCATCTCCCTGGAGAACATCTGTCCAAAATTTCTTGGACACTTTCTTTAAGAAAGCAGGCTTCTCTCTCTAAGGTTTATAACAAACCAAAGGAGGTTTTTTTCTTTTTCACAGAGCATAAATAACCTGTGCAACTCCCTACCACAGGATATTATGGAGGACAACAGTATAACTGGGTTCAAAAGGAACCCAGCCAAATTTATGGAGAGGCCCACTGGGGGCTATTAAACACAATGGTTAGGGACGTAACTGAGAGTGTCTGATGGGCTGGAATATTACACATGCCCTGTCTCTCATACTCTTCATCTAAAGCATCTGCTACTTGCTACTGTTAGAGGGAGGATACAGAGTGAGGTGGACTGACCCAGAATGGCAGCTTTTATATTCTCATGTTATGCCCACTTCAATTTCCTCACAAAACCTTAACTGGAAGCCAGCTCACCTAAAGTCTATTAGGGGTAAAAACATTGGGTTGATGATGTAGCGCAGACTATGATACTACTGCATGTGGATAAAAAGCATTATTGTAATGAGTACACAAATATCCAGTACATTAAAAGCCTGGGTTTCTTGCTGTAGAACAGTGACTCTCAGCTGGGTGCTTTGAGATCCCTTCAAGGGTGATGTGATGCAGGGTGCCACAAAATGTCAGCACTGTTAGGTTTACAAATGTGGTTCACAAAATAAACTGAGAGATTTCAAACAAATTCATGGTTACGGTCTTCCTGAGTTCTCCGAAACAGAAAGAAACTCTCTATTCTTTTTCCAGGCTAAAACAAAGAATGAAAATGGAGAGCTAGCATTTTCCAATAGGCACCTCAAGCCTACCCAGGGGTACTTCAAGTCATAAAAGATAGAAAACCATGGCTGTACAACCAATTCAGCAACGAGTAACCAAACAGCTGGCTTCAAACCTGCTTCAAAATAGCTAGGAAAAGACTTATACAGATTAAATTAGAAAAGTTCCCAGCAGCTCATTTTGTTTTACTCAAGCAGAGATGAAAGGGTTTTTCATTAAACTTCCTCTTTCTAGAAAATGAAAGTATCAGCTGGTTTTAGCAAATTATTTATTTTGTTTAATCAGCACTAATTTTTGTTTTGCTTTGTGATAGAGTAACATTTAGGATCCCACAGCATTCAACACAAGTAGCTTCCCCTTGTGGAAAAAAAGTGGGTGGTATAGGAAGAATAAACAGAGAAATATTTCCAGGTTCAAGACCGAGGTTTTATTCTTCGCAATACTGAAAGAAATGTGGTTCATCTTGTGGTCTTCTGACTATTACAATGGTAAAGGTATGTAATGTCAAAAGCTTGCTACGTACTTTAAGGTGAAAGTCAAAGATCGTGCTCTTGGCCCCAAAGAGGTTACAGGGGTAAATAGGCCACAAAATGGAAGGCTGGAAAATAGGATTAATCAAAGGTGAGTGGAGAAGCATAGCTAATGTTACACATGTTCTAGAGTTTAGCAGTCCTCCTAGAAGACTTGCAGAGGGGGGAAAAAATGGGCCTGTTACCTATTTTTGTTTCTTAATCTTAAATCCAAAAGCTGTGCATTTTGGGGGGAGGGGTGGGGACTTTCCCTTCTTTCTCGTACATCAATTTTTTTCACCTGCTTCTTTCTTTTGAAACTACAAAACATCACCAACAAAGACTGAACATCAGCCCTGAGAGCAGCAGCTTGGCTGAGCCTGGCTTTCCCAAGTTTTCTGCAGAACTTCTCGGAGGTTTCCAGTAGGGATTCTCTGCTCAGATCTTCACTGGGCATGTCTACATGAGACATTTACGGTGCAGTTGACTTAATTAACTGCACAGTAAACGTTTGGGTGTCTACACGTGCACCCTTATTAGGGCACATAAAACTAGTGAACTCCGCAGCAGGGTAGTCTTGTAAAATACTACAAGTACTACCCTGCTGCAGAGCTTTTTCATGCGCAGCAGCATACATCTTGGTGCTTCAGCACAGAGCTAGCAGGCAGCCCTGGTGCTGAAGCATAATCATGCCTCAGCCAGCCCCACCACTGAACATGGAGCCCTGTCCGAGCAGCCTTGGGCTGACAGGCTGACCCCCTGGGTCCCCTGCTGGGCTGGGCTGCTCTGAATGGGCTCCATGTGCTGTGCACAAAAACCCAGCAAAACAAAACTCTGGAGCAATATGCTCTAGTTTTTGCTCCAGGGTGCACGTTCTAGAAGTATGCTGGGGAGCAAAAAAACCAAATATCCTGGATTTCCATATGGTCAACCTAGCACTTGGGGAGTGAGTGGCAAAAAGATTGGGCCCCACTACTTGAACAGAGGGCAGGCTTCTATGCGATGGCAGGCTTCTGTGTGTCAGGCATTTTCCCATTTTCCAGGATCTGGTACTTCCATCACCTTTGTGTTTATACACACACATACGCGCACACACGCATATACATTTTCTCTCTCTCTCTAAGGCTTATGCATGACTATTCACAAACCTTCCTCTCCAGCGCGTAAAGCCATCATTTTGGGAATTAGATTCCTAGAGAAAAGAGCTAGGCTCATTGCTGCATAGCACAACAAAACATTACACTCACAGTCCTGCATTACTATGTCACAGATATACAATGTAATTCAGAACTGTCATGCAAAAACAGCACCGGGGAAACTGAATTTGGTGTCCAAGTGAAGTTCAACATCTCAACACATCTGTACAGAAAATACGTGCTACTGCAAGGAACATCTGGTGAGACACATCCTCTATGCAGTTTTTCACAGTGTTGAGAGCAACCTATGTTCCAATTCCACCCCCCCAAAATTGTATTAAAAGACCAGTTAGATTGCAAAGCCAAGCATTTTAAAATTAGGAGGTACCAAAATGAGGTATACCACAGCAATCATGATTTGCCTCTGTGTAGATATGCACTATGGTAGTCTTTGAGGATATCACCATACACTAGTTTTAAGAACTGGACTGCTGCCTCACTTATGGACCTGCTGTGGGTACAACAAGACGGTCCAGAGAAGGAGTCTCCTATCTACAGATACCTTGTCTTATTCATTGCAGGGGATGGAAGGGCTATGTTGACTGAAAGGGGACAGGAGGAAGAGAAAGGAGAGCACCTGGGTTAAGGCAGAAGGGAATTGCCTAAAGAACAAAATTCAATTCCTGCCAAAGAGTTTCTGGGAGATGCTGGGCAAATCACTTACACTGAACTTCTCACCAGTCGTCACTAATTGCATGTTCTGCACTTTCTGATGTCCAGGGCTCTGATCTGCAGAAGTACTGAGCACTTACGACTGCAACGAAGTCAGCAGGAAATGTACTTTGAAGATTTGAAGCACTATGTAATGCCAAGTCCTCTGAAAACTCCTACACCCTTCAAACTAGGTGGCCTTTCGGTTTCCTTGTGCCTCAGTTTCCCATCTGTAAAAGAGAACTATGCTCTTAATAATGTTCTATAATGCCACTGGGATGTTGTGAGAATCAATTTATGCTGGTGAAGCACTCAGAAACTGCAACAAAAAACCACAGAAAAAGCCTAGGAGGAAACGAATGATTTCGCCTTCCGAGCAGGATTTGAGTTGTGTGGTAAATAAAACCTAGCTCCACATTCTGGCCAACAAGTAAAGCAAAATATTGAGCAGCTGCTCATTAAATGAGTCCCTTCCATCCTATGCACTGAATGAGGCAGGGGTCCTTTGAATAAAACATAGCATATCTTCATATAATTAAAGATGGTATCATGGTGTGTATACACAAGGGTGCTGAAAGATGGTTACACATGCAGTCTTAACTCAGCCATAATAATATTCTTTTAATGCAGGAGTTCTTTGTATGTGGTATCTTGCACTTTTTAAGAAGCAAACTTAATAAAAAAGAGATTGCATCAAGAGGCATCAGACCTGCACAGGTCATTCACAGGGCTGAAGCACCACACAAGCTAGCGGTGTAACTGGTAGTCCCAGTTTGTGTTCTGTCCACCTCCAGTGCTGGTACAGAGAGGATGGCCACGTTGACAGAGGGACCACAGATATCTGCTGCTGGATGATGGATGGTGAAACTTGGGGATACTGAGTTCCAGTCCAGGGAGGAGAGAGGAAGATGCCCTTATCATAGAAAATTAGGGTCGGAAGGGACCTCAGGAGGTCATCTAGTCCAACCCCCTGCTCAAAGCAGGACCATCTCAAACCATATCATCCCAGCGAAGGCTTTGCCTAAGTGGGTCTTAAAAACCTCCAAGGATGGAGATTCTACAACCTCCCTGGGTAACCTGTTCCAGTGCTTCACCGCCCTCCTAGGGAGAGAGCTTTTCTTAATATCTAACCTCAACTTCCCTTGCTGCAACTTGAGACCGTTGCTCCTTGTCCTGTCATCTGCCACCACTGAGAACAGTCCAGCTCCATCCTCTTTGCAACCCCCCTGTAGGGAGTTGAAGGCTACTATTAAATCCCCCTTAGTCTTCTCTTCTCCAGACTAAATAAGACCAGTGCCCCCTCAGCCTCTCCTCATACACCATGTGCCCCAGCCCCGTCACCATTTTCATTGCCCTTCGCTGGACTCGCCAATTTGTCCTCATGGTCACTGTCTGCACATTTCCTGCCTGTCATGCTCCATCCATTCCACCCCTTTCCACCTCCACTCGCCTCACATAACTAAATCCCAATCTCTTCAGATTTCTCATCTACAGTCCCGCTCTCTTTCCTCACCCAATCCCAATCTCCTCCCCAACCATTTCCTTAATCCAGATAGCCCCAGCCTCCCTCCTCCAGTTCATCTGATGTCCGTGCCCTTCCATTCCAGACAGTCCCAGGCTCCACACCACAACCCCCAGGCTCAGGATTTTCACAGGAATGGCAACTACCCACTCTTGACAAAAAGGCTCTATCCCTGCCAAATTTCAAGTCCCTGCTCCAAAGTATGAGAAAGAAGGTTTCAAAGGAAAGGTGAGACCAAAACCTCCATACATTCCTTTTCCATGTTCTCAGAAACAACTGAGTCATTTGGGCTGAATCAGCAAAAAAGTTACAAGCAGAGGAAAACTGCTTCTTATAATGGCAAGAGTCAGGCAATCTTAACACTAGACAATGACAATGCTACCGGCCCTTTGTAACATATTCCATTAATACCAGTGAGCGCTCTCTTAAAGAACCAAACTTATTTGCTTATAGAGAAAGTTGTTAAAAGGACCGTATTATTTGCAATACGGTCACATACAGACAGTCTATCTGGTGGTGTTGATACTGATTGTGTGTCAAGATTTGAGCATGGGGTTGCCAGTCTCCAGGGCTTTTCAATGGGGTGCTCCTCAACGAGTGAGGACCACCTGGATGACAAGCAATTAACAAATTGCCCTGGAAACAGAGATCTGAAGGAGAGAGGGCATTTATGTCAATTATACAGAGAAGGCAAAACTTAACTGAGGCTTCAGAGAAGCTGTCAATTTTTTTAATGGATTGCCCAATGACTTAAAGAAAAAGGAAAACGGAACTCTACTTCTTTAAAAGAACAAATCACAAGAATGAAGAGTGCTGCAATCAAGATGCGATCTGTAGAATGCAGGGTTGTGATCGCAAGGAGAAGCTCTCTTAATAGTTTAGGATGGTGGCTGGAGACAGCTGGGGAGGGAAGACCCCAAAGAAACTGGGATTTCACAAGACATTTGACAACCACAACCATTCTCAAAGGCCAGAAAAAAGCTCTCTCCTCTCTATGCAGCACATTAGATCAGCTCATCTCTCATATGCCTCCCCAATGGCCATTCTTCTGATCAAAGATGCTTAACTGAAACCCAATGGGAGCCCTTTCAACTAACTCCTGATTTATAACTGCAGGGTGCTGGGCAGTGAGGTACTTGGGGATGCATGTGAAGAGGGTGGAAGGGGAGGGGAGCACAGTGAAGGAGACAGCCCCAAGAGTTCAGAGTTCACATCTACCTGCATGATGTCCTGAAGGCTTTCTGTGAACGACACCTCGGCTTCAACCATGTAAAACTCTGACAGGTGCCTGCGACTCTGTGAATTCTCAGCTCGAAACGTTGGCCCAAAGGTGAACACCTGGGTGAATGCCCTGGAAGGCATAAAGAATCAAGACACATTGTCGAAACAGAGTAAAACAAGAGATTGGTTTAGACGTGGAAACAGGATCATGCTCTTCAAGCTCCACCTCTGATCCCATCTTTCTCCCGCCATCCCAGAACAGGTGCATGTTTCTGCCGACTGCATTAATAAATGTTGTTTATGCTGTTGTCGTTATGCTTCAGGGTCAAATGCTCACAGGTATGTGAGGTTGCTTGCCCCTCTCTGCTATTGACTCGGACTGCCTGCAGTCTCACATGGGCAGCAGGTGGCTTTCACCACTGTTCCTAGCCATTTCCTGTGCAAATGAAAGCTAAAATTCAGTAGAAACAGCTCAGCACGTCATGCCGTTGGATACACAACAGATGTCAGAGCCACCCTACTACGCTATCACGTCATAGAAGTCTGCTTTTCAGTGAATTTAATTGCTCAAGTGATACAAATGCCTCAAGCCCCTGGAAGCTGGCACACCCAGGGCTCCCTGCTACAGCTGACTGATGTTTCTGCAATAATAGGGGGCTGGTAAAATCCTCCCTGTGTAGGTGTAACCCTCCTTTACATGATGTAGCTGTTTGTCTACCTTTAGAGGCTGGACCACATAAGATTGCAGCAGCCTTTGAGAGAAGAGCCCTGGCAACAGAGGCGACTGTTTTTATTTCCAAATGTCCCACATTCAATTCCCATTGTAGACAATGCACTGAGATCATCATAGATGTGGCCAAGGAGCATCCTACAATTATTTAGGCTATTTCTCCAATAACTTACCATGGAACTTGATTAATATATTCTCCCTCTCCACAAGTGTTCAAAGCTACATGCCTTAGCACCGAATCTAAGAGCCTTCCAAATCCCCATCTTTCTCTGCAGACATCCATCCTACCAGAAGGCAGTGCCTTACGGTGTTGTTGACGGGACGGTCACACTCACAGCAACAAGTCGTGCATAGTGACCTCAGAACGGCGATGTGCAGTGGGGCCCTAGTTCATGAGCAACATCCAAAACCGCAGGCCAACTGCTTGCTAGCCTCGTCTCCCACATGAGTGCAGCGGAGCAGAGCCATGACTATGGACAGAGGGAGGCTCTCCTACAGGCAGCCTGGACCGAGATTAACTGAGCTCTCCCCATCCTCTTTAATCTTCTTTTATCTATAGTGGCGGGCCTTATATAGGAAAACATGAACTCTTCCAAATCATAGAAAATTAGGGTTGGAAGGGACCTCAGGAGGTCATCTAATCCAACTCCCTGTTTATAAGACCGTCCCCATCTATATCATCCCACCCAAGGCTTTGTCTAGCCATGTATTAAAAGCCTCCAAGGAGGGAAATGGAGTGCAAGTCAGGTAATGCTGTGAGCTAATTGTCAGAGAACCTGTGTATGTAACTAAGTTTTGCTCAGCAGGGGCTGAAATGAAACAGGATGTCCAGCTTCCACATCCAAAGTTTCTGTTCTTGGTGTTTCTAGTAAACAGAAAGTTAAAATAAAGCTACAAAACATTAAGACTGGTCAAAAGAGAATGGGGGTGGGGGTGGGTCACAGTGCTAAAAATAAAGGAACATGGATGTTATTCCTCGGGGTCCCTTCCTTCCACTCTTCAAACTGTCAGAGGTAATGAACAGTTACGGTTTAAGGAGACAGCAATTTTGGATTTGCCTACAATTATCAGGGTAAGACGAACATGAAAGATTTGTTTCCTGGATCACTGCTTTGGAGCCCTTCTCCAGCTCCTCTTTTTCCACTGCAACATGCAAACTACTTTATCTTCACTTTCAAAGCCTGGCCTGGCCCATTCCTCATCCTACTCATCTCTCATCCAGGGTCAAGATGTAGACTCCCACCTCCATTTGGCCCACAGTGCTAGCCTCCATTGCAAAAGTCTCACCACACACCTATGGTCTTTCTTCCATCCTACCTCGCCAGCCAGGGAGAAGTCCCTTTAGAAATGTCCCTAGAGTCGCTCGCTGTCGTCCTCAATTTCTTTGCCATGATGCCTACAAAAAATGGCCATGTTCAGGCAGCCAGTGTACCACAACTATCACCCCTCCACCAGACCAGTCTTGTTCCATTATTTCTGTGCATGCCCCCATTCATTTGTCAATGCCCTTCTGTTACTTTGCATGAAACTGGCATTTTTAAGCCTTTGTGACAGAAACTGTGCCTTTTTGTTCTTTTGATATGTCTGTACAGCACTTAACACACTAAGGTCCTGGATTCAAGACAAATGCCGCAGTGCTATAGGAAATCAAACAGCAGCAGAGCTATAGGTGCGCACAACAATCTTGAATAAACCGTGCTTTCACTCTTTCTGTCTCTCTGAAACTTGCACACACATTTTTATTCCCCTGCTCATGGGGGCAGTTAAGTCAAGGGACGTGGTCATCATGGGTGACCTAAACTACCCGGACATCTGCTGGGAGGAGCAGTCAGCCAGATCTGACCTCTGACGTAGGTTCCTGGCTGAGATACAAGACTTCCACCTAACGCAGGAGGTGCACAGTCCCACCAGGGGAAATGCCTTGTTGGACCTGGTCTTGGCCACAGGTGACGATCTGGTGAGCAGACTGCGGGTGCTTGACCACCTGGGCAATAGTGACCATTGCCTACTTGAATTTACCATCCAGCGAAGGGTGGCAAAGGCTTGCAGCAAGGCAGCAGCCCTGGACTTCAGGAGGGTGGATTTCAATGAGGTAAGGAGACTAGTTAGGGAGGCACTGAGGTCCCGGAAGGGGGGGGAGTTGGGAGTCCAATAAGAGTAGTGGCTCCTTAAGGAGACGATCCTCCAAGCCCAAAGTGTGACAATCCCCACGCGATCAAAGGGGGCAAGAATGCTCAAAAGCCCCCATGGCTCACCAAAAGTAACCATGAACGCCTCAAAGCCAAAAAGGAGGCGTACACCCAATGGAAGGGAGGGGCCATCACCAAGGAGGATCATCCCTCCTTGGCTCGAGATTGTAGGGGGGCTGTCAGGAAGGCTAAGGCAGAGGTGGAACTGGGACTAGCGACCCGGATCAAAGATAACAAGAAGTCCTTTTTTAAATACATAGGGGGTAAAAAGAAGGAGTCAAATAACGTGGGGCCTCTACAGGACATGCTTGGTAATCTGGTGGTCGCACCAGATGACAAAGCTAACCTATTTAACAGATTCTTTCCTTCCATTTTTCTGAGCAGGGACCAGGTCATCCCCGCCACCAGGACCCCCTCAGGCTCCAGGGGAGGTGCACCCAGGCCCAGGGTCAGTGAGGATCTAGTCAGGGAACTGCTGGAGGAACTGGACGTATTTAAATCAGCAGGTCCTGACGATCTCCACCCCTGAGTGCCAAGGGAATTAGCAGAGGTCATTGCAGGACCCCTGGCACGGCTTTACAAGCACTCGTGGTGCTCTGGTGAGGTGCCCAACGACTGGAAAAGGGCCAATGTGGTCCACATTTTCAAAAAGGGGAGGAAGGAGGACTCAGGAAATTATAGGCCTGTTAGTCTTACCTCAAGCCTGGGGAAGCTTTTTGAGAAAATTATCCAGGAGCACATCTGCAAG
The DNA here is from genome assembly GCF_030867095.1 of Alligator mississippiensis. Taxonomy (NCBI): domain Eukaryota; kingdom Metazoa; phylum Chordata; order Crocodylia; family Alligatoridae; genus Alligator; species Alligator mississippiensis. The sequence goes on along the minus strand of NC_081824.1, from coordinate 464,819,759 downwards.
GGGCCAGCAGGAGAGATTATGCTTAGGGGCAACCAACACGGGTTCATTCGAGGCAGGTCCTGTCAAACCAACCTGGTGGCCTTCTACGACCAGGTCACAAAATCCTTAGACGCAGGTGTCGCGGTGGACATAATCTTTCTGGACTTCAGGAAGGCCTTCGACACCGTCTCTCACCCCATCCTCATTAGGCAACTGTGGTGTTGACACCTACACAGTCAGATGGGTCACCAACTGCCTGGAGGGCTGCACCCAGAGTGGTGGTGGACATCCTTTTCGACTTGGAGGGATGTGGGCACTGGGGTTCCCCAGGGCTCGGCCCTTGGGCCTGCACTGTTCAACATCTTCATCAGCGACTTGGACAAAGGGGTAAAAAGCACCTTGTTCGAGTTCACAGATGACACTAAGATGTGGGGAGAAGTGGGCATGCTAGAAGAGAGGGACAATTAGAGAGCTACAACTAGATCTCGACAGGTTACAGGGGTGGGTGGATGAGAATAGGATGGGCTTCAATATGGACAAGTGCAAGGTGCTGCACTGGGGGGGAAGAGCCAGCAGCATGCCTACAGGTTGGGGAACTCCCTTCTTGTCAGTGCAGAGGCAGAAAAGGACTTGGAGTCATGATTGATTCCAAGATGAACATGGGCCGACAGTGTGGGGACGCAGTCAGGAAAGCCAGCATCATGAGCCTGCATCACGAGCAGGTCCAAGGAGGTGAACCTCCCCCTCTATGGGACACTGGTCAGGCCACAGCTGGAGTACTGTGTCCAGTTCTGGGCGCCACACTTCAGGAGGGATGTGGCCAGCATTGAGAGGGTCGAGGGGAGGGCCACTTGCATGATCAGGAGGCAGCAGGGAAGGCTCTACGAGGAGAGGCTACGGGACCTGAACCTGTTCAGCCTCCACAAGAGAAGGCTGAAAGGGGATCTGGTGGTCACCTACGAACTTGCCAGGGGGAGCAGCAGGCAATGGGAGAGTCCCTGTTCCCCCAAGCACTACCAGGGGTAACAAGGAACAACAGCCTTAAGTTGACTGAGAGTAGATTCAGGCTAGACATCAGGAGGCACTACTTCACTGTCAGGGCAGCTAGAAGCTGGAACCAACTTCCAAGGGAAGTGGTGCTTGCCCCTACCCTGGGGGTCTTCAAAAGGAGGCTAGACAGGCACCTAGCCGGGGTCATTTGACCCCAGCATCCTTTCCTGGGGTCCATGGCAGGGGGTCGGATTTGATGATCTGCTTAGGTCCCTTCTGACCCTACCAACTATGAAACTATAAGGAAATGAAAAACCCAGGCCTGGAGTTGAACCCCTAAACCCATTTGAGGCATTGACTCTCCAAGGCACCAACATGTTGAAACAATCAGGCCCTGATCCAATAAAGCTCTTAGGCATGTGCTTCTTTCCAGGCCTATGAGAAGTCTCATTAAAAATATACATTCAGAGGCCAGCATGTGCCTAAGTGCTTTGCTGCACCAGGGCCAGAGGGTTTAGCACTCTGCTGGATTAAACCCTGACTATCCACATCTTTGTACTGTCATCAAGGACCATCCTTCCTACATCTGTATGTCTGTTCCCGACATTCCCAGAAATTCACATCTCTCACCCCTATTCTCCTTGCTACTGAATTTCTCTCTCAATCAACACTTAAGGAGGCTGATGCTGGCTGTTCCCACATCCCTTTCTCAGGCCTTGTCTACACGCAACAGTTAGGTTGGTTCAATCCACACTGGCTTTTAAACACATGATTACAGGTGCAGGCTAAAAAAAAATAAATTACAAGTCAAGTGTAAACATCTACAAGTGCCCGTGCTCAAAGATGCTTAAAAATCACCCGTTTAATTAAATCAACTGCAATGCTGAGTGCAGATCAGGCTTCAGCCTTCTAGTTTCATTGGAAACATTCAGGCTGCGATCCTAATATAATTAATTCTTCAGCCCAGAAAACATCAGATTCCTTTTTTCAAAGCCAGGGTCCTGCTCTCCTTAATGGAAGTAAAAGAAAAGGTGTCCTTGTCTTGCTGAACCCAGCAGCATACCTTCTAAACAAGCCCTTCAAGAAAGGCAAGGCCATTTTAATCTGTTTAACATACTGGCCTTAATGCCACATCAAGATCACACAACAACTTGGTGACAAGGCCAGGAGGACCCAGGAGCCCTGACTCAGAGCCAGCCACTAGATCCTAAAAAATACACACTTGATACTTATTGGCATTGCTGTACTGCCTCTAAATGACAGGGGCCTTGAAAACACATGCACAGTCACTGCCCTGTAGACGTCTTCCAGCTGGAGAGGAATACGGGCCAAGCTGGAATATTTTATCTGAGAACAAAAGTACAAGAACACAGAACGTGACTTGGAAATATAAACTGTTTTCTTTCCTTGCCCTCCACCCCACCAACTTCTTCTGCTGTGAATGCCCCCTTTAAAATGCCAGGTTGAAAAAACATAAAAAGTGTTTCAAATCGAAGGGTGGAAAGCAGGGCTTTGACGTCAGGAGGAAGAGGAGATAAGGGTGGGAAAGCCGTCCTCAGTACCCGGAGACAGCTCACTTGTCAGTGCTCTGTCCTTTCTGGGAGCGGGGAGGAAGAAGTTGAAGAAAAGTTCAAACTACATGGTCCAGTTGTATTTAGTACCATTGTACTGCACCTGACCTTGCTCTTTAGTATTGGGGTCGGGCAGCATGGGCAACACCCCAGGGTCCATGGCTAAGATTTCCCCGTCCCTCAAATTTTTGAGTGCTGTCACGTTCCATAGCTGGCTGCCACTGCAAGCATAATGCGATTCATGACCAGTTGTGGGCTCACATGGCACCACAAACTCAAAACAGCTTAATCAAGCATGCAGACCCAATGCACGCAGGGCCCAGCCTTTCTAGGGTTACAATGCCCAGGGCTCCTTGTGAAGTCAGTGAGTCACAGGAACGCTGCTCTCAGGAAAATTCATAGAACAGGGCTGCTGGTTAGTGTGGGCTCACATGCTTTAATGGGCAATTTCCTTTTAGTTGAAAAATGGCTTTTGTTTAAAAGTAAAAGTTCTTCATTAAAACACTGAAATAAAAAAACCACACACAAAAAAAATCGGAGACAAAGCAAAAAGAGCTTGGTTTTGCCCACCCTTTGTCCTTCCTTGCCTCCCTTTTCTTCTAAGGAAAAAAAAAGAAAGAATGTACACATAAAACCACTATTTTTATTTACACTGTTTCTGTATTAAAAACCAAAAAGTCTGTTTAAAATGCAAAAAAACCCCATGCAAAAACTGAAAAAACTAATTTTTAAAAAGTTTCCACAAAAGCCAAATCCTGACTAGCTCCACTGATGGAAGGCAGGAAAGATCTGCACCTTACAGACTAATCAAAGTAAATCTATATATCTATATATAGATAACCAAAGTAGTTTTAGATATTTATAGCGGACTACTGCATGTGGCAGCAGTTTGGGGAGGAGGTGAGCAGCTGACAGTGGCAAAAGAACAGGCTAGGGACAATTGAGAAAAGCTGGATGTGTGCAAGTTCCTGGGGCTGGACACGATGAACCCAATGGTGTTGAGAGAGTTGGCTGATGTGATTGCAGAGCCACTGGGCCATTGCCTTTGAAAACTTGTGGCAACTGGGAGAGGTCCTGGACGACTGGAAAAGGGCAAATATAGTGCCCATCTTTAAGAAAGTGAAGAAGAAGGATCCAGGAACTATAGACTGGTCAGCCTTACCTCAGTCCCTGGAAAAATGATGCGGCAGGTCCTCAAGGAACCCATTTCTAAGCACTTGGAGGAGAAGAGGAACAGTTAGCATGGGTTCACCAGGGGAAGTCATGCCTGACCAACCTGATTGCCTTCCGTGATGATGTGACTGGCTCTGTGGATGTGGGAAAAGTAGTGGATGTTGTATACCTAGACTTTAGCAAGGCTTTTGATCTGGTCTCCCATAACATTCTCCCAGGCAAGCTAAGGAAGTACAGGTTGGATGAATGAACTGTAAGGTGGAAACTGGTTGGATCATCAGGCTCAAAGGATAGTAATGAACGGCTCAATGTCTAGCTGGCAGCTAGTATCAAGTGGAGTGCCCCAGGGGTTGGTCCTGGGGCCGGTTTTGTTCAATATCTTCATTAACGACCTGGAAGATGGCACAGATGCACTCTCAGCAAGTTTGCAGATGACACCAAGCTGTGGGGAGTAGTAGACACGCTAGAGGGTAGGGTTAGGATTCAGAGACACCTCTATATTTTGGAGGATTGGACCAAAAGAAATCTTACAAGGTTCAATAAGGACAAGTGCAAAGTCAGAACAAGGACAGAACAATCCCATGCATCGGTACAGACCAGGGACCAACTGGCTAAGCAGCAGTTCTGCAGAAAAGGACCTGAGGGTTACAGAGGATAATAAGCTGAATGAGCCCACAGTGTGCCCTTGTTGTGAAGAAAGCTAACAGCATACAGGCATGCATTGGGAGAAGCGTGAAGCGTTGCTAACAGATCAAGGCAAGCAATTATTCCCTTTTATTCAGCACTGGTGCACGGCATCTGGAGTACTACATCCATTTTGGGACCCCCCCCACTACACGAAGGATGTAGACAAATTGGAGAGAGTCCAGTGGAGGGCAATGAAAATGGTTAACGGGCTTGGGCACATGACTTCTGAGAAGACACTGAAGGCACTGGGGCTTATATACTTTGGAGAAGAGAAGACTGAGCAGGGATTTAATAGCAGCCTTCAAATACCTGAAGGGGGGTTCAAAAGAGGATGGAGCTGGACTGTTCTCAGTGGTGGCAGATGACAGAATGACGACAAGGTGCAGCAAGGAAAGTTTAGGTTGGTTATTAAGAAAAACTCTCTCGCTAGGAAGGTAGTAAAACACTGGAACAAGTTACCCACAGAGGATATGGACTCCCCGGCCTTGGCAGTTTTTAAGACCTGGATAGACAAAGCCTTGGCTGAGATGATCTAGTTGGGGATGGTCCTAATTTGATCAGGGGGTTGACCCTTGACAAGATGACCTCCTGAGGTCCCTTCCAACCCTCATATTCTACAATTCTAGGTGATTATGTTATAACATGACCCTTTGATACTGGAAAAGGTGCACATCCCTCCCATAAACTACAGCACAGTGGCTTTCAAGAGGAGCCAGTTTGTCAAAATAATTCCTATTTCTGGGCGACATCATTTGTGTTCAGACAAGCAGTGTTCAGAAACAGTGTACCCAGCTGCACGGCTGAACAAAACAGGGCAGGAGTAGATCATTTTGAAATCCTGGGCCTGTTTCAATCCTGTAGGTTGCAAAACCTATGGCAGGCAAAATTACATGAGCAATGCTTTTAAAAACCTGGGCGATGTTAAGACAGTGTTAACCAGTGACATGGCTAGGTGTCACCATCATAGTTCTTTTTCTTAGACTGTGAGTACTGTGTGGTTTTTGAGGAAATGTGCACTGTTAGTTTTGCGGTGTGGTTTGCTTTAAGCTGTGGGAAGTAGCAAGGAAATTTCCTTTCTGCCTCCATGTCCCTTCCTGGAATCAATTCCTGATGCCAAGTTGTTTCCTTGGAAGCAGGTGCCAGCATTTAAACTGAGGGGGGCCACTCTGCTCAGCACTGGATATACACACGAGAAGCGGGCTAACCAGGATGAAATGCTTGTGTGGTTACTGGTGCTTTTGGACCTCAAAAAATCTACTGCTGCTTGGCACAGGGCTGACTGTATGTAACTAGAGAAAGTGCAGGCTAATGCTTCCCTTTGCAAAGCTCTAGATTCAGAAGAAATATTCCCACTTTGCTTTTTTACAGTAAGACAAAAACTTGGATTTTCTATGGGCAGTTCCTCGCACCAAAAGAACTAAAAAAAAAAAAATCAATTAATCTAGTTTATGACTAACATCAGCTGGAATCATTGGGATCATATTGTCTGATCTCTTGCAGAACACAGAACCCTACCTTTTTGCCATGCGACTCCTGCATCCTAACTAACAACATGTTTTCCCTAGAGCTTGTACCTTGCCTAAAGTTTTCCACTGCAAACAAATCACCCCGGTTTAGAAATGGGTGGAGAGAGACAGGGAGAGGCTGGACTGATTATCCAAAGGGAGTTGCAATGTTCACAGCAGGAATCCCGATTCCCTGGGCGGCTGCTTTAACCACTGAGACCAGATTGCCTCCACGTAGTAAAAAGTCATAAAAAAATCACTACTGCAATTAGGAACAAGACTGGAGTGTGTAGTAATTAAATAAAAAACAAGACTGTCATGGTTGCTTTTTATAGCTACAATTAAGTGTCAGTTTAATTAATGGAAGTTAGTTTGCTGTCTAATTATAAGAGTCTGTTATGAGTCAGGCTCAGACAAATGTTTCACAACATATGTCAAAGACTTTTTTTTTAAAAAAAAGGGAACTGCAGTAAGGTAAATTAGACAATGACACCTTACATTTGCTAACTCTGAGCGCTGGGGCTCCTAGAAAAATATGTGGAATCCTTCAGAATTTTGCATTCTCTACAACGAGCAAGTCATTTAGCAATCAACTGTTATCACCTTCCAAGGTTATCATTTCCCAAGCTGAAAGACAAGTGTTTTTCAGGAAAATGAAACCCTGCCTGTGAGCTTATTAGGGGCTATGCCTTTAACAATCAGACTGTGTAAAAATAAATGGATGAAACTAGTAGAGCAGTTAACATCTCATAGCTATTGTTTCAGGCTCTCTGCAAACTCAGGCAGTCACTGTTGCAGAAGTTGCTGAACCAGAACAGCTAAAAGCAGGCAGCAATGGTGAGGTTATACAGAGCAACTGAGCAAGGGGGTAGCAGGTTGTGCGGAGAGAAGCTCTGTTTTAACTACACTGTACTTGATGGCTGAGGGGTAGTGGAAGGCCAAGTCTGATTTTCTCATTAAAAAAAAATGGCAAGATCCTATGCTGAGAAAGAAGTCAAAGTGAGAAGAGGGAAGAGTCTGAGAAGCAAGTCAAAGGTGGTAGGAGGCCTCTGGTGTTGCAGCATGAGATTAAATTAAGCTGGTGAAGCAGAACTGCTCATCTGGTAAGATGATAGAACTGAAGGAGGAAAGAAATTATTTATAGAGGAGAAAAACTCCAGCATTTATGCAGCTGAGAGTGGATGCTGGAAGTGAGCCAGGACTTGGGGTTGGTAGCAGGGACCTTCTATTAGGAGAGAGGAACAAAAGACTTGAGGATGGAGGATAAAGAAGCATGGAGAAAATCATTACCATGTTTAGAGAAGAGGAAGAGGAGGAGGAGACTGGGAGAAAAGGGTCCATCAACAGTGATGACTTCTCCAAGTCAGAAAAACTAAGTGAGAGGGTGGGCATGCTGGCCAATGTTGAGAGATCAAGTGATGGTTAGACAGGGGAATCTCAGCAACAGAGCTGTCATGGAGAGGGAACTGATTGGTGAAGCCATCATTAAGTGAAGAGCACTTCTGGCTAGTGGGCAAGTTGAACCAGGGCTGAAAATTGAATGAATACACCGGAATGAGAAAAAACAGGTAAGGGGCCTGATGGGTCATCAGCACGGAAGGTCAAGTGAGGGACTGTAAGGCCAGGAGATGAAAAAGAGGAGAAGGAGTTAAAAAAGGGATGAAGGAGGCATTGGAAATAATATGGCCAAGAGAGGAAAACCTCAGAGCTCCTTCAGGACAGTAATCCAGTGTGGGAAGCATGAGAGGAGGAGAAACCATCCCATCCTCAGAGTGATCCAGCTCTCTAGGAAAGCCAGGTGATGGACGGAGGGAGCTTGGAAAAGGTCATAGAAGACCAAGACTTTTTTTTAGAGATGGAATGGGAGTTGCAGAGACAGCAAAAAGGGAAGAAGTGGGATGGTTATGAAGTTATGGCCAGAGGCAGGAGGAGGAAGGAGGCTGGTAGAGAGAGAGACATTCAATGAAGAGAGTAGTTATGGAGAGAGGGATCAGGGTTGGGGCAAAGGTCAGGAGGAAGAGGAGGGGGCTGTGGATGTAAGATCTGGATATGTACTGCTGGAAGGACAGACAAGATGAGAATAGAAAGGAGAATGGAAACAGGCAAACCCTGGCGGGAACCACAGGATGGCAAACGTCATAGAACCTGGCAGGGAGCAAGGACAAGGAAGGAGAGGTGCTCTGAGGCAGAAGAAAGGTGTGATGAGAGCCAGGGGCTGGATTCAATGACTCTGACTCTCGAGGTTCCTTCAACTTTTGAGAGGCAAGAGGAAGAAAACGCTACATAAACCCTGAACACCGTAGCAGGACTAACCCCCACCAGAGGCCCCTGCTGAGACCACTAGTGTGCAGTGCCCTATACAGCCATAGAGGGATGGCATTTGTCATGAATTCTTGGACTTCATTTCTGCAGTGACAGTGTCTTGGTCAACCACAATGCTCCTGTGAATCATCATCATGTGCGTCATGGACCTCCATCCTATCTCATGGCCGTAAAGGGGTCTTTATGTTCAGGAGGATCATGGGTCATTGTGTACATACAAGCACTAATGACTGTTTAGCCCAAATCCAGGCAATTTAAGCAACAGTCAATAGGACCCATTGTTCAAACAAGCTTCCAACACAGTTTGGCCATTGACTAATCAGCATTTTGGATGTCCACGAGGTTGAGGGATATTTCTGAGTAACGACACCTCTGGGGATCTATTAAGCACAGGGTCCATGGTCAAAAAGTGATGATTCAGAGATGCAATGTGGCTAACCAAGATACAGCCAGTGCTAAGAACAATAATGAAATGAGCATTTCTGCAAATAGGGTTACTAAATTAGTACTAAATGAGGTTACTGAAGCAGTAATGTTCATCCTCTCAGAGTCACCTTGCAAAATCCAGTCCCATAGAAGGAGATAGGAGGTATGCTTGTGTGACTTTGCCTTCAATGCCAAGCACACACAACACAGCCTTTATGAAATGTATTCCTAAAAGCCATCATTTTAATTCTTTGAGAAAAAGGGAGAAAGAGAGATCTGCAAGTGGTGAGTGCTGGGCATGCTGCTTGCTCAATGACGATTACTGCTGTGGCACCTGAAAGCACTGTGCTAGCTGGTATATAAACAAAGCACCCAGCTATTGCAGAGTTAATTAGGTCTGCAGTAAAATGTCACCATCTAGATGGGTGGTGCTAATAGGACAGATTAAACTGATCAATTCTGCCACAGGATAGTACTCGTAAATACAAGCGCTATCCTGCAGCGGAGTTCTTTACGCACGTGTAGACGCTGCTGGGGCATGAGGGTGCTTCAGTGCAGGGGCTGCCTGCTAGCTAGCCCTGCACTGGAGCACCCTCATGCCCCAGCCGGCCTCTCCACTGCACGTTGAGTGGTGCAAAGCAGCCCTGGGCAGGCAAGCTGACCCCTGGGCCCCCTGCCAGCCAGGGTTGCTTTTGACCTGGATCAACGTGCTGCGGTCCCAGGAGCACATGTAAACGGATGTCTGAGAGCAATAAGCTCCAGCACGATATGCACCAGAATTTATTGCTCTGTCCTATGAGCATATGTTGCCTTGCCCAATGAGATGCAGAAAAGGGAGAAATTCAGAGACAATTTACTGACAAAATGTCTGCTTGCTCTCAGCTGCTTAGTACTCTCCAACCCAAAGCCACTTGCAGCCAGCCCTTCGACGTTCTCTCCTATATCTCTCAGGGTCTTCTCCCAAGCCCTGCAATTGCTGAACAGCCACTTCTTTCTTCCACATATGTTGTTGCCCCATGTTCTAACAAGCCCAATTCCCAAAGCAAGCCACAGCGGGGCCTGAAGTGGCAGGAGAAAGGGCAGTATCTGGGTGGATCATATAGGGACTTCCGGACATTGCTGCCCACCTCTTCCCCTCCCAAACCCACAGAAATCCATCAGCCCATAGGAATCTGTGGGCTTAAAAATATACAGTAAGCCCATATTTTTCAGCTGAAAGCGTCATTTATGAAAAATGCCATTTTCGGGAAATGAAAATTCTAATCTTTCAAATGGTTTTTAGTTTGACAAAAGACATGTTTGGTTTTCAAGAACCAGAAACATAACCTATTTTTTCTGGTTTTGGCCAGCGTTAGTTTTTAACTGAAAAATAACTAGAGAGAGTCCTTTCTTTCCAACATTTCTTACCATTTTTGTAAAGAACTCGTTTACCCTGAAGCATGAGCCCATACTTTAAGGGTTAATACCTTAATCTCACTGTGACGCATCACTATGACTGATATTTTTAAATCCACGTGGACTTTTCACTCCATCTATTTTGATGACTAAAGCTATTCAATAACATTTCAGTTCTAAGCCTCAAAAACATGTTGTGCTTAAAAAAAATAAGAGGAGCAGGTTCACAGAACAACCACACATCATCAGAAGCAAATATAGCTCATCTAAATTTAGTTGCTATTCGATCCATTTAAAATGCCTAGGAAAACAACTTGTTATTGCAGAATAGAGCATGAAGCTGTAGTATAATGTACTGTACGATGAAAGGCTCCATGTTTTGGTCCCTTTAGAAAATGGGGTTTTAAGAACATCACTGAAGCAATATTTAGATAAAAGGGCCCTTTATTTATCTGGTTTAATCCTCTGTCCTGTGCCAGGCAATGCGGCATTTGAAGAAAGGGATCTAACGTAACAGTGAGATGGCCTTTTAACTTAAGAATTAGATAGCATGCTTATTTTGATTTATGTGCCCTTCAATAAAGGTCAGGGGTGAATGCCAGATAATCCCAGGTTCACATACAAATACTTGCTTTTCACCAGTGTGCAAATAAAACACCATATAACCAAAGCTCTCTCACATCACCTTTGTGACCTTTTGGCAACTCCTCAAGCAAATGCCAGAGACAATACAACAGCCTCCGGCTGCCAAGCAAAGCTCTACTTCTCTCCCAACAACATAGGCAACACGCCTGGGAGTGTTTCAAAGACATCCTGATGGGAAATTTAGGGATCAGTAGTGTTAGCATCTCAGCTGACCCTGACTGATCTGGTGGGCTACTGGAAAGGAGCATGTGCAAGTCAGAGAGGAGTCCAATTTCATCTATGGCATCTCACACATCCACTGATCTCTAAGGATGGCATCCTGGTCCCACTAAAATCTACAGCAAAACCCCTACAAACCGCAATGGGATTGCAAATGCACTACTTTTAGTAAAAGTGAGTTAAACTTAACAATAATAGCCTGAGGCAGATAAATCTAGTTTTTCTGTGGGCAAACCAAGAGCGTCTTAGCCAAGGTCACACAGCAAATAAGCCCAGAACTCCAGAACAGGACACAAGGCTTTTGACTCCCAAGTTCATTCTCTTTATTGAGTTTTCAAGCACCTGGCTTATGGGCTGGATGTAGAACACATATTTATTTTTATGGATAGCCCTGCATATTCCCATCCCACAGGAACTAGGCTTTTGTTTAAACCAGTGGTTTCTGTTTTGCCACAGTTGCCAAGACAGCACTCACTGGGTACTGAGAGAGTTAAGCTGACATGGTGCTGTCATTCCAAACCTGGCCAGAGTTAATTCAATCAGCAGGCAAACAGGCTTGGTTACATCACTGCAGTATGGGTGAAGCATATTTACATCAACAGAACCAGATCCACACACAAGAGGCTGCAGTGATTTAACACTGTTGGGTCAATCTCCTGATTAAGATGTGGGTATACAAAAATATAATGCAGAGTAAAAGGGGGTGAGGAGATATCATATATTAGCTGTTCCTTGATAACTGCCCATGTGCATGCTCTCAGCCCACGATGACAGGAAGCTAAACCACAACTCTACCCCTTTTGTTTCACTGAGGATTAAGTTGCTATGGAATAGCTCCTGCTTATCAAAGGTAAGAGCTTGCACACAGCAAGCTGCTGCAGAGCTGCAGGGGAATGGTAAATCCTCATCCCTTTTATTCCATGGTAAATTGTTCATGGGCTCAAACCCATCAGCTGGCTGACTGCAAGAAAAATTAGTGTAGAGATGATCCCTGGCCCTGCCACCAGACAAACTGTGGCTCTGGTAGGTGTGAATGCTCACATCCCTCACCAATCAAACTGGGATGTTAACACTGAAACCTACTGACAGTACTAGAAAAAGAGGGATTGACAACCTATGGCCCATGGACTCGATCTGGCCTGGGAAGAGGTTTGACCTAGCCTGTGAAGGTCAAACTCATAGAGGATGAGTGGCACAGACCTGTGTTGTGCTGCCCATCCCCTCCACAGTGCTCCCCTCTGCTGTGGAGCCTGTGAACCAGGCACCTGGTTATTCTGGGAGGTGGACACTTGTGGCCTGTGCCTGGGCCAGGTCACAAAGGGTGGCCTGCACCAGCAAAAAGTGGCCAATCTGTAAAAAAAATTGGCATTAATTACTCAAATGCTTATCAGTTTTGAGCCACTGGAAGGAAAAATTCCTCTAGATGTGAATAGTAAATTGCTGCACGGGAGGAGATGCAAAGGGAAGGAAAGAGGAGACACAGAGAGGCAAAGGAAGGGGAGAACAAAAAGGAATGCAAGATCAGGAAAAAACGAGCAGAAGCAGGCTTTGCAACTGGGAGATGCTGGATGGGACCAGAGGATTCAAGATAAATACCACCACCACCACTTAGTCTTTGTGCAACTTCCTATTGAGCCAGTGGGTACCTTATGATTGATGGAGAGGAGCGTGCTTTAATTTATATCCTGCCCCTCAGAGCAGTATTCAAAAGGATCCAGCCCTATCCAAAAACTGGAGCTGGACTTTCCACCAGCAACACTGACCACCTGGGTGCTTAGCAAGCCCATGCCAGATGTAAAATACATAACATGCCTATCAAACAGAGGCTCTGACCAAGATTCATGGCACTGCCATAAAGCAACAGATGAGATTTCCATCTTTTCTTACCCAGCCATCACTTCCAGATGGAGCTGTCCAGAGACCGTCAGGAAAGCAGGAACATCGAAGAAATGGGACTCCCCTTCAGGTTCCTTTACTTTATTTGCTGTCTGTAAGATCAGGCATGCACAACAAACATTGATTGTCAAGTGTTAGTTAAGGAACATACCTCCTGCTTCACCATTTACCATCTCTCACCTCCCCAGGTACCTCATTCCAAGAGAAGATAAGGATAAGCTCCAGCAGTACAAGGTATACACTTATGCTCCATGGACCTATGTACACTGGGAGCTTTTCCTAACTGGTTGGCAAAGCTAAGTTGATTTCCAAACCACTCCAAACCTGGTTGGGGGCCTTCTGAATCGGAGATTAACATTTATTTCAGCAATCAATGTTACTGAACCACTCAAAGTCCTGCTGGAGACAGGAAAAGCCCTGACTTGCACCTCTAGTGGAACCTGGGGCTAATCTCTGGTCTAGACAAGGTCTGGGGTGATTTAAGGTGATATAAACTGTTGTTACTGCAGCAGCCTTCCGAGGAGAGGGACAAATCCAGAGTTGGATAATACACCAGAAAGAGACTCTTAACAGTCTCTTGATAAGCATTTAATGGCATGCTAATGTATATCAATAGCCTGTAATTCAATGTGCATCTATAACCTATGATACAAATTGCATATGCAGGGATAATGGGGGGAAATGGTAGATAATGGTGGTTTACACCTGCTTGATTATAATCCAAGAAATAGGATTTATGAGAGATGCTGGCATTCCTACTCTTCAAGCCCTAGCTGTTACCCAAATAATCTGCACTGTAACACTTTTCAGTGGGAGAGCAGTATCTTTGACTCTTAGAAGGCACCACATAAAACTCTGGCACTCCCAGCAGAGAACACATTAGCACATGCCCATCCAGGCATCAAATCAACTGGACATGGGTAAACATATGCCTGAGCTTATGCGTCTGCAAGATCAGAGCACTGCTAGCAAGTGGCAGGTGGAGGACTCATTGCCGCTGGTTCCAAGGGAAGCTCTCAGTCCACACAGAGGGGCAAGATGTGGCCCTTAATGTTTTTGTGCAGCACCTAAGCCAGGTTATGTCACCCTTAAATAATTTGCTAAAGAGATAACAGAACAAAAAAAGACAGTGTACTAGAGCATAGCGGTGTGGGCAGCAGCAAGGCAGCCTGCAGCTGGCTGTCATCCTAATTAGGCAGAGCTGCCTGATTGGGGAACAGGGCCCAGATGTTCCTTATAAGGACTGGGCCCTGAACACCAAGGACAGCAGTTTGCTGCCAGCAGCTGGAGAGACACCACCAGCTGAGCTGCTGCTCAGGGAACATCCTTGGAGGTAAGGGAGGAGCTATGGGGAGGGCTGGAGGCTCCTTGTCCTGGGCATGACAGAAAGCTGCACCCTGCTGGGGAAGGATGGCCTGCTGGGAACTGCCCATGGTGGGGCAGTTCCCCAGAAATGCCAGGCCAGTTGCCTCCCCAGTGAAAGGGGAGTATGGGGTGCCTTATAACCTCAGCACCCACATCCCTGGTGGGTACTGAGATGCAGCAGGGGGAGCCCAGACTCACAGGAAATCAGGTGGAGGGACCTGGACTTGCACCCAGGCTCGCCATAAGCATGAGGCTGCAATAGGGAGCTGGGAGTGAGGCTCCAGCAGGATGGGGCCCTGAGCCTTGGGGAGCTATTAGCAAAGCTCCCGGGCAAAGGGATAAGGGGTTGTAGCCCAGGGGGACAGGGCTGATCCCAGAGTGTGGACTTGGAGGCTGGAGTTTGAATGAAAAGAACCCAGTGTCAGGGCACTGGGACCACAAGCTCCGGTGGGGAGTGAGAGTCCCATGTGAAACTGTGGAGCTTGGATCCCAGCCTGAGCCACTGGATAAACATCTGTGAGGCATGGGACATGGTAAGGGATGCTTGGAGCCATGTGTAATGCCCTTGTCACCAGGGCAAGTAAATGGGCAGCCTCCTGCCTTAGTGACAGATTCATAGATTGTAAGGCCAGAAGGGACCTCAGAAGATCATCAGGTGCAGCCCCCTGCACCAAGCAGGAAAGGCAACTGGGGGTCAGGTGACCCCAGCAAGATATCTGTCCAGTCTCCTCTTAAAGATTTCCAGGGTAGGTGACTGCACCACCTCTGGAAGGAGCTTATTCCACAGTCTGGACCCCCTGACTGTAAAGTTTTTCCTAATGTTGAGCCTGAAATGGTCTTCCAGGAGTTTGTGACCATTACTTCTAGTTTTCCCCAAGGGTGCCCTGGTGAACAGTTGTTCACCGAGCCCTTGATGTACTCCCTGATGTAGTGGTAAGCTGCTACCAGGTCCTCTCTCAACCTAATGCCTTCTCTTTTTCAGGCTGAAGAGTACCAGGTCTCTCAGTATTTCCTCATATGGCTTGCTGTGCAAGTCTCTAATCATATGGGTGGCCCTTCTCTGGACTCTCTCAAGTTTTACCACGTCCTTGTTAAAGTGCAGCACCCAGAACTGGACACAGAACTCCAGCTGTGGTCTCGCCAATGCAGAGCAGAGCAGAGGAATGACTTCCTTGGTTTTGCTGGAGATGTATCGATTGATGCATGCCAGAGTTATTTGCCCTGCTCATATTCATACTGTGGTCTATTATTACCCCCAGGTCCCTTTCACTCATGGTGCTTAGCAGTTTGGTGCCACCAAGCCTGTAGGTGTGTAGGGGGTTGTTCGTCCCAAGGTGAAGCACTGTTTATTTTTCAATGTTGAACTTCATCTGGTTTTGACTCTCCCAACCTGCTAGCCTATCTAGGTCTGGTTGTATCTGTAGCCTATTGTCAAGCATGACCATGCTTCCCCATAACTTGGTGTTGTCTGTGAACTTGGCCAGTGAGCTCTTCACCCCCGCATCCAAATCATTGATAAAGATGTTGAAAAGCACTGGACCAAACACTGACCTCTATGGAACAGCACTGGCCACTTCTCGCCAGCATGACACAGATCTGTTCATTAGGACACCCTGGTCCTACCCTGCAGCCAGCTTCATACCCACCTAACTGTCTGATAGTTAAGCCCCCCCAATCCTCTAATTCTCTCACGAGAACATCATGGGATACCAGACTAAAGGCTTTTTGGAAGTCAAGATATACAATGTCAACCTCCTCTTTCTTATCCAGGTGGTGAGTTACCTGATAGTAAAAGGAGATGAGGTTGGCAAGACAAGACCTGCCCATGATGAAGGCATGCTGGCTGTTGTTCCGAATCCTACCTTCTGCAAGCCTATCACCTGTAGACTCCTTAATGAACTTTTCCAGGATTTTCCCTGGGATAGAAGTTAGACTAATTGGTCTATAGTTATTTGGGTCCTCCCTCTTCTCCTTCTTGAAGATGGGTACAACATTGGCCGTCTTTCAGTCTTTAGGGACCTCTCCAGAGTGCCAGGAGTTTTGGAGCAGCTTTGCCAGGGGTTCTGCAATGACTTCAGCCAGATCCTTTAGCACTCTCAAATGGAGTTCATCCGGTCCTGCTGACTTATATATGTCTAATTTCTTTAACTGATCACACACCAGTTCTACGGCAACAGTAGGAAGGCAGTCATTCCTGCCCTGCTCATTCTGTACCCTATCTGGCATGATTTTCCCCTTAGCCTAGTGAAATACAGAGGCAAAGTAGTCATTCAGGAGTTCAGTTTTTTCCTGAGTGTCAGTAACCAGCTGTCCCGAGCTGTTAAGCAATGGCCCCACACTCTTACTTGTTCACCTAAGGAAATCATATAATCATTTAATATCAAGGCATGGCAGGCGAGGTAGTCAGGGGGGGTTTGCCTGGAGGCAAGTGGGCAGGCCTATGTTCAGACCGGCCCCAGGATGCCCACTTGTTACAGAGAGACATAAAGGAAAAACCACTGAGTGTGGTGGGAAGAAGTGAGGAAGGAATGGTCTTGTGGACAAGGCACTGGGCTGGTGCTCTGGAGATGTGGGCCCAGCTCCATGGCTCTGCAAGAGACTGTCATAGTGATTTTTATGCAAGTTGGTCCCTATATACTTTAGTGCTGGCTCTGTAAAAATGGATAAGGGACAAGACTTCCTTTCTCCCACCATTTCTCTTGTAAAATGTTAAGCTCCCCAAAGGCAGGGACCATCTCCTTCTATACATATAGCGTGGCATGACCTTGATTTTGTTGGTGTCTACAAGCACGTCCAGAAATCAAGCAGTAATAAGGAACTGCATGTTTAAATGGAAGTGATGATGCTAATACAGGGCCCTTGCAGATGCAGATGACTCTTCTCAGTCCAGCTACACAAGCCTACAGGCCTAGAAGTGAAACAGAGCCTCAGAAGTTTGCCCTGAGTCTATGTAAATGGTTGTGCAATTTGCAGGAGTCAGCACACAAGCGTACAACTTATGTTTGGAGAGGATCAAACAGCTGGGCTATAGCAGGAGAGCCAACAGCCAGCTGGACCAAGACCGGGGAGAAAGCATAGGGAGGATAAAGCACTAGTTCTATTTTTATGAAGGAAGATGCTCTCTCATAAAGCGGAGTCAGCCTAGGTTTCAGTAACAACCTCTAATACTGAACACTCAGCTTGTCTAAATTGGGGTTTTGAAAATGAGCATATACAACTACTTCAAGCTGTGGCTTCTCAGAACCACTTTGGGGCTGGGGAAGGGGGTGAGAAGGGAGGAAAAATGGTCCTCGATTTTTAAGCAGCGGACGGAGGCATGCAAATTTAAAAGACCGCATTGAAAACCTTAGTGCCACCAAAAGGTAGACAGAGGAACAAAGCCAATTATCTCAGCCACTCTCACGAGTTCATTCTTCCACAGAAAGATAAAAGAGGGGAAAAAAATCTAAGAATTTCTTCTATTAGAGTATTTTTGGCTTCACATATCATTGTTCTTGAAACACCAGGGAGTGTTTTCCATCCATGGTAGGTATCTCAAGTTTAATAAAGGCTTTTAAAATTAGTGTTATTTTCCTTTCACAGACAGAAATATTTGTTTCCATTACACAAAAGATCTACAAAAACCTGAGGGGAAAAAAAAACGGGGAATGGAATATTTTGTTAAGTCTTCATTGTTATTCTAGCTTTGGGAAAAAAACAAAAGGCAACAATATGAAACTGGAAACCTCACAGATCAAACATTACACAGGGACTGAGAAACAATTGCCCTTTCATTCCAGTTTTTGCACATCTTTTCAGGTCAGTGGACATTTTGTAACACAAAAATCACTCTGAAAGATTTAAGCTCGTTTGGTGGTTTGATGCTGCAAAAGCAAGAAGAAGAAAGCCTTTTAAGACAGGACCATAGATAATTTTTTATTTAGGCATGAAATTAAAAATAAAATAAAAGCAGGTGGATATTGCTTTAATGAATAGCTTTGTACCCATGACTAAATGCATCCTTTTTAAAATTAGCTTGTATTTTAAACATATTGTTTCCTTTATGTCATGCAATAGATATAAATTACTGTATTTGCCAATAGTCTTCAAATACATGAAGGGGAGCGATTAAGAGGATTACAATAGACTAGCCTCTGTGTCCACAGGGGACAGGACAAATAACAACAATCCTAAATTACAAGGGAAATTTAATGTGGATATTAGGGTCATTTTTCTTGCTATGAGGGTGATTCAACTCTGGAACAGGTTACCCAGACTGTGGAGTCTCCATCCTGAAAGTTTTAAGAGCAGGGTAGAAAGACATATGACAGGGATGGAGCCTGCCTTGAACAGAGGCAGGGCAACATCATCAGGGCCCTGCCAGCACAGTTTTTCTATGATTCTATCCTAAATTTGTTTTCTGGGGAGAGATCAGGCTTCCCCTTCAGTTTCTAGTCGATTATGTCCCTATCCATGCTAACCCCCCCCCCCCAAAAAAAAACAAACAAAAAACCAAACAAACAACCCACCAAACAAACCCACAACGGTTTCCTATTAGTACCTCCAGTAAAGAACCTCTCCTTTACCTCCTTCCTTTATTTTAATTATGCCCCATCACTAGATTTCTTCATTTTTTTTAATGAAAAAAAAATGCACAGATGTTATATGTCCTAATTATTTGCAATAGTGAAGCCTGGACTTGATCCCCGAGAGGAGATTAGCTTCCTTATAAGTTACCAAAGCATGTTCCTTTCCAAAATGCAGTATGCCTCCCCTGGTCCTTTTGGGCAAGACATGAATGTCCCAGTTGCTTGGGACTATTTTTGATCCTAAAGGGCTTTCTAAAAGGTAATGGCAGCAGCTAATTTCCACTTTGTGGGGGGACATTTTGCTACACCTCAGATTTCTCCTGCAGGGGAACATGGCCTTCTATGCCTTCTGGATGAAACAGTACCAAATGGTGCACTGCAACACTACTACTGCTCCTATGCTTTTTCCCCCAGGGATGACTGCTGTACCTACTGACACCTGAATTCAGATGTAGGAGAAGCTCTAACTCAGACCTTGACAGATGAAGATGAGAAGAACAGAATCTGGTATCAGTAGTGACATCATTGTCTAGAGGAAAGAGCCAGGAGTCATCTAACTCCACTTAGGTGCTTAAATCAATGGACCCAGAATACAACCCAGAATACAGACCCAAAGATATTACTGAGCTTATACACTTCATCCTCACACACAACAATTTCACTTTTAATAATCAACACTTCCTCCAGATGATGGGAACAGCTATGGGCACTAAAATGGCCCCACAGTATGCCAACCTTTTTATGAGCCACCTGGAAGAAGACTTCCTCAAGAACTGCACCCGCAAACCCTTGCTATACTTAAGATGTATCGATGACATCTTCATCATTTGGACTGAGAACCTGCAATCTCTGATTGAGTTCCACCAGAAATTCAACAATCACCATCCCTCCATCCGACTTTCTTTAGAATACTCCAGCACCAACATCTCCTTTTTAGGCACAAAGATCAGTATCCAGAAGGGTAAAATACAGACCACAGTATACAAGAAACCCACAGACCAACACACATATCTGCACAGAACCAGCAATCACCCTAAACACACCAAAAAAGCTGTGATATACAGCCAAGCCCTCAGATACCACCGCATCTGTACTGAAGAGAACACCCAGGATCACCACCTCACCAATCTTAAAAAGGCTTTCACCCAGCAAGGACACTTGTCCAGAGAGATACATTGCACGTTTGAAAGAGCCACCTGGATACCACGAGAAAAACTGCTGCAGTACAGAAGAAAACCCCCCACAAATCGCACACCGCTGGTTATGACCTACCACCCATCCCTTGAACCCGTATGGAAAATCCTCAAAAAATTGCAACCCGTATTAGAAAGAGACCCTATTCTTAAAAAGATCTTCCCAGAGCCACCCATCCTAGCCTTCAATCAAGCACCGACCCTCGCCAACCTCATCACCAGAAGCAAGCTTCCTCAAGCCCAGAACACACCAAAAGGATCCAGACCATGCCATGACAAGAAATGCAAAACCTGCCCCCACATCTCCACCACCCCCACTATTACTACACCCCACAACCGAGCCATCAGCATCCCTGGGTCTTACAGCTGCACCTCCAGAAATGTAATATACCTCATCCAATGCACCAAATGCCCTGATGGAAAATATGTAGGAGACCAAACAACACCTGCGCACCAGAATGAACGCACACCGGAAATCCATCAAAGACAGAAATACCCAATTACCGGTGGGGGCACATTTCTCACAGGAGGGCCAGTCTCTCTCCAATCTCTCAGTCCTGATCCTCAAGGGAAACTTACACAACACTTCCCAGAGACGAGCCTGAGCTCCATTTCATCAACCTCCTGGATACTAGAGATCAGGGACTAAACATAGATATTGGATTTTTGATGCATTATAATCTGTCTGGCAACTGACTCCCCAGCCCAGCCCCGGGCTTCTTTACTTTTCACCCCATCCAGGAAGAGCACGCACCAACTGCTGAAACCTCCTTAGCCTGATGAAGGGTTTTTGAACCCGAAAGCTTGCTTAATAACTATTCTCCAACCATCTGGGTTGGTCTAATAAAAGATATCGAATTCACCCAAGGAACCTTGTCTGCCTATGTCCTTAGACCAACACAGCTACAACCCAAACCCCTAAATCAATGGACTGTTTTTCAGAGGACTGGGACAATCAGAGCACCAGCACAATCAGAGCGCACCCCCCCCCCCCCCCCCCAATGCTCTGGAAAGATACTATTTGGGAGCAGGGTTTGGAGGGAAGAAATTCAGAACAGTTACCTTGGTGCTAAAGATAAATTTAGGTGCCTAACTTTATATGCCTGGCTGTGTGCGAGTCCCCTAGCTCTACCTAATGATGCCACGGGACCAGTCGCAGTGTTATTTCTCAACCTGCACCATGGAAGGAACTGCTGCCCCCCAGGGAAGTTGCTAAAGTTATGCTCATTCATGTGTCGAGAGCGTTTGCTATTCAAGTCTCCATTTCTCTCATTAGCTTGGAGTGTTCTTCCTGAAGCCCTGCTGTTCATGTTTAAAGAGTGGTGAAGTCTGCATCTCCCTACTTCAAGCAAAGGACAGTTCACCTTCACCTAGGCCTGGTTTCTGGGTGAGAAACTCAGCTGAAGCAAATCAAGAGACCTATCATTGAGGACCCACCCTTTTGCTCCACTGCATTTGTTATTCCAACAGATGGATGATGCAGAATCAGGGCCCTTAATAGTTCCTCCCAAGAAACCTGGATCATTATATTCAAGAACATAAAGAATAACACTGCCAAGCAAATAAATGCTTTTGTTCAACTCTCTCTCCAAACGAGCCCTTGGACACCAGGGTGATGGGCACAGCATGTAAACCCAACCAGAACTGCAGGAGCCCTGTGCACCATGCTTAAGTTACCCATTTCCTTAATGGACCCAAATCTTCCCTCCTTGCTCCCCAGATCCTTTAGGACAGGGATGTGCCACTTCCAGCTGGCAGGCCAAATGCGGCTCATGGTGGGACCACGGTATCCAGCCTGTTGGGCTCTCCACAGGTTGGGAAATTTGGCAGTGGGGGACAGGTGGTAATTAATACTGCCACCCTCTTCATCTGCCAAATACTCAAACTCCAAACCCCACAAGAGGGGTTGGGGCCACACCATGCCCCCACTCCCCACCCCCCCCGGATCAGGACTGGGCCATGCCCCCTCTGCAGCTGAATCCGGGCTGGGCCACACCCTCTTCCCCCCCCCAACCCTTGCCTCCCCAGCTGTATCAGGACCAGGCCATACCCCCTCCCCACTTGGCTGCCCCCCCCACCCTCCACATGGCTGGATGGGGCTCCACTATGACCATCCTCAGTGACAGATCGGGACCACCCGCCACATCCGGCCAGCAGACCAACTGGTCACTGCCCGTCTTGCCTGCCAGCCAAAAAGTCTGTGCACTACTACCTTAGGATGAATAAAGAGAACCTGGTGCAGAGTTTGGCATCAGGATGCGAGACGAAAATGAGCAGAGAAAACGGGCTTATCCACATGGGTGGGTTATTGCTAGGTAAGCTTAGGTGTGAATTTACTCCAGCTACTCTGCACGAAGCCCCCTGCATTGGGCTACTCCTAGTGTACAGTAAGAGTGCCCCTGTGCAAGGCAGCTCACTCTGCTTGCACTTTGCACGCACTAAATGTGTCCACCCAGGTGGTTTGTGCTGTAGCTGGCACACTGCAAATCCACACCCCTGCTGGCTGCACAGCGCTGAACGCAGTGTTTGGGGAAAGACGGGAAAGCCAGCCAGAAAGTTCACACAGGATACAGTTGCCTCCACGCCTCCAGAGTCTGAGAGCTGGTTTATTTAGAGAGATTTCACCTCATTTTCCCTTTCTTTTTGTTTTCCACCCCAAACTGAACTACAATTAAGGAAGGTGGTGGGGAAGGAGATGCAACAGGAATAGATTGGAGGAAGGGGGTGGGGAAAGGACACAAGATGCCAAACAAGAGCTTGATAGGTCTTAAAGGGACATGGCTTCCAAGAGCAAAGAGGTGTCAGGCTGCATTTGGCTGCTAGGGGATTCTGCTAAGTGCTGCTGCCTAAAGTCCTTTACTCAGTAGCATAGGGATGGAGGGGCGAGGATATATGCAATTGCTAGGAAAGGCTAAACCAGGAATAGGAAGATGACAACACTGTGTGAGGACTGTTATATTCCCAGCCTAAAACCCACACCTGAAATGCCAATCTCCCGCTGCTTCTGTAGCCAGCAGATGGACCTTTACTCCTCTTCCAAATCCAAAATTTCAGGGGTAACCACTTGTTTCCTTTCAAGTTCTCCCTATTGCCTGGACACCAAAAGGGGAAAAAGTCTTTGCTAACCAGCATCTTAGCTTCAAGCATATGATAGAAGTCAGCATCAAAGGGCAGGGCTGCACGAAACAGCACCATTTTGTTTCGACTTCTGTTTCACCGTTTCTGTCGTTGTTTCAAAAGCGCGGTTTTGTTTTGTTTCGTTGAAACTGTTTCAATGTTTCGTCCATAGGCTATAATGGGGAATCATGAAAATGCCCATAACTTTGTCACTTCTTGCCCGATTCAGATGAAAATTGCAGGGATGGTAGCCCCTTCTGAGGGCACGAAGCCTGCCCAGTTTCAAGGAGATAGGTGCAGGGGTTTCTGGAAAACTGCACCCCAAGTTCCTGACAAGCAAGACTCGTGGCATTTGCTGGCAGTGGCAGCCTCCTGTCATCCCTCATGCAGATCTGGGGACCCACACCCCCAGGAGGGCTGTGCTGGACTCCTCCCAGGGGGTGTAGGCCCCTGGATCTGCGCTCAGGATGAGAAGAGGCTGCTGCTGCTGCCTGGGACTGGCGCAAGGCGGGAGAGAGCCAGGGCTGCGCTCCAATCGGCTCCACCAGCCCCACGGAGCTCAGGCTGGCAGCAGGAGGCGGGGGAGAGCCAGTGGCCAGGGCTGCACTCCAAGCGGCTCTGCCACTGGCTTTCCCGCCACCGGGCTGAGCTCCACGGGGCTGGCGGAGCTGCTCGGAGCACAGCCCTGGCTCTCCCCTGCCCCCCGCCACCAGGCTGCTTCGAAACTTGAAACGTTTCAAAACTTTTGAAACGTTTTGAATGCCTTCATTTTGTTTCGAAGCTATTTTAATGAAGACCTCTAAGAATACCATGGGGTTCTGCAATACAAAGAATTATGTTTTTTGATCTTCTAGGGCAATGATTCTCAAGGGGATACATCTGCAGTGAGTTGAGGCACCCTGGGATGCCATAAGATCTTTCTAAGCATGCCATGGGGTGCCACACAACATTAACGTTGTTAAGTATATGTAGCAGGGTTGGTGTTACATCTCTCAGTCTGACTATGCCTGGCAGTCAGTCCTGCCTGGCCTGCTCTTCTACTCCAGCATCCCAGAGGCCTCCCAGTCTCAACTGCTATGCTTTTGGACTTATTCAATCAGTCTATTAGGCTCATTAGTTTCTCCAGCTTGCTCCAAGCTTTCTATTACCATCCAGTCCTGAGCCTCATTATGCCACAAATCAAATCCACAAGACCTTAAAGAGCTCCACACTCAATCCTCAGTTACTTCTCACTGGACCTGTAGCCCTCACTTAGCCTACCAGGCCCCTCAATTAGCTCTATAGAGTAGGCCTATGTACCATAGAGCAGGCTTTGGTACTGACCTGAGCAGCCCCATTTTTAGCCTCCCTTCTGGGCCTACTCAGAATAATTCTGCCACTTCCCTCTCCATAAATTAATTTCAACAGGGCTAGCAGCCTTTAATGGATCCACAACACCTCCCACAGAGCTCATGCACCTGCTCTGATCCCTTCAATTGGAGAGGGGGTACGTCTTGGAGTACTGCCCGGGTTACATCTATTATTGATTAGAGTGTGAGTGTGGGTTTCAAAGAGGACCCTTTAAGCCCAGGCCTTTTTTGGCTGGATGGGGTGGGTCTAGTACAGGGGTGGGCAAAATGCAGCCCGGGGGCTGGATGCAGCCTGCCAGGCTATTCTATGCAGCCTGCGGGGTCCCTAAAAATGTAGAAAATTAATATTAATCTGCCCTGGGCTGCCTGTCATGTGGCCCTCAATGGCTTGCCAAAACTCAGTAAGCGGCCCTCTGCCCAAAATAATTGCCTGCCCCTGGTCTAGTAACTATATAAACCAAAGCAGGAGACAAGCTGAGCAGTCTGGCCTAGACTATGAAAGGAGAAGGAACTCTCTAGATAGGACTGTGGAGAGACAAACAGTGCATAAGTCCTAGAAGGCTAGGGCTGGCAGTAAGCCACGACAGAAGGGAAGGCTGGGGGATAGGCCGGGTGAATGACTGTATTGTTTTCATTAGGGTTTGTTTGTAGTTGTATTTATTTGTTTGGATAAGATATGCTCCTTGCCAAGAGACAGGACAATTTACTGGGGAGAAGGAAGGCTGTTGAAGGTATTCAGGAAAAATGTAGTATCTATTTTGTTTGTGGGTTGTTGTGGATCTAATGACTTAATTTAAGTGGCTCCTTTTGGTGTCCGCCTTGTATTTATGCTTATTCTGCTGGATTGCTCTTGGACAGATTAATCTGATTGATTCTGCGTTTTACCCCTCGCAGCCCCTACGTCAGAAGAGAACAGAGGGGAAAACTTGTATAGGATCTACAACAGACAATGCCCGGTTTGCTTATGGTAATCCCACTACTTAGCAAGAGGGAGAACCTTGTCCTGCCCCATCGTGGCCCATCTAGCAGTGTGCAGAAATGCATTACACTCTGAGGTATTTTGACACTAACCATGATTAGGCCTTTTTTAGTAAAAGTGGCATGATTCCCAGCTCTGAACCTTTGCACCTCAAGGCTTGACTCTGAGCTTTATTCTACTGTATATGCCCTGTTGCATTTGCCTCATCTTTGAGAACCCCTCATTGATACCAGCTAGATTTGCCGGCACAGAGAGGTTAGTAGAGATTGCTAGATTGCAATCAAGCAGGATTTTGGAAATCAAGAATGGGACAGCCCAAGAAGCGCTGTGGGCCACACCTTGTTCCACCCTTTGCCGAGTCAAACACATCCTCCACCTTCACAAAGATCCACCCCGTGTTATCCAAAGAATCAGGCTCTCTGGTATCACTTCACAGTTGCACTATCTATGTGACAGCTCAGTAAGTGATGATAAGAGAAATATCTGACTGATGACTGCTGCATTTAAACCCAATTTCCCCCCCAAATTATGTTCTTCTTTAACAGGAGTTATTTGCAGAGGGCCTGAAGGAACAGTGAACAATTAATGTACATGCTAACAGTTATGTTGGTTGAAGGATTCTTCCCTTTCTACACTAGAAGTGTTGTAGAGTTGTTATTCCATGGTTCATCTTGCCTATATGTGAGGGGCAGGATTTACCTAGTAGTATCTTTTAGTGTGCCAACTTTTTAGATGACAGTGGTGTTGGAGTAGCTTATAGACACAACATATCTTTCTTCAGATCTGTGAAGAAGCACTGTGTGCCCACAACCTTGTCCAACACCTCTCCCACCTACAAAGCTCTTCAAATAAAAGTTATTAAAATATATCCAGCTTCTCTCACGGTAAGTTAGGACATCATCAACTTCCTGGGAGACCCTGATATAACAGTTACTTCCTGATGGAGCAATACGCGAACAGCATGTAATCCCTGACCAGGTTCTTGACATGAGCAGTGCTCAGATCATTGATGTGGTTTACAGTAAACTAGGCCTATTCATTAGTAAGAGAAAAAAAATTGCAATATATATAGAATTGTAGGTGGCAGCTGCCTGACATCATCCCTGTAAAGTTGGTTTTAACTAGCGCAGGTAAGCTCCCTCATTATCCCAACCCACAGTTACACAGGGCATGAATTATCCCAAACTTACCAGAATCCTACAACGGTTTCTTAAACAGTTTGCTCAATGGGAAAGGAAAGGATCCACATGTCCAGTCTCAGCATGAGAAAGAGCCCACCCCGTGCTGCACACAGCATCATCAGCTTGCACAAAGCCAAACAAAGACCAGGAGGAAACTACACATATAAACAAATGCAAAGCCTGCTGGATTATAAAGCTCTACAGACCAAGGGCCACATGGCTTCAAAAGGGCCACAAGGCTCTGTCCCTCATTTTAAAAGCAAGATGTTATTTTTCCATCTCTCTTCTAATTACATGCCAAAGTCTCTCTTCTCTCCCCTGCCCTCCCTCAGGACTACAAAGGGCCGGGCAGCTACTAGCCTTGTTATTCAGAAGATTAAAGCTGCCAGTCAGAGGAAGAGAGATGCAGGTGAGCAGCAGGGGTAGAAGGAGCCTTGAGCAGAGTCCTGCCACCATGTATCCAGCCACAGCTCCAGTATTTCCTGCATTCCCCTCCAGGGAGAAGAGTGACACTGGCAGGACTGCGACAGCAGAGAAACTAATCCATGTTTTTCCTATTTTTCATTGCCTACGACTTGAAGACTATGATGGACACCAGATGGTTTATAGGCACAAGCAGCTTCAGGAAGCAACAGGTGCGTTGATTTATAGCAGAGACATTTTTAGAACAGGGATGCTCAATCTCTGGCTTGCAGGCCAAATCCAGGCTGTAACCCTGTGTCCTCTGCCCTGCAGTGCTTCTCATAGGTCCAGTAATTTGGTGGTAGGAAGGCAGTGGCACCACTTTCTCGCTGTCAAATTTTTAGGCCCATGGGAGCCCCAAGCCCTGTGCACTGGATTTTAGCACACACATTTACGCAGGAACAGCGCTGGACCCCAGGGCCCAATCTCAGCACACAGGTGCTAGAGGACCAGGTATCAGGCCCAGGGGGACCAAACCTGGCATGAGAGGGGAAGAAGGGCAAGGAAGCGGTGCCCCAGGGCCCAATCCTGACACACAGGGCTTGATTCAGCTTGCAGACCAGCCCTGCCCCACTCCTCCAGCCCACAGGATCAAAAGGTTGAGCAGCACTAACTTAGAACATAACCATTAAAAAAAATTAAAAGACCAAGGATTTTTGTGGGTCTTTTTCTTTCAAAGAAAGAGTCTGTTCTGAAGATAGATGGGAAACCTTCAGCATCCATCTTTTCCTATTGGGGCCTATCTCAATAATATCTGAGCAGCAGTCAAAAATAAGAAGGACATGAATTCTCCACTCCCCTCTCTCCCCCCCCCCTTCCTGGAAGCAAGAGGCAAAGTAAGGACTAGTTCAAGTGACAGGGCAGAAGAGTAGGCATGTGGCTCTGAGGCAGCTAACAGCCATGAAAAAGCTTGCGTAAAAAGGCAGATCTTGTGTGTAGCTCCGAGTGCAGGCAGGCTGAGATCCTCTTTTCTGTTTCAAGGGTCTAAGTGAAAGCTGCCCCGCTATTGCTGGAGTAGGGATGGAGTGTTATTGTAGCTGCCACAGTCCAGGAAACGTGCGAGAAGCAAGAGGTTCTGGTGGTATCTTTTGGTGGACCAACAGTAGAGTTGGGAGACATGCTAGACAAGCTTTTCAACACAAAGTGCCCTTCTTCAGCATCCTTCCCAATGAAACACTACAATAAAAGATATGCCCCCAAAACCTTGCTTGTTGGGATGAGCAGTTTCATTGTACAATGAAATGGCTGGAGGGAGAGATGTTATCTCTGGTATCCAGAACCATTTCCATGCAGGGTTGAGGAAGATCTGGACAGAGATCTTGAAAGGGGTTTAGAGAACCAGTGAAATCAGGATCAATTTCCCACTTGCCAATGGTTAGCAGATACATGAAGCTCTGCAATTAAAGCACCATTCCTGCTATATGCATCATTTAATAGGATCCCATTTCACACTTGTACAACTCCTTTTGATCACAGATCTCATTTTACTTCACCATGGTAGGCATCATAACCAACTCATTCTGCAAACACCCTCAGGCAACACCCCAAAACAAAACCCAGAGTGCATGGCTCTCAGCCCCACATCTCACCTGACAGTTCCCAGACTTGCAATCCCATACTCTTGCCACTCCAGCCAACATCTGCATGAATGCTTCTGCAACTTAAGCCATCTCCAAGGCAGCCTCGCAGGACTTAATGCAATCAAGCGCAGGGGTGGATACAGCTTGTACAGAAGACTTGGTACACTGTACAACTGTAAGCTGTCTACTGTGTTTATCATCACATCTTAAGTCGCATGCAACAGCCAGAAGCGATTTTTTGTTTCTGCTGAGACACTGCAATTCACTGGAACAGTTTGGCCTGGCTAGTCAAGTTTGCTGTCACAGCAAACAAAAAAGCTGGTTCATGTGCTGTTCTGAACTGGTCCGCGAGGGTGCTGTCGGTAGGGCGGGGCAGGTTTTTCCATCATGAAGAAGCAGTAGGCGAAGATTTCTGATATGCAGATAGAGGAACCCAGAAATGACAATGCAGGAGCAGTTGCAGACTACCTCGACAATGTTTTGCTTTGGGATGACTCACCAGCAAGGCTACAGCCAATAAGCAGAAGCAGATGCTACTCTTTGTAGTGACAAATGTAACAGGGGCTGATCGGATCGTTCACGATTGGGAAGGGAATGGTTACTGAGAGCTTGAGGAATATTGCAATCTGGCTAAAGAAATTCACATGGCAGTTTTTCACTGGGGATGCGGAGGGTTTTGGTAGGTCCTAAAGCCAGCACAGTGACAATTTGTAGGTCTTTACGCTCTTTTCTGGCAACCCAGGTGAAAAAGCACAGCTCACTCTAAGAGGACGGGCAGCTCTTAGAGAAGGATAAGAAGAAAAAAAAAAAATAAATGAAAAAGGCAGCAGAAAAAAGGACCAGCAAAATATGCTCATATGTCAGACGTCATTCTGTGGTTTGGAGGAGGATATGATCAGCTTGAAGATTCACAGGAGAAGCTGAAAGTAGTTTCAGGTGTTCTGCCTGTCCCCAAGGTCTTTTCCCATCTTTTGTGCATTTCCACCCACATTTTCCTGTTTGTTAAGGTTGCTCACCCTCCCCTCCTTGTGCCCTTTGTAAGTTTTTCCATACACAGGGGACAGAAAGAAAGAAATGAATGCACATAAGGCTGGTTAATGCAGAGAATTAACTAAAAAGATGAAATAGCTGCTTCATCTTTCAGTCGTTAGTGTGGGGATCATGATAAACTGCTGTAGATTAAAAATCCCTTTCAGAAGGACAGGGAAAATAGGATTTATAAGACCAAGTGTGTTCCTTTAGCAGCTACCAGTTACAGTAATTTTACAAGCACAACTTACCTCAATTTGGAAGAGCTCCCCACCACCTTCGCAGTCATTTGATGTAATGACAGGAGTATGGATGTGCACATAGCCGTTCTCCTGAAAGAGAGAGGACATGGAAGGGTTGCTAATCCAGAAAGTGTAAAATCCAAGGAGGATTTCAACAGGCACAAATCAGGATATGCCTACACCTGTCCAGAACCAACACCATACACAACATTTTAGGGCAGCACTGTCCATTTTCTGAATGGACGGGGAGCCACATGACCTCTGGACCACAAGCAACATGGGCCACATGCAGCACTGTACAGGCCTTAACAACGAGCTGCTTAGAGGCCCCATGCCCCCAGGGTACAGGCTCTTTGGGTCCTGCAATTTGCACTCTGAAGCAATCTGTGGCATAGTTAAACATCAGCTAGATTTGTAAGCATTTGTATTTAATGCTTGTTTTTTCATGCATGCATGCATGGTCTCTCTAGGGTAAATCCTGCCCCTGAAGAGGGATGCCGCTTGTGTTATTCCATTGTAGAAGCTGAGGGTAACCTAGTCTCCATGCAGTCAGGCTTTTAAACAGAAGATGTCTGATTGTAAAGCAACTTTGAAAAATACAGTGGCTTTGACCAGGCTGCACAGCAAGGCGGTGGCAGTGCTGGGAGCAGAACACTCAATACCTCTGGACTGCCAAAATCCTAGAAAGACATATGTTTGGCTTGAAAGCTTCAGGCAACTCAGGTGAATGAGACTCTAGGAGCAGCATATTTTGACTGTAAGCAGCAGGAACCGATCTTCTGGTGTATCTCAGAGTTGCAGAAAAACAGGTCTTGAAAGGATCTCAGGGGGTCACTCTAGTCCAACCCTCTGCTCAAGGCAGGATCATCCCTGTCTAAACCACTCCAGCCAAATGCCTGTCTACCTCACACTGAAAAACCTTCCAGTGACAGCTTCTACGGCCTCTCTAGGTCATTTGTTCCAGGGCTGAACCACCCTCGGCGTTCATGAATTCTTCCTAGTAGTTAACCTAAATCTCTGTGGTTGCAATGTAAGCCCATTATACTCTTTGTTCTGAGCTCAGTGGACACAGAACTATTAACTCTTTCTAACAACCTTTTCTGTATTTGAGGACTGACTCCGGCAGTGCCTGGCACAAAGGGAACACAGCTGTGATGGAGGCCTCCTGGCACTACCAACGTGCACAACAATGCCCATGCCACGCTACTGTTAGTGCTTTAGACAAATAAAAGGTACTAGGTTTCTTTAACAATATCAACATAGCCTCCCTGAGGGAGGGAGCAGAAATGCCCCCTTGCTCCAGGGATAAGTCCTAGCTCTCAGCTGATGTGATGACAGCTCCGCAGCAAGGCTAGACATGCTGTCTTAGGCAGGACTGCTGACCCCCACAGCAGTGCTGGCAGATGCCTCATGCGTACCTGCAGTTATGTTGGCAAAATGATACTTTACTACTACACCCAGCATTGCTGGTGGCAGGAGGAGGGGGAAGGGTTTGAATCCATCAGTACAAGATGCAGGCTTACCAGCCTGGCACAATTCATACTAGAAACGCCCTCCTGGCATACTTTATCTCAGTTAAGTGTGCTTAATAGAAGGAAAGCCTAATTCAGGGCAACTGCTACCATGATATTGCTATTTCATGTGGCAGACTGCTCCTCTGCTTGAAGAAGGACCCTGACAGTACGAGTCACTACAGAAAGCCTGGAGTCCACCTGCCATGGAAAGGTCTGGGATGGTTCCCATTATAAAGCCATGAAGCAAGTGGTAAGGGGCCAGCACAGACTCAAATGTGAACCTGCATCAGTTCAGAGCGATGCACGGTGGACATTCGTGCTGCAGTTGTCTCACTGTTCCTATGAACACAGCCCCAAGATGAGCAGGGATATTCATACAGCACCGATCCTAGAATATGCAAGAGAAGGCTTAAAGACGGCATGAGACCATCAACTTTGTACCATGAAAATGCCCTACTTTTACTTTTGCATTCCTATACATTAGCACAACATTGTGAATCTGGATTACAAATTCTGCATGAGAAGTTCTGGTTTCTTTTAAAAAGAAACACTTCCCACTGTGTCAAAATTACATAACGAGCATGTTAGATATTGCCCCCCCCCAAATCTTAAGTCTGGGACCAAATCTGAATTTACACCGTCTCTAAGAATTCCTTTAGGTATAAAATAAAAGCTCAATTTTAACAGAATACTTTAAATTGTCACAACCCAAAGGTGTGATTTTTTTTTTGTGTGTGCTTTGGCACCACTGAATTATTTTCCCGCCAATTTGTAGCTTTCTTTGCAGGGTGCATTTCTTCTTTGCAGCACAGAAATGCACTTTGCAAAGAGTTCCCGCCATTTGTATTATAATTCGAGCCCCATTATTGGTTTGCGTTAAATTATTCACACGTGGCGGCTCGTGACTGGCTTGCTAGCCGTATAAAAAGCTTGAGTGGTTTCCGCCCAAGTTGGAGGACTCCACGAACACCAGGAGGAGGAGACTTCACACTGTGTGAAGATCTCTAAGCGCTGCGGAGCCTATCAGACCCAGCGCATTTCAAGCAGGCAACAGAGGTCTGATCAGCCTCTGGCCTCTCCCCGTCGCCGAGCGCAATCCTCGACGTATCCCTTTCCCTGCGCGCAAAAGGATCCACGGAGCCTTGACAACTCCGTGGGAGAGATCCAAGTGTTGTCGTAGTCCTCAAACGAGGATTTAAGTGGAGCTGTGCCTGGGAAACTGTACAGCCTACACCACGACCATCTTCAGTGTAAGTAAACAGTCTTGAATCAACCATTACGTGTCCGTGCCTAATTCTAGCGTGTCGCCTGTTTTCTCCAACCCAGCATGTCTGGGCTGCAGGCCATAGCCCGTGGCGCGGAAAAAGGGCCCCGGATCGCTCCCGGCCCGCACATAAATCAGAATTTTAGAAATCCCACCTGACACATGCTCTTGCTCAGTGGTTCTCAAACATTTGGGACTTCTTTGCAGTTTGTTAGGCTGCTGGGTACCCCCTACAACTGTGTTACAGGTAACAAAAGACTATACTTTATATCACTATACCCACACTGCACCTTCTCCCACAGCCTGGGACATATGGAGAGCTGCTCTTCATTTTTTCCTTTTCCCTCTCTTTTCCCTATTTCTTTCCTCTCCTGCTGCATATCCCCAGTGCTGCACATAACCTAGGTTAAGAAACACTGGCTTCCTTCAAAACAACTAATTCAGTGAAGTCATATGCACTGTAGTATGCATATGCTTAGACTAGGTTACACAGCCAGAAGAAATAATTGTAATAATCTAAGGATGGACACATACTTCACATAGATTGGGATGAAAATATCTGAAAACTATTTGATGTAATAGCATTAGTTAGTTTATCAGAATGTTATTCTTCCAGTTCTAATTGTCAGAGCACTTATTACTGTTCTTTACTACCTGTTTCAGGGTGAATTTTAGTATCTCTATCTCTTTGCTAACATCTGAAATTAAAAGGTTGTAGATACTGCCACCAAGTGGTCACACACAAGAACTGATTTAAATCAGATTAGGTATCCAGGTTGTATATTGGTTTAGAGGAAAAGGCAATCAGAACTCATAGTAGAGATGATATCTTTTATTAGACCAACAAGATTTTTGCAAAAAATAAATGTTGCAATTAAAGACATTTTTTTTGCAAAAACCATGTTGGTCTAATAAAAGATATCATTGCTACTATGAGTTCTGATTGCCTTAAATCAGATTATACATTAACCATTGGTACAATGTGGAAACCCGGGGCATTTTTACACGTGCAAGCACTGCAGCGCCAGGAGCTTTGAAAAGCGCCTGGTACTGCGACACATCCAGTTGTATAAGTGGCAAAATGCGTGTCAGCACAAAGAAAAAGGTGGCGTTGCACTTTTGAACAAAAACACCTTGGAAGTGCTTTAGTTCAAAAGAATTTCTACCGGGAGAGTGGCGATTGCCCCGGTTGGAACGTAACACCTGTACATGGCCTTAGTCACCTCAGTGTATGGGCAGATCCACCATGGGGGTAGGCCCTTAGAGGTGTGGCATCCTCAGAGTGATGAATAGTCATTGTGCACAGAACTGAAGGGGATGTGGCTGCAGCCCCTCACTGTGATCCTGGATGCCAGTGGGGTCTCAGCAGCTCAGGCTGGGAGCTCCATGTGTGCTGTGAGCTCGGAGCTCACTGGGGCACAGTCTGCCCAGAGTGCCTGCTTTGAAGCAACTCCCGATGCTGCTGCTCTTTGCTCCTCCACCCCCTTTCTCCTTCCCAAATTCAGCACTAGAGAAAGGAGGAGGCTGGAGGAGCAGCTGCGGTGCTGAGTCTCCAGACCTGAGTGGAAGCAGGGGTTGCACGTTGCTAGCTGCTCCTCTCCTTCTGCTGAATTCAGGGGAGAGTGAAGAGCAGCAGGCTCCGAAGCTGCTAGAAAGCAGCAAAGCTTGCGCCAACCAGCGGTGAGCTCGCAGAGCTCGTGGCACATGCAGAGCTCCCAGCAAGAGCTGTGCCAAAGTGCCAGTGAACTCCAAATGCTCACTGTGCATGCAGGGTGCAGTCAAAAGCGAGGGCAACCATACCACCAGACAATCTCTGGATCTGCCCCTCCCTAAATGTCAGGCATAGAATACAAAGGATCCCTGGAACCGGAAGTTCAAATCCCAGATCTCCCCCATCCTTTTGCGATAATAAATTGAATAACAACTGGACCCAGAGAAAGAAGTATGTTTAAAGAAAGGGCGAGAACTTAAGGAGAGTTCAAGGGCACATAGGGCCGTTTCCACTCTTTAAAGAAGCGGAGCTGATCAGAGGACAGGGTGAGGAATCAGGAACCAGCACGTTCTGTCCCAAACACTGTTGGCAACTACATGTCCCTAACAGCCGTATATTAAAAGAGGCATCTACCAAATCTGGAGACCCCAGCTTCTGGGTGCCCAGGCCGAGACAACAAGGGTCTAACTTCCAGAGGTGCCAAGCACTCACCACTACAGTGGAAGGTCAGGTGAGGAAGCAAAGAATGGCATGTGGCAGCAAAACAGCACTGACTGCTAAGGAGGAATGACCAAAGAGCGTCCTTTTTTAGCACAGTGTTTAGCAGTTTGACTGTCAGCTTTGCAAACTGCTCCTCTACCCAAGCTCACAGGGAAGCACAGTGACATATCCCTGTTGGGCTGCAAAGTAACTCAGGGAGCGAGTGAAACGGCTACTTCTTACTCTTTCCATTTTCTGTTTTTAAATTGGCACGTTGACTGCTCTCTTGAATCTTAGCTTGGTTTTCTAGGTTCAGGGTTGACCCAGAGACGAGCCAAATTTTTTATTATTAGCCAGAAGCTCCAGTTGAAGGCAGCAGTATCACATGCCAACCAGAAACCACAAGAATTACTTTGTCATTT
Organism: Alligator mississippiensis; assembly: GCF_030867095.1. Classification (NCBI taxonomy): domain Eukaryota; kingdom Metazoa; phylum Chordata; order Crocodylia; family Alligatoridae; genus Alligator; species Alligator mississippiensis. The sequence continues at coordinate 464,784,495 of NC_081824.1, read as the reverse complement.
ATTCAGATGGTTTCCATTCTCTTTGATGCAAGGTTCTATCTACCCTGATGGTTACAGGATGGAGGATGTTAATGAGAACTGTGAGGTAGCTGCCATGTCATGTGACAGCCTGTAGGTCAGGGCATGTCTAGCCTGCAAGCTAGACAAGCAGTCAGTGCCAGCCAAAAAGCTACCTCCAGGTCTAGTCCAAGAAACCAAGGAGTCTGCCCTCGCTAGCAGCTACACCCAGGCCTGGCTTTTGGGGTTACACACAGAGATTTGAACAGAACTCAAACAAGACACTGGTGAGAGTCACAGAGCAAATCAGGGACAAACTTGAAGACAGTCCTGACCCCACCTCTCCCCGGACACTACAGCATAATACTCCCTCCTCTACTCTATCACACCACTGTCTGCATTAACAGCAATGGAGAAATAAGATCCAGAAGCAGTCACCTGGAAAAATGAGTGGATTGCAGCAGTTGCTTCACTTCGTACCCTCAGGAGGGACCTCAATGTGTTGGTCCTACACCGCAAGTGAGGGAACTGCCGGATGTATTCCAGAGGGTGCTTCTCCCTTGGTTTGAAAGGGAACATCTAAGGAAAGGACAAGGGGGGAAGGGGAAAGAACAGAAAAAGATGAAAACTTGAAATGAATATAACTTAAGTGACATCTGTAGAACAGCAACAATTCAGAAAGTGACACAAGTCAATCAGAGGAAAAATGGAATTTTTTTGCTATTCTTTCTAGTTTATTCTTTTTTTATTTTTGGATCTCCATGCAGCCTCCAAATTAGGCCTTCCTAAGCTTCAGGATGCTGGAAGCTCTAGAGTAGCAATTTTCAACCAGGGTGTTATGAGATCCTTTTCAGGGTGCTGTAGGGTGTCGCTTAACATTAGCACTGTGGGGTCTGCAAACACCTGCATGAGATTCACGAGATAAACCCCGAGATTTCAAATAGGAATCCATAACGTCAAAAACCTTCAAATTACCATGGGCTTCCTGAGTTCTCTGCAGCACCAGAACTGCTCTAATATCTTTCCATAGTCAAGAAACAAGTGAAAGCTAACAGCTGGCATTCTTTGAGGGGGCCCTTGAGTCTAAAAAGGTTGGGACCCACTGGTCTAGAGTGAGAGGATCAAGGGAATAGATCAGTTTAGCTACACGTTGCTTAAACACTCTTCCCCTTAACATCCACTCTGCCATTGAGATACAAGGCTACTTGCTATACAGACAGTGGGCCTTGGCCCACAGGGAAACTACAAGCCTCACTCAGTGGTTAGAAGGAGGCCACTAAATGTATAGCAACTAAATGGTTGGCCCAAAGGATTAAAAAATAACAGTAACGGGAGTGCAGGTCATAGGTTGATAACTATGGCTTCCAGGGAGGAAGACATCAAGCAGAGAACACCAGCAACTGCCCACTGCCTTTTGAACATGTCTGAGGAGCCTGTGGATGCCATCCAGTGAAACTCTGCCTGGAGACGTACCTGCATGGATGAACGACAGAAAAGAGAGCTCCACAGTCACCTGGATTCCCCCTGCCCAATGCTTGTGAGATACTGAGCATGTCCTACACATACTATCAATGCGCCATGAAAAAATACGGCAGTCTGCACAGGAATCAGCTGTTTCTGGGCACAGTGTCTTCACTTGCACCCAGGCACACATGAAGATGCTGTACCCGGGAGCAACTGATCCAGAGCAGGAAGAGTGGGGGATCAGCCCTGGGTGGCAGTGTTGGGGCTGGCTGGGGCATGAGGGTGCTACAGTGCAGGGCTAGCTGGCAGGGAGCCCCTACACTCTAGTACCCTCGTGCCCCAGGTAGCCCCAGTCACAGTCTACACGTGTTTGATTGCACACAAGTACTTCACCGTAAGACAGTACTATCCTATGGCGAAATGAAAAAGCTTACTGCGCCCTAATAGGGGTGCATATGTAGACTCTGACACTTTACTGTGAAGCTAATTAGTAAACTCCATGTTGGCAGTAAAACGCATGTGTAACACTCCCACAGAATACTAGGTTCGACAGTACTGTGGTCTGACCCAGTACGGCGTTTTTTGTTTTACAGCTCCCTGGGCCAGAGTGAGAGTAAAACACAAGTAAGAGATGCTGGCCCTGTCTGGAAGGTGCTCAGATACTGCTGCAACAAACAGTTAGACATAGGATAGAGTCAGAATTGCAGAAAGGCTCACCACATTGGATGCTGAGAAAACCTAGATGCTGAGATACGTGGTTTTTTTGCAAATCCAGCCCTTTCTATGCAGTCAGTTTCCTGTTTCCTCTGTGTACCTGTCTATTTGGTTGTTCCTTAATGAGAAGGCCCTTGTACAGATCAACAGAGGAATTAAAAAATCCCACAGAACCATTGAAAAGCAAAGACATAAATAAAAGAAATATAAAAGATATATATAAAAGAAATAATAGGAAATGCACTGTGAAGCATGCTTTAGCCATTAGAAGACTTAGAAACTGGTTTCTCCAAAAGAAACCCTGCTTGCTTAACTGAGAAATGCAGCCACATACCACAGTATCACAGGGTCCCACCACACGGATATTTTCAGCTTTTAGCTCCACATTCTGCTTTTGATGAAGGCTTTTCAGCAGCTTCCCTTGCACTTCCACAGCACTTCCAAAGTTCAAATCTCTAAGGGAGAAACAACATTATCAAAATACACAGAATCATAGAAAAGTAGGATTGGATGGGACCCCAGATGGTCATCTAATCTAACACCTGCTGAAGGCAGGATCATCCCTGTTTGAACCCTTGTCTAAGAATCTATACTGGGTTTCTTAATTAAATTTAAAAGATGTAAAACAATAATGTCCTGTATCAAGGACAGGCTCCTCATACAGGCCTGACCCTGGTTAAATGGCTTCCCCTGGGTTTCACAGTAGCCCCAACTTTGGCCCCAGTTTCTCTTCAGAAGGATCTTGGGATGTTCTGCCTCCATCACACCATCTCTTGTGCCCACCCCCAGGCAGAGATAACCACAGTATCTACTGCAAGAGGCAGGATGAGGCTGGAGACCCAGTAAATGAGAGGCTGGAATGGAAGCACCATGTCCTAGCTGGACACAGCCTGCCTAATTCAGGAGAAGGGCAAGACTCTGTGATGGTGGATCCCAAGGCATAGAAAAGCATCAGCCCCCTGGCACTGTCACAGACAACAACGGAGCCAAGATTTCACCCTGCAAGTAACCCCTTACTTATGCTCCCTTCAGAAACACTCAGCCCAGCTCCTTCCTAACCCTAAAGCAGTGGTTCTCAACTGTTTTGTAGCAGGACCCATCTGTAAACATGGATGGCCAGTCCCAACCCAGTGGCCCTCACTCCCAGCCCACTGCCCCCCTGCTCCCAGCTCCCCAGTGTGTGGGGGAACCCCAAGCAGCACCTTGCAGGCTGGAGCTCTGCCAGCCTGCAAGGGAAAAGCCACGGTTTCCCACATTTTTCTCCTTTAAAAGAGGATTCATTTTTAAAGTTTGTTTGCAACCCTTTCATATCTTTTTGCGACCCACTTTTGAGTCGCGACTCGTAGGTTGAGAAATGCTGCCCTAAGGGATACTCCTGAAAGACCCTACTCCTGCTGCTGGATCCCTTCCCAGAGGTCTGGTGACGTGCAAGCAGAGGACAGGGGCCTTGGCCAGATCAATTAGAACCGGCTCCAAAAAAAACCAAACAACTGCAGGGAACTTTCTTTAAGTCCATCAAATCCACAAACCTATATTTCAAGCTTGGGTCAGCAACAACCTGGAGGCTTTCCAGCGAACTCCCGTCATTTATATGCAGAAACAAAACTTCTTTCTGGGATCGCACAGAACGGACCCAGCCCTGGAGGAAGAAGGAAAATAAAACTGGTTAGTCTGCTATACCAACCAGCCAAGTTATGCTTATGCACCAGCCAAGCTGGACAAGTCTTTTTGGGCCCATTCTGGCTCCCACAGAAAGCTGTGAATACGTTTCTGCAGGGCCTAGTCCCAATTCATTAAAATAGCCTCAGCTTTGCTACTGCCACCAAAGCAAGCAGGGGCAGATCTGCAGGCACAAAGACCAACCAACTTCCTTGTCGATGTGGCACAAACTTGCTTCTTTTGGAAGCTGCAAAGACTGAAATCGGCAATGCATTTGAGAGATGGAAAGTGGCCTATACTTTCTAAATACAATTATTAGTTATGCCCCTTACAACAAAGATTGTGCATTGCAGCTAGACATACCAAGGGAATGCATTTCATTTAAACAAAACTGGCAAGGTTATTCTGATGGGAAGCCTATAACTGAAATCTGTTTCCCAATAGCTTATTGATCCCCTCTGCTGTGTGGAAGTACGGCAGACCCTGGATAATTCACAGGGCACTGGTCCTTACCCACTGCAAAGAAGAGGTTTGTGAACCAGCTGGGGGTATGCATAGCAGTGGACAACAGGACTGTGAAGGCTCCTGTTGCTTGCTCTGGCTTTTATTTGGAAGGGTGCTGCGTCTCCAATCAACACAGGGCTGCTAAGGTGCTTCAGCAAATTTGAGGAGCAGCGCCCATGGAAGTAAAAACTGCAGCCAATGCTTGAGCAGCTTGCTCTTCAACTAACAACTTGCTGCAAAGTCAGCAGACAGACCACCCAAATGCAAATGAGCTGGGTTCACCTGTACTGCTTTAATTAATTAAAAAGTAGGGGGGAAGAGATTTAAAAAAAAACCAAAAAAACCCCTTTATTATACAAATATTAAAAACAAATGATACAAGTGCAAACATGTGTGACCTTTCCAGGGGCTGAGCATGAAACACTTGTTAGCAACAGAAAACACCATATCATCAGAGACTGAAACCCCATCTACTACAGCCCCACACATGTAGGACCAGCTGTCTGTCCTGCACCACACAGAGGGCCCCTGGAAGGCCCAGGGCAACTTGTTTTGTTGCAATAAGGAGTGTCTGAATTCAAATGAGAGAGAGAGAGAGAGAGAGAGAGCGAGAGAGAAGGTAGTGTCTAATAAACTGGGTCTACAACTTCGGTTTGGCTTAAGGGAAAAAATAAAAAAGAGCGAAAGAAAGGAGTTATAACCAATCAATAGATGTGATTCACTTTCTGGGCATTTCTTTGAAGACTTTCATATTAAAGCAGGTTTCTAATGGAATTTAGAACACTTTCCCCCCGCCCCACAGGGAAAGCTGCTTCAGTCTGAAATGTTACTCGTATTGCTAAAAATGTGTAAGATGTCTAGATACAGAAAATTTAAAGGAATACTTTTCTAGTTAGTTTGTTTTTTGTGCAGTCCACAGCACTTTGCTTACAGTCAAGTCAAGTTTCCCTTGTGTAGCTGGGTAAAATGTTCCTGTTTGTCAGCAGTTCTCTGAAGGGAAGGGAAATTCCTCTTCATTTAAAAAGGAAAGAAGAGTGATTTTAAATGATAAGAGGTAGCCCAGGAACACAGGCACTGTGTTGCTCTCCCTCAGTACCTCTAATAAATGGTTTCTAACTCATTTTTTGGTCAGTGGTGCCTTTGAACACTTCAGTTGAAATGGTCATGACTCTTTTGCACAGCACTGCCACACAAGAACCATAAAGTTATGTTGTCTAGAAACAAGTGGGTCCAAATTCTGCCCACACTTATGCCCCTGCTTCCATTAATGCATTTGAACAGTCTTAACATCAAGCAGGGCAGACACCTGCCCTGCTTGTTGCTAGGGTCTGGACCTTGGAAATAAATATAATAGTTTAGATGGGGGTGGGGAGGTAGCACACATGTCGCAGGTTGCCCAAGTAGCAGGGGCAGCCTCCATGCATGGCACACAGCAGACCGGGGAGGCGGCAGGCAGCACAGCAGCAGATAGTGCAGGAAGGAGAAAGCAGAACAATAGATTAGGCAAGGTGCACAGGGCAAGGAGCTGAAAGCAAAGCAACAGGTCCAGAAGGGGAAGGGGATCAGAGTAGTCATCAGACAGGACCTGGAGCTTAATTTGAGGCCCACCTGTGGACCCCACTGGTCTAGATTCACAGTCCAGGATGAATGACCTGTAAGAGTTATGCAAGAGGCAAAGATTTCTTAAGAGAATTGTTTTTATCTTTTTAATTTCTGGACCATCATGGCTACAACACATCTCTTTTTTACTACTGTAAGAGTTAATCATCACATCTTGCTGGGGTCATCTGAGCCCAGCAGTCTTTCCTGCCTAAGTGCAGGGGAGCTGGACCCAACGATCTGTAAGGTCCCTTCCAGCCCCTAACTATGAAAATATAAACTATGAAAGTATAACAAAACAAACTTGCACTAAAATTATCAACAGTGTGATTAGTAACAGAAGTTAGGAATGACGTGGACTCAGATTAAAACTCCAGGTAGCAATGCATGCAGACACTTGAGCTGTCAAATTCAGATAGGAGCTGGCAGCTAAGACACACCTCTGATTACAGTACTTGCCATAGACCTTATTCAGATTTTAAATCTTCACCTCAAGTCTGTGCAGAAACATCAGCTGTCCTTCTGAGCTCTAGTTGTCTACTGGACTAAAATATACATAAACAGATACCTAATATTTCATAGAATCAAAGAAGTCGGTTGGAAGGGACCTTGTAGATCTTCAAGTCTGACCCCCTGCCTGGGCAGGAGGGAAACTGGGCTCAAATGACCCCAGCCAGGTAGGCATCAAGCCGCTTCTTAAAGACCCCCAGGGTAGGAGCCAGCACCACTTCCCTTGGAAGTCGGTTCCAGATCCTAGCTGCCCTAACTGTGAAGTAGTTCCTACGGATGTCTAATCTAAACCTACTCTCCAACATCTTGTGGCCGTTATTCCTTGTTATCCCGGGGGCGCTAGGGGAAACAAGGTCTCCCCCAAACCCTTCTGGTCCCCCCTAGTGAGTTTATAGACAGTCACCAGGTCCCCCCTCAGCCTTCTCTTGTGAAGGCTGAACAGGTTCAGGTCCTGTAGCCTCCGACTGTAGGGTCTGCCCTGCTGTCCCCGGATCATGCGGGTGGCCCTCCTCTGGACCCTCTCCATGTTGTCCACATCCCTCTTGAAGTGGGGTGCCCAGAACTGGACACAGTACTCCAGCTGTGGCCTGACCAGTGTCACATAGAGGGGGAGGATCACCTCCCTGGCCCTACTTGAGATGCACCTGTGGATGCACGATAGGGTCCGGTTGACCCTGCCGACCGTGACCTCACATTGTCGGCCCATGTTCATCTTGGAATCGATAATGACTCCAAGATCCCTTTCTGCCTCCATGCTCTCAAGAAGCGCGGAGTTTGCATCAAACTCGCCATGAAAGAGTAGCAGAGCCATAAACCTAACTCCTCCAGCAGCTCACCAAGACAATCACGCTGCCATGTCACCATCTTAAATGGTATTCCACACTTACATGCACTCTGGGGAGTGGTTCCTCTGAGGTTGGCATAGTTTCATAGTTTCCAGGGTCAGAAGGGACCTGAACAGATCATCAAGTCCGACCCCCTGCTCTGGGCAGGAACGAGTGCTGGGATCATAATACCCCAGCCATCTTATCTATCCAACCTCCTCTTGAAGACCCCAAGGTAGGGGAGAGCACTGCCTCTCCTGGGAGCCCGTTCCAGAGCCTGGCAGCTCTAAGCATAAAGTAATGCCTCCTGATATCAAGCCTGAACCTGCTCTCAATCAATTTGTGGCCGTTATTCCTTGTTATTCCAGGTGGTGCCCAGGGGGATTTTAGTCTATAGTAGCTACTGCTCAAGGCAGGAAAGGAGGCTAGACAGGTGTGAATGGCTAGAGGTGTGACCGACTTTGGCAGCTCTTGGGTTTCATAGATGTTCGGAGCTTGGAAGGAGCACTTGGGCAGGAAAAACTGCTGGGATCAGGCCTCATCTCCATCCCAAGGCTGTGCCAGTTATGGTGTGCTGAAAAGATCACGCCCCACAGCTGATGTACCTCTGCTGCCAAACCCCCAGTGTGGACACAGCTTGGCCAACAAACCTTCTGTAGCCCATAGCAGCTGCTATAAAATGAGCAGCATGACAACTTGTCAGAGCGATGCGTCCATCAAGAAGGCTCTGCTAACACAGCAATAGCCTAGTCATGGAAACCAAGCTTAAGCACATTTAAAAGAGCATTTAGAAAGTGTTTCCTTCCAGTGGTTTTCAGGTCAGTCAAACATTTGCCGAAACTGTGACAGGTCATCTCTGTTTTGAAAGTCAATCACCCTAGCGCCACAGGAAGCCCAGCACGTTGTATCAGATGCTGGGACAAGCAGAAATCACCCTCGCCGGTGACCATAGGAAAGACCATCTGCTCCAACAAACCAAAACGGGGAGGAACCATCATTCTGCCAAGAGTTTCTTCCCACCTCAGCAGGCTGTTCTGAAGTTCGGCTAGATCACGGACTCGAGGCTGCATTTGCTGATGGAAATGGGAGCTTCAGCACAGATTTCTATGAATGCAGCAGGTGGCCCAGGGTCTTTATATGGCATCATGAATATGCAAAGTATATGTAAATTTCCATCACTTTACAATTCTAATAGAGACAGAAGCATCCAACTGATAATTTTCCCCTGCCAAGGGTACTTACATCAGCACTCTTCCCAACTATCTATCTCTCTACTCACTGGCTCTTCCTTGCTCTCTTCATGTGCCTTCCTTCTTATCATACCCATAGCTTGGCCCTGACCCTATGTATTGCACACCCAGAACTCGCACAGCAATTAATCCTCTCAATCACAACAACAGTCAGCTTTGGAGCACACAATCTCTTCATCTACTGCTTTAAGGCCAGCAGTTTTGCATAAGCAGGTGACAATCTTTGCCCTTTCAGTGTATTAAGGATTTTTGTTTGTTCAGAATTACCTGCTGATGCTGCATCGGTGTTCACTTGCTATTTCATACCTCTTGTCTGAATGTCTAAGTTGTGCTGCTTTAATTATAGCAGTATGGTCCAGGAGTACAACTTCTATCTCCCCACAAGGCATGTACTATTGCATTGAGGTAAGACTGTTTTTACTGGCACACCCTCTTTTCCTGCTGCAAGAGCATATTAACCAGCATTGGAATACCAGCAAATGCCTCTAGCATGGACGCTGCTATACAAGTAAAGCTGTACCATTATATTAGATCCTATCCCCCAAGCAGAAACAAATGGTAAAGGTTAAAGCACCAGACTGAATCTACACAAGGGACTTCTGCCCGCACAACTATTTCAATCTCACTTCTTCACACCCCCAACTGACTTCAGCATGCCAGCAGACATCCTTAGTAACAGAGGAAGGGAAAGAAGCTATTCTAATATAAAGCATCTAAATAACAATAAAACTGCATCCCCACTAAGAGCCGTACCGCGATATCAATAAAGCACATCACACCCCTAACCGCTAGACTTGTATAAAAGCAAAAGAGGGGTGAGGATTAGGTTAAAAAGCAAAACTTTAGAAACAAGATGTAACAGCAGAAACCAGCCCAAAGGGACTTATGTGCAAGACACCATCAACTTGCATCCCATTTCAAGACAAAGTATTGCTCGTATCCTGCACATGCACATTTTCTCTTCCCATCTTATCCCCGCAATCAGGACAGACAGAGCATTAGGGTCTCCAGGCGCACACGGCCTGCGCAGGACAACGAGCTGGAGAATCCTCCGAATCAGGAGCATGCAGGGGCATGAACCGCAGAAGCCCCCTCCCAACCCACCTGGACTTTAACATCCTCAACCGGCAGCTCCCGGGCCTCCAGCGCCTCCCGGACCCTCAGCCTTGCCGCTGGCTCGTGCTTGGGACATGGAGCCGAGGAACAGCGGCGAAGGGCCCTTAGCAGGCCCCGGACCCCAAACATGGCCAGTCACACCTGCCCCTCCTGACACTAGCTGGGCCCTGCCCCTCTGGACAGCACCTGAGGCTGCTTTCAGGGCTGTGACCTTGCCCCCAAGGCCAGCCCTGGCTGTCAGCTCTGACCCTGGCTGTCAGCTCTGACCCTGGCACTCGCTCGCTTGCCCTGGAGACCTTCTAGGGCCAGGAAGTGGCTCCTCCTTGCTCTTGGCCTTGCCTGTGCCCACAGCCCTGCTTCCTACAGCACCTGGGGGGCCCAGCTACCCCTGCCCCCTATGCCTTGCCCCAGCTGCCCCTGCCCACCATACCCTGCCTCAGCTACAGCCCCCAGCCAGAGCCACTGCAGGCTCCATGTGGCAACAGAGCAGAGTCCCTTCCGCTCACGTGTCCCGCGCACAACCAATGGCCGCTTGCGGGCGGCCGAGGAAGCCAATCGGGAGGCGCAGTTCTACCCGGAAGTGCCTTCTGTGCGCGCAAAGCCTCCTGGGAAATGTAGTCCCTACCTCCGAGCCTTCTAGGGCCCCTTGCGCGTTATGTAAATATCCCCCCCCCATGCACTATATATAGCGCGATTTGTAAATGTATCGTTACAAGTGAATTTATGGCGGGATAGGCAATTTTTTGCCCGCTGTTCAAATGGACCAGGACACGCAGGGTTATTGCACGGCATGCAATAAACGGGGTGTTGTGATCCATTTGAACAGCGGGCAGTAAACTTGCCTATTGCGCCATAAATTTGTGTGCCATATGGTACATTTACTTGCTATGCAAATCGCACGTACCTATTTGCATGTGATTTGCATGCGCCCAACCATGTGTGCTGACAGAGGGCGGGGAGCAGGCGGATGCCCTTGCAGGCTGGGTGCCAGCCCCGCTCTGCGCTGGGTGTCTCTGCACCCCGGGGTGCGCCAGGCCTGTGTCAGGGGCCGCGTATGCCAGCACCTTGCAGAGGGACACAACATGGTTACAAGAAACAATGGCCACAAGCTAGCAGAGAGCAGATTTAGATTGGACATTAGGAAGAACTTCTTCACAGTTCGAGCGGCCAAGGTCTGGAACGGGCTCCCAAGGGAGGTGGTGCTCTCCCCTACCCTGGGGGTCTTCAAGAGGAGGTTAGATGAGTATCTAGCTGGGATCATCTAGACCCAGCACTCTCTCCTGCTTATGCAGGGGGTCGGACTCGATGATCTATTGAGGTCCCTTCCGACCCTAACATCTATGAATCTATGAATCTATGGACCACGAGATGTCAGATAGGAATCTGTAGTGGGAGAAATGCATGGCCCAGCTCAACGCGTGGGGCTGCCTGAGCTCTGTGTCACGCAAGAGTTGCCCCGGGAGTCCAGTAAAGAGGGAAAGCTTGGAGCTGGCGCTTTCCAGCAGGGCCTCAGGTGTAAAGAGGGTGATCTGGAGACTACAAAGTCTGAGGACCACTGGTCTAGTGGTTAGAGCCACTGGTCTAATGGTTAGAGCCACTGGTTTCGTGGTTAGAGGAGGCAAGACTGAGCTCTCTTAACTTTTCCACCGGGCTCCACCCTGTCCCGTCTTCCTCATGTCCTCTCAACCCCTCTGTGACTCCTCCCTCCACCACCTCTTCTGGCCTCCACCTCACAGCACAAACACGCCTTGCTCTGGAAATCCTACTGCTCACCCACTTGCAAGTGCTGCCCCATCTCTTCTCTCTAAGCTCCTTGAACAGGCCTGGAGAAGCTCCCCAATAAGACCTTTGAAGTGACTTCATTGTCCTCTTCCAAATCCCTCCTTAGAGCTCTTCTTTGCTGTGACATCTCCCAAAATCTTGATCACGGCTGGGCAGCTCACATGCTGGCGTGCTTCTCATGCGACCCACACTGTCTCACTGGTTCCTCCGCTCCCCCGGCCTTCTGAATCTATCTCGTTTTTTCTCCTATCTTATTCTTGCACGGGAAGCTGTTTGGGACTATCTTGAACTATCTTTTTTTGGTCTGTGTTTGTACAGCACCTAGCACAGTAGCCTCAAACTCATCAGTTCTGTAGAAACAGACAACAGCAACGGTAGGAGTCAAGACTCTCAGGTCCTATTCCTACAACAACCTTCTGAGTGTTTTGGGCAGAGATATTTCCCTCTCAGTGCCTGAGTTTCCCCTAGATTACAACAGAGACCATAGTCCTGACCCTCAGTCAGGATTGTGCCCCTGGCATGAAAGGCAGCTCTTAAAGGTCAAGGGGTTTTTAGGCATGAGATGACTCTCCATGTGTGCTAGCTGCTTTGCTACTGCCCTTCCATCACCACCAGCTACTTCCTGGCACCTGGGTCGACCATCTCTGATGCTGCTGTCTGGCCTCCTGGCTGCCAAATCCCCTACCCTATGTATCTTATTTGGGGATGGAAGTTTTAGTTTTGAGGTTAGACATTATTCCTCACATTCCCAGTCTTCTACCCCTCCGAGCAGCTGCCACTTCTGGTTAAATCCTTGCAGGTAGAAAATGTGGAGTGGGAGCTCTGATAGAGGTCACATGCTTCCTCCCTGCCTGCAGAGGTATAAAAATATATGGGACAAAGATCTCATCTCTGGGAAACAAATGCTCTGTTCCCCTTCCCTCCCCCATCCAGATATACTCTATCATAGCTTTATCTTAAAATGTTAGTGGTAGTGATTGATGTAACCAAATATATTAGATGCTTTTTGGCTATCATAGATACATTACTGTTAAAATTCTTAGATAAGTTGTAAAAGCAAAACAGCCTTGTCAGAGAAGACCATAAACTAAGGTGAAGAAGAACCTGGACAGTGTTGAGCACCATTCCACAATGGCAAAAGAAAGGACATAAGAAATGCTCCCTTTTACTTTCCCAAGGACATAAATCCCAACTAACTGACACCTTCCATGCCCACAAGAGATCTGGTTCAGTCCAGTCCCAGAGCTTCAGTGAAACCAATACATTTAAATAAAGCCAATCAGAGAGCACTTATTAGAATAAGCTATAAATACAGGGTAGAAGCTGGAGGGGAATTTGGAGAACTCAACAAATTCAAGAAGCCCTAGTGTCATCCTGCAAACTATGTCCTTCCCCTTCCCTCCCCTCTCTCCCCAGCCTGGTATAGGTATGTATTGTCTGTGTTGTGCTGTCAGGGGTAGCCAGATGGGCTTTGGGATAATTGTTTGTTTTTGTGTTTTGGGGTATAAGCTGTAAAAGGCCAAGCTGCAGATCTGTTTCTTGCCTCTTTTATCAATAGCCATCCTGCAAGGTTACCTATAATCCAGGTAGCAGTGCTTTTACTCCCCTTTCATGCCACCTGGAATATGCTGCTTCTTCAAGCTTCTTGGCTATCAGAGGCCCTCTCTCCACCTCAGCAATTATTCCCAATTTATAGATACCCCCACCTGTTATAGGAGGCCGAAGGCTTTGAGTTTCTCTTGAAAGACTAACCTGGAGAAAAAGAAATCTGGGGAGGGGGAAATGAAGATAAACCATGCAAGGGCAAAGCAAAAGGGTAGGAGGTGGTAGTGGGGGATAGGCAGGTGAGATAAGATGGTGAGTCCTTGACATGGGCCTGTCTCCCTTCAGACCATTTCCTGCACATCACAAAACAGCTGGCATGGAGCAGTTGCTCAGGCTGGCAGGAGACGGTGACATCTGACAGCCCTGTGCTGGTCTGTGGTCTGCGAAAAGCTCAGCCAGCCCAAGATCAAAGATCAGAATAGCTGGAGGGAGAGGCTGGACTGTGTATTGTTGGCTGTGGAGAGATTATGCAGCTATAGATAAGGATGAATGTGTGATGGATAAATGGGGAAGGGGAGGATGTGCCAGGACACAAAGCAGGGTGCAGCAGAACATGCTGTAGCTGTGTCCCTGGGGTGCAGATAGGGTGTAAGGTGCTGTAGCAGTAAAGTGCAGATGTCTGGTCCCAGCGCAACTCCCCAGAGGCTGGAAGCTGCCCATGTGTCACAGTCAGGGAGCAGAGGGCTGGGAGAAGTGGTGGCAGCACCAGGACCAGACATCAGCAGACTGCCACCTCTCTGCCCTGCCTGCACCCCAGGGACATGGTCACACTGTAGTCCTGGGCACCCAATGGCGTGCTTTGCTCCCCACTACTCTTCACGCATATTGTGCCCCCCTGCTGGGCAGGTGGGTGCAGATCCCCCCCCATCACTCCCCTCTCCTCCCTTCCTGAGTCCTTTTGCCCAGCCTCCAGCCCTGCCATGCTGAGCTCCAGGGGGCCGTCGCCAAGTAATGTCCCTGCACCCCCCTCCCTGCTCCAGCTGTGCCTGCACCCTGCAACTTCCCAGGGCTGTGTGAAGTTGGTGTATGACCCCCTGCACCCGCTCCCCAGGCACACAGTGTAGCATCTCTGTGTGACCTGTCAGAGAGGCTGCTGCCTTGGTTCTGCGTGACACCACCTCCCACGGTGCCGCTCCCCAGCTGCCATGTGCATGCACCTTCCAACCACTGGGGAGCTGCGCTGGCACCGGACATCTGCACCCCATGTTCCCGTTGCCATGGCCACTCCCAGCTCCCCTTTTTGGGTGAGAGTGCAGTGTCCTGCCAATTTTAATCCAGAAAAAAAGTGCGCCCTGCATATTAAAATCTGGGAAACATTGCCTTTATACTGGAGAAGGTACCAGGAGCATCTGGGAGTTAGTAAGAGACCCAGGCATGTGCAGCTGACTTGAGTCCATGGGTTTCTTTCTGCAACACACTCATCTCTCAGAGCTGCCAACTCTAGGGTGTCGAGGGAGGTCTTTAGACCTTGCCAGCCTGCTGCACAATGTGCACGTCACAGTCATGGCTTCTCACAAGCCTCTGAGCAAGGCCCAGAGACATCATTGCAGGAAGTGGGCCAGAGCCACAATCACAGCATCCCAAGGCGCCTCTTCCGCAGCAACTGCACTTGATCCTGCGCGACTTGAGGGATTGGTCTCACTAAAGTATGCAACTGGAAGAGAGATGCTGAAATTGCTCCTGCCTGGTTACTACTGATGTGGCCTGGCCTAGATGCTGACTGGGTTGTTGGCTGAGGACTGCCCAATTGTATTGTTGGGCAACTTCCTCATGCTCTTGTGGTTGGGGTTTTGTAGAGAACTTCCTCTTCTGAAGGGCTTGAGTGAGACCTTGCTACTCTCAGCAGTGCTCTCTGTCACTTCCCCCTCCTGAGAAGCCATGGTTTCTGCAGGGATAGCTGGGGCCGGCTGCACTGGGGCTCTGATAGTGATAATAGCATTGCGAGTCAACAAAGCTCATTGCACTGAACCTCCAGGTGAGCCAAGCTGCTAGTGCTGGGGAGAGCTTTCCTGCTGCCCAGCTCTGAGCTTAGGGCTGGAACTTCATTTGTGCAGGAGTCAGCGCAAGGGGCTAGAAACCCACGGTGGGATGGGAGCATCCAAGGCTGGGCAAGGCCCCAGCACCGGTGGGTGGGACCGGTTCGTGATCTGCTCCCCAGGCCCCAGCAGAGCCGGGTGGGATGGGTTCGTGATCTGCTGCCCGTCTCCTCTCAGAGCACTTCCTGCTGCAGGAGAATCACGAGTGTCACTATGTGAATGGCACACAGCAGGCGAGGTACGTGGAGCGGGTGATCTGGGGCCAGCAGGAGATCTGCTACTATGACAGCGATGTGGGTTACTACGTGGCCCGCACAGAGGAGGGTCAATGGATTGCTGAGTATCGCAACAGGCTGGAGTACTTGAGCTTCTTGTGGGCTTCGGTGGAGAAGTTCTGCAGCTACAGCTACAGGAGGTTTAAGAGCGTTGCAATGGACAGGAAAGGTGAGTGGGGGTAGGGTTGGAGGTAAGAAAAGCAAAGAGAAGCAAGCTGGAAACGGGAACTGATAGTGGCTTGGGCAAACTCTCTGCCTGAGAGCAATTGAGCAATTGAGTGGGGCTGTTTGTGTATGGGGAATGGGAAAGGTGGGGCTTGATTTTGGGGTAAGAGACAGATGATGGGACTTTTCAGGACAGAATGAAAAGGTCACTTGTGGCTTGTGCAGTAGACTTTAAATTTCAGTTTCAAGGGGAAATCTCCCTTAATAAGATACTGAAGGACATGATCTGTGAAGCCCTACAAGAGAGGCTTGGAGCCAGTATGTCTAGAGCTCCACATAGGGGCCTTCCCAGCCTACCACCCCTCAGGCAATGGTACCCCAGGGGGTTCCTAAAACCCCACTATCAGAGTGAGCTGAAGGAGACCGCAAACATCTACCACAGTCATGACCACTCGCCTGATAAAGGGAGATGAGAGTAGGGGTGCAAGGTGGCTGGGAGGGGGTGGATTCAGGTTGGGTGCGAAGGAGAAATCCAGATGCTATGGACTTGACCCGATCCCCGTAGCTCTTTTCCTAATAGCATCTACATGTGCTATTAACATGCAGCAATAAACTCCTGAGTTTATTGCTCCCGGGTGCACTGTTTGAATGTGCACCTGGGACTGCAGCACATTGAGCCAGGTCAAAGCAGCCCTGGACTGGCAGACTGACCCCCTGGGCTTCTGGCCAGCTTGGGCTGCTCCGACCCGGCTCAATGTGCTGCGGAGGGGCTGACTGGGGCAGAAGGGTGCTCTAGTGTGGGGCTAGAGGAAAAAACTCCACAGCAGGATAGTACTTGTATTTATGACAACTACTTTACTGCAAAGTTTATTAGTTTCCTGCAGCCTAATAGGGCTGCACATATAGACATGAGATGTTTACTGCTAATTAGTCTACTCTGCAGTAAACAACATCTTGTATAGATGCACCCAGTTAGGAGCAATGTGGGCTGGGTTAGAGCAGGAAAATTTTACCAAGTTTTTCTCTCTGTCTCTGTTTCTCAGTGAAGCCCAAAATAAAAATTTACCCCATGAAAACGGAGTCTTCACACACCCCCAACCTGCTGGTTTGCTCCGTGACAAGGTTTTACCCCTCTGGTATTAGGGTCAAGTGGCTCAAAAATGGGCAGGAGCATACAGGCAATGTTGTGTCCAGCGAGCTGCTCCCAAATGGCGACTGGACCTTCCAAATGCATGTGAAGCTGAAAATGGTCCCTCGGAGGGGAGATGTCTATGCCTGCCAAGTGGACCATATTAGCCTTCAAACTCCCATGACCTTGCAGTGGGGTAAGAGTCTGAAACTGGGGGGCTCCCTAAAGATCCCCTTGGGGAAACTCCTGGCTCTGTGGGGACCATCAGGGGCTGCTCTGAAGTAGGAAGCAGACCTGCTTCCTCACACTTGTGGGTATAACAGATAAGGTATTAAAGGGAGAGCTGAGGCCTAACTCTTGGGGCTCTTGTTTTGTGACAGAAGTACAGACTTACTCTGCCAAGAGCAAAATGATTGCTGGAATTGTCAGCCTGGTACTGGGGTTGATGCTCATCGTGGTGGGACTTGTCCTCTACCTGAAGAATGGGGAAGGTGAGTAGCCCATGAGTAAAGCAGGCAAAACACATCCCTGG
This sequence comes from Alligator mississippiensis, assembly GCF_030867095.1. NCBI lineage: Eukaryota > Metazoa > Chordata > Crocodylia > Alligatoridae > Alligator > Alligator mississippiensis. The sequence continues at coordinate 464,767,334 of NC_081824.1, read as the reverse complement.
TGGGGCTGGGGCAGGATGGTCCTAAAACCATTAAGATTTTACTAAGATTAGAGCTACCAAAACCATTTGCTCAAGTTCCAAGGGTCCGTTCAGGTTTTTTAGGTTGCGAACCAACAGCCCCTGAGATGAACCAAGCTTTGTCTTGCCGAATGAGCAACAAATCGTTCTGTCCCTTGCCTGCGTCTCTCTCGTGTAAATAACTTTATCTCGTCTTTTAACCTGTTCCCCAGAAATGAACTATGACAGCAAATAAACGATTGGTTAAAATCCTGTTGTAGGATGTATCCACCATAAGCTTCCTTCACCTTATGTCAGGACAAGGTGTCTCTCTTTTCCTCGGCAAACAATCTTACATTCTTGAATCTTAGCTGTTTTTCACCCCAGAAGATGGGCTTTCAGCTTGTGAGCTCAGGCTGCAGCCATGTATCAGGAGGTCATTACTTCCTTGCTCATCTTGTATTATTTGATGGCATGGGGTACTGACTGGATGGGGACCAGTGGCAAAATAGGGAGGCCTGGTATGGAAAAGGTCGAGAGCTGCTGCCTTAGGGCAACAGGTCTCAAACACTGGAGTTTCCCAGTAAATTAAAAGTACCAGGAGTTGGAGAGTCAACCCAATAGGAACCATAGATTCATAGATTCATAGACATTTGGGCTGGAAGGGACCTCGGAAGATCATTGAGTCCAGCCCCCTGCCCCAAGGGCAGGAAGTCAGCTGGGGTCACAGGATCCCAGCAAGATATACATCCGATTGCCTCTTAAAGGAGTCCAGAGTAGGTGCTTGCACCACCTCTGGCGGCAGTCTGTACCAGGTCTTGGGGACTCGGTCAGTAAAAAAGTTCTTCCTTATGTCCAGCCTGAAACGGTCTTGGAGAAGTTTATGACTGCCCTGGTTCTGGGCATGTTTCTTTTGTTTCTTCGGGGTGCTCCATTGTTCAGATTCCATGTAATATCACTTTTCCTTCCTCAGCCCATTCAATGCTCCCTTCCAGTCCAAGCACTTCAGCTCAATGCTCCATAAAACTAGAGACATGAGCAGTGTGGAGGTTGTTGGAGTCAGTATCCCTCTTCTCCTGGGCCCACGATCTCTGCCTTATCTCTCCTTATCTCCCTACCTGAGGGCTCCAGATCCTTCAGAAGTTCCCAGATTCTAAGGGCAGCGGGTGGTGAGAGGAAGGTTTTGCCCTTTGGAGTTGGGTAAAGTAGGAGATTACCCCAGTAGCAAAACATCCTGAATCCTGGTCAAGTATTTCCCATCTCTGAAGTTCCCAGGAAGAGTTACTGGGCTGCCCTGAGCCCTGGAGAGGACAGTCCTGTCTCCACACCCATCTCAAGGCAGTTCTCCTCTCTCCCTGCAGGTTGCCCGTGGCCAGCTGCTGCACAATCGTGGGATGCTGATATGCGAAGTGGCATCTCGACAACCCACCTGCTTGAAGACTGCAGCTAAGACTTCATGGCTTGATGGTCCTCCAAAGCACATGACACTCAGTATTAACATGAGCTGCCGGGCATTTCCCAACAGTGTCTCTTCTCTCCGTGCTCTTGTAAAGGTTGATATGGTGCTAACTCCAGCTGGGGGAATGGCCATCCCTGCAAAACCCTCAGCAATTGAATTTCTCTTGTCTTGCACCCCACCCCCACCCCAGCACTAACGCAACCAATGCATCCAAAAGCACCATTAGAGGAACTGTGAATTGAAGGGAAAGGAACAAACTGTTTACAGACCTGGGGTTATCACAGGAGCTGATTTCATGCACTCATGGGGCAGAGCAGACTGGATCCTGCTCATGAAGATGAGTATGGACAGCCAGGCACTCCCAACAAGTCATCCACTTGGCCAGGAAAGAGAGCAATAAATGCATGTTTAAAGGAAGGGAATACATATTTTGTACTTGGAGTGATCTATTTACATTCCAGAAAAAAACGGAATAACCAAGTTAATTAAATATACTCATTAACTTGGGGTTTAATCTCAGCTCTTTGGTAAGTTTCTGTGTTGTTGAAGCAGATTTGCAATTTTGTATATCACGACACCCAGACACTTTGGCTAATTGGGATGTGGCTGCCCAGCTCTTATGTAATGTGTGAAAGGCAGGTAGCAAGGCAAATGAAAGGGGCATAGCTGGCCTTGTGTGCCAAACAACCCGTGAGAGTAATAACACAGAGAGAATGTAGTTTCCCTTTTGCTGTGCTGGTTGGGTTGTTCTCACTGCTGCAGCTGTTTCCAGTTCTGGCAATGCTTTCAGGTTCGGTAGGGGAAGGAGGCAGCTTATCTGTTTCCTCTCTTGTTTATAACTAGTGTGACGGGCTCACTGCTTTTGCATGGCCAGCCCGGCTTAGAGAAGGACACTTTGGATTGGTGGAACATTGGTGGAGGCGCTCCTGGGCAAGGGACCCTGGGGGAGTGGGCCTAGGGGGAGAAGACCCTATCCCACTTGAGGGACCAAGTGGTTGGAACTCAGATAGGGTGAATCTAATATCTGGTATAGTTATATTTCCTATTCGGTATCTATTGTTATTGGTGGTGTTATAAATAGTTGGATGTATTAATTCTGTATAATGGGCTCTGTAAGAATGTCTTTATTAGCTAACCCACCTGTGCTATAAACTTGCTGGATTGACTCTCCTGGGATCCACCCCTCATATGGGCCTTAGGCATGGGTACTTACGCGAATGCCCTCCCTAGGGCTGACTTCTTCCAGCTAACAGACCTTTATATGTATATTTGTATCTATATCTGTAATTACATCTATCTTAAAGAGTTGTATATATATATGTTGGTAACTCAATAAATTGTATATAGTTAAAAACTTTGGGCTTGGGCTAACTGTATAGCGGAAAGAGGGATCCGCTAGAAATTCTGGCATCCCTCTCACAGCACCCCTTCCTGCCTACCTGTCCCATCTGATTGGCACGCTCGAAGGGGGAGAGAGGCTGCAATTAGATTTAGGCAGACTACAGAAGTGGGCGGATGGTAATAGGATGGGCTTCAATGTGGATAAGTGCAGAGTGCTGCACCTGGGGAGAAGGAATCCACAGCATACATACAAGCTGGGGAGCTCCCCCCTTGAGAGCACAGAGGTGGAAAAGGATCTTGGAGTCATTATTGACTCCAAGACGAACATGAGCCACCAATGCCAGACCACAGCCAGCAAGGCCAGCCATACCTTGTCATGCATCCAAAGGTGCATCTGAAGCCGGTCCAGAGAGGTGATACTCCCCCTCTATGCGACTTTGGTCAGGCCACAGTTGGAGAACTGTGTCCAGTACTGGGCGCCGCACTTTAAGAAGGATGTGGCCAGCCTGGAGACGGTTCAGAAGAGGGTCACCAGCTTGGTCGGAGGGCAACAGGGCAGGCCCTATGAGGAGAGGCTGAGGGACCTGACCCTGTTGAGCCTCAGCAAACAGAAGCTGAGGGGGGATTTGGTGGCTGCCCACAAACTTGTTAGGGGAGATCAGCAGCAAATAGGAAGGGTCCTATTCCCCCCAGCAGCACCTGGGGTGATGAGGAACAATGGCCAGAAGCTGCTGGAGAATAGGTTCAGGTTAGAGATTAGGAGGCACTATTTCATGGTTAGGGTGGCTAGGATCTGGAGCCAACTTCCTAGGGAAGTGGCCCTTGCTCCTACCTTGGGTAAATTCAAAAAGAGTTTGGATGAACACCTGTCTGGGGTCGAGTGATCCCAGCGTGTGCTCTGGCCAGTGCTGGGGGGTCAGACTAGATTATCTATTTAGGTCCCTTCTGACCCCTAACTACTATGAAACTATGAAACTACGAAGAATAGGGCATACCCTTGGGTATACTCAGGTTACACTAGGTTCGATTTTCAGTTCTTGTTCTGGTGGGTATGGACTTCTATAAGGTTGATGCTGTAGTTTGTCACCATCAGGTCTGACTGCCTTTGGTTTTCCAGGAATGGCAGGGGAACATTTCAGTGCCTTTATAGTTTATATATATGTATATGTATATATGTATGTATGTATATGTGTGTGTGTGTGTATGTGTGTACCTATATATATATCTATCTATATATGTATCTATATATATATAATATGACATTTTATTTAAAAATAATCTCTGAACTATTTCTATTCCTGTTCAGTAAGCAAAACCCAGATTTCAGGCCTGAGGTAGGCTGCACAGGTGCTGAGTACATGGGGACCCAAGGGCCCTGGCCCCCCTCAGGTAGAGGGATCTCACCTGAAATGTGTAAAGCTTTCCACATGTCCATCATCTTAGGTCCTCCCCCCTGGCAAAAATAAAAGCTGGCGCCTATGGTATGCTGTGTTTCAGCAGTGAAGCAGCACCGAATAAAACTCAGTGGTGCCTTTGGAAAGCAGCAGTAAACCTAGCAGAAAGTGGAGGGAAGTGGGGAGTGGCATATATATGGTAGGAGCCCATATCACATCTAGGGATCACAGGACTTGAAATCTTGGTATGTCACTTAAGTCGTGAGCTTGAAAAGCCTTCTACTAGGTGTGGTGCTTGGCTTGAGCAGATCCACTGAGATCAGATGAATAGGACTCCTTATTGAAGGTCCCAGGCCTTAGATCGCCTCCTGCAATTAGCACTATGTAAGTGCCAATGGTACCTGGCTCTAGTGGTGTGGACACTGGGGTGTGTGGCTGGAAGTCCAGAGGTCAAGTATTTGAGGCCAAAGCCGAAGCACTTATGGAGTGACCCTGTCAGATTCCAACACATCTGTGAATTCTGCTAAATATCTTGTCACACAAGGGCATGAGAAAGAAAAGGGAAGTGCCAATGGTGATGAACCAGGATGTGCATAATTAATTACATTAGCTGGTGAAACAAACTGTTAAGAGGGATGGTGTAGCCACTTTCATTGGAAATACTATATTCGGGGAAACCTAGGCATCCATCAATCTGGGACGTCAAGGGATAATGAATCAATCCCGCTGAGGTGCAGAGAGAGAGGCCCTATAACCCATCAGCATCCCTTTTGAATCAAACAAGTGGCTGATTTTATGAAATCTTCAGTCCCCCGGTGTCTCTCTGCATGGCTCTATGAAAGCTAGTGGAGGAAATTGGTAACTGTACCCAGCAAGCCTGTTTTTAATTAACAAATAATTATCTACAAATTGCTGTAATTATTGCCTTGGATTCCAGAGGACAGGGATGTTACAACAAGATGAGCACAGTTGCCATACCAGTGAAATATTTTCCTTGTCTTATCTCAAGCACCCTGCTGCTACACGGCTGGGGTACTTTGCTTAGCTTTCCTTTTTCAGAGACACGATAAAACTGCTCTTCCTTCCTGGGAAGAGAGGGATTGTGGAAAGGACAGTTGGGCTTTACTTTTTTTAACATGTCTTCTTAATTTCTTTCATCTACTGCATTCATTCTGGACAGTTTTCAAGGGTGCCATTTAAAAAAACAATGTAGGTATGAGGTCACATTCATGAGGATAATATAGATACAGAGACTAGATAGTGGAACAGGGGCAAAATGAACTGCCAGCGCTGGAATTTTTCCGTGGCATATCACATCAAACACTTGAAAGGAGGGGCTTAAGTGAATGTGCCACAATCCTCCTTGCTATTGCTAATCCAGAAAAAAAAAGTGGTTGGAAAGATTAATTATGTGTACTGCCACAGCACCTAGGATCTCCAGATATAGCCAAGGACCCCTACTATGCTGGGTGCTGTACATGAATAGGACAAAAGGCCCTCTATTGGTGTTTTTCATCCCCATTTTTTGGTATAAGGGGGAGATTTATATTGCTTTTTCGCCAGTCTGTACAGTGACAAAGTCTAGGGGCAGAGGGTCCCCAGTGCCTTGACTTCTTATTACACATAGGGGCAGCATTGTGCTAGGTGCTGTACAAACACAACAAGATGCTGATTTCTTGGAAGAGCTAACAGTCTAAAAAGAGGGGGCTGACAAGGGGAGCGGAAAAGAATCAGCCCTCTCCCCACTTTTACAGATAAGGAATTCAAAGACTGTGCTTTGTCCAAGCCTGTGACAGAGCTGAAAGAGGAACCCAAATTTTCCAAAACCTAGTCCAGGACCTTAATCACAGAATCATGCTTGCTCTCTGGGTATGGACAGCTGAACAATTTCCTAAGAGGTAAAAAGTCTTACCCCTGTCAACTGCTCAGTGGTAACGTTCCCCCATCCATGCTCGAACCTATGGCAACCTGTAGCTTAGCTCTCATCAAGACCTTTGGAGTGTCTTCCCTTTGTTCAGCGGAGGCTGCTTGCTGCCACTGTTTCCATGACAGCCTACACTTGGAATAGTCTGTGCTCCGATTATTATGTATCTGCAGTGTATTTGCCGGAGGTTAGTAGCCTGTAGCGTCTGCTGCTAGGAAATGTTGCCTTTGCTTACACCACATCTTTGCATTTCTGTGCGCACGGCCAGTGACCATGGTGTGCTCAGAGTCTCGGCAGCCTGCTATAGGGAGACACACACACCCTGCGTGCTCACTCTCATGGAGATGCTGCTGTTCTTATATTCCTTAATGTAGACTGATACTTGGCTGGGATGGTTTGGTTAGGGAAGACCTGCCTTGAGCAGGGGACTGGACTAGAGGACCTTGTGAGGTCCCTTCCAGCTCCACTTTCCTATAATCCTATGAAAATAAAAGCAATTTAGAGTGAAGCGGTATGGTGGCTTCTTGTTATGGCAAAACATAAGAAGTCAGACCCATGACTGGGCTTTAAGCCATGCTTCCTTGCCTTGAGTCTTTAAGTATATCAGGGGTGTACATCAGGGCTTAGGGGAGCATCTATTCACCAAGGCTCCCCAGGGGAGGATGAGAAATAATGGGCACAAACTGATCACTTCAGGCTAGACATAAGGAAAATAAAAAACTTCTTTACAAGCCAAGTGCCATGGGTTTGGAAGAGACTACCCCCCAGAGGTGGTGCAGTCATCCATCCTGGCAATCTTTAAAAAACATCTTGATGCCCACCTTGCTGGGGTCATCTGATCCCAGTAGTCTTTCCTGCCCAAGTGCAGGGGCTGGACCGAATGATCTGTAAGGTCCCTTCCAGCCCCTAACAACTATGAAACTATGATACTACCTCTCCTTCTAGAGAAACAGGGCCAGGAAAGGGACCCTTCTTCTTTCTAGGAACAGCAGCAGATCCTCCTCCTCCTCCCCTGAGAAGATAGGGATGGCACTAGAGTGGTATCTCACCTTCTACCTCAGCAGCTGGGGTATATTTGCTTGAGTAAATGGGATGGGCCTGCCATTGACACAAGTCCTCTGCTGAGACAGTGTTGGCAGGCCATGCAGAACATCATGCTGCCTACTTCAGATCGTTGGGAGTCAGCATCCCATTTAGATGTATGGGGAGTTCACCCCTCAAGCCCATTGCTTCAGGCTGGCTGCAAACTCAGGCAGGCTCGCCTCACATCCCATTTCCATGATGTTCTTCCATCTCATAAGAGCTAGCAACTTACTTTTCTCCCAGTGAAAACTGAGATTATGTCATTAAAATGCGACTCCAAGAGCGAAGGCCCTTGGCGTAGTGTTTTCATCCAGCCCTGCTGGGTCCCAGGATATGTGAAGTTAGGGTTGAGCAAATTTAATTTCCTGGTAGGCACAAGTGCAGGCCACTTTTCACGGCGTTCCCGTTTGAAAGAGACTCCCCAGGAAAGCCAGGCTGTCTCTGCAGAACTGTTTCTAAAGGCGGAGAGAGGGAGTACAGCCTGTCCTTGGTTAAAAAATAAATAGGCCTTCAAACTACACTCTGGCTTTGGGATTAAGAGGTGTTTTATTGCAGCTATTTTCTCCCAGTTTAAACAGATGACTTCTAATGAATAAGAATGGTTCGTGGATACAGGAGCTGTCACCAGAAATGACTGGTTGTGTTCAATATTTTATTTTCCCAGATAAAAAATATCTTTGAAATATCCTTGGGGAGATCTGTGAACCTAACTGAGTGATTCATAGAGATCAAGAATAAACCAAGGGTCTGTTACCAACATATTAAATCAGGGAGGTTTGTAAGTGCTTCATATTCAATATTTTCTCTCTCACTGCACATGTGGCAGTAGAGGGGGACTTTTATACCCTTTCCCAGACACAGAATTGCTTCCTAGTGCCATAATAACAAGAATCAAACCCTCTTGGCCTATGGAGCCAATCTTTTTGCCTAAAGCATCCTGAGGGAAGGAAGTGGAACCAGATAATCATGCTCTATGGGTAAAATCTGCAGCCCACTGAACTCAGTGATTTGCACAGAGGCCAGGATTGTGCCCAGCATTTTATAATGCTCTGCCTTTTGCAGGGAGTAACGACTCATTTGTCCCCTGTGAAGTGGATCTGTAGGAAATGCCATCCTCCACTTTGGAGGTGTGACAGTCTGCTTGTTAGGACCATGGGGATTTGAACCCAGAACAGCCAACTCCTCAGCGCCACCAGGCAGCTGGTCTTTCCTATGAGGACACTGGTGAGGAGTCAGGTGTTGAAGGAAAACACACAGAAACCCTGGCAGATGCACTATCAAACCCATCATACTTCCTGGGGACATGTCCCAGGAGCATCACTTGGGTGTGTGCTTCTTGGACCTCTGCCTTGCTCCAGCCTTGTTTGGACCCCCTGGCTATAATCTACCATCCGCCCTGACCATGAATCCACATCAACCCTTGCCCTGACAACTCAGACTGCAGCAGATACCTGGTGTACAGTAACTTGCTAGGTGATCACCATGACCTGGTTGATCCTGACACTGTTGAACTAATGGGATCGCTCAAGGAGCCACTATAACCCCTGGGATCTGAATCCCGTGCTCTTGACAGCTGACTGTTTGCTGTGGTCAGTCAGGCTATAATTCATCTCCTGCCTCCCTCTCCAGATAGTCATCCTGGTACTCACCTCCCCCTGACTTTTTTCTAAATAACCTCTTCCCAAGTTGTGTGACATCCCTCCTACAGGTCCTCCCACACAGCCATGAAAAAAACCCTTGTTAATAGGAACAGAGGGAGCCTCCTGTTCCCCATCTGCCTTCCCTTCTCTACCAGCTGGCCATTTTGAGCTGCCCACCTGTTGCTGCTTGCCCATGAGAAGCAAAGGCCAGGGATGACAAAAGCAGGAGATGACAGATGATTTTTGACTGGGGAGGTGGCTTTTCCCCAAGTGTGCTGATCCAGACCTTTCCACCCACACTAGCAACCCCTCCTGGTCTCCCTAAAACCCAGTCATCCCAGTCAGTGTAACTGCACAGGGCAACGACCACAGCATTAGATGAATCCCCCCTTGCCACAGACGGCCAGTCTGCAGCGGGGAGCTACTTTAGCCAGACTTAATCAGCATGGAGTCGTATGGGCAGAGGTCACTCAGTGCCAGTTGTTTATTCCAGATGTTCACGGCAGTGTTTTCTGCCTTCCACCTTCACTCCCCAGCTCTCATATTAAACCCTTCTCTACCTTTATCCACAGTTCACAAGGTGCTCTGCTTCCACGTGCTTCCTCATTTTCATCACAAGGTGTCAGCAAAGCCCCTACCAATACTGTCCCCAATAACAACTCCAAGCTTTCCCTTCCAATTTATACCACTTATGGCCCAAACTCAGCCCAGGCAAATAGTAATTCATGGCTTTGACATCTTGTTAAGAGTTAAAAGTTGCCTCTGGGACTGCTGATATCTAGTTATCTGTTTATTTCTCTGATAGTTTATATATAAACATAATAATTGACTCAAAACTGCCTACTTGGGCACATAGCAGGTCTGTGGTGGCGGGTGTTCAGCATATCTCAGTCACCTTCCACTGCCTGGCTCTGTTTTCGCCTTTCTGCTTGTTACACATACTTAGTGCATTTTTGTCTTACTTTAGCCCCCAGTCCTTCAAATGCACACAGGAGCAAACCTATAGGCCTGCTGTAACCCGCAAACCTCTGCAGGACTGCAAAGTTGGTCCAAGAATGAGTGCATATACAGCAACAGGCCTGACCGTGGTTACTAGTAATAGATGGCTTTTGGGGGGGAAAGGGTAGGAAAATGTGTTGTTGCAGTATTCAAAAATGGTGCCTAAATGCAACAGTAAGCACCTCAGACAGACAGGTGGATGTATAGATTTTAGTGCCTATAGTAATTACCACTTCATAGTGGAATATGGGCCAGATAATTGAGAGGAGTTAGATAAGTGGTGGAACAGGGAATTTTTTAAAACATTATTTAGCTGCAAATGACTCCTTTATCAGGAATGCCTTTAGCAGGTACAGATAACCAGGAAGAAAACGTGAGGTGAAACATGAGTCAATTAAGAGGTTGAGTCCTGTGTCTGGCATCTTATTAAGTGGACTTATTTAGACCCTATTCTTGCAGTGAGCTCTGCATGGATACTGGCCTCCCCCCGACACAGAATTATCTGAAGAATCAGGTCCATAATCCGTACAGAGTTACTGCAGGTGGGTGGTGTGATCTATGCTCTTAGGAAAGGCCAAGACACTTTGGAAGAAAAAGTCTACGTAATTTATTCAGCACTTCATCGGAGACTGCAGGACAGTATTTCACAGGGAGGATTTTCATTATAAAGTTCTAAAGCCTAAATCCCCTACAACAGTTTTTAGTGCCGGCAGCTTTTGGGCAAGGTCCAGGATTTTGTCCTTGGATAAAAGAGAGCACTCGAGATATTGGAGATCATTTCAGATATTGCAAGACCAGAGGATGGGTTTCAATCTTGTTATAGGAGACTAAGAAAAAACATTGTTGTAGAGGTTGTGCTGCAGCTTATATAGATGTTTCTGATTTCTTTTCTCCATTCCATACATTTAAATCTCTACAGGATGGGCGGCTACAGCTGTAAGCAGCCATTTTGCTTTCCGTTCAGTGCAGATGGTTGGCTCATTGTAGTCATGGCAAAGCTTCTTAGAGAGAAGCCATACTGTGATAGGAAATTAAAAAGCCTCATGTTTCCCACTTGCCCAGTACTACTCTCTTCCAGGCCAGAGCCAAGCTTCCACACTATTTGGGTAGGGGAGGAAACAACAGGGTGTTTTAAATCACTCTGTCTCCTCCTCTAAGTGAAACCAGACATCTCTAGAGAGAAATAGCTCAAGAACTGTCTTCTCTGCAGCCTGCTGGACTAGCACAGTATCTATCTTCGTTAGGGTCACTCACCACCTCAGTATATCAGTGCCAGATTGGCAAAGATATTTTAGGCTCCTTAAATTGCAGAGAGGTGCCTAGTGGGACTTCCAAAAGCGCTTGCACAGGTTAAATGCCTAATTCCTATGGAAATCAGCATGAGTGCTTTGTCAACTGTTGCATGCTCTGTGATCTCTGTTGTCTTAGGGGAGTGCAGTTGTCAGGGTGGTTTGTAGGTCACAGTTGGGTTTTCCACATAGCTGGGACTTGATCCATTAATTGCTTTGAAGATTAGGACCAAAGCCTTGATCTGGCATCAGTAGCTGACTGGTGGCCAGGGGAGGGTCTGGAGTCTGGGCCAGAAGTGCTCATGATCGCCTAGAAGTCAGGCAGCCACATGCTGAACCAGCTGGAGCCTGTGTGTCATCTTCACGTTCAGCTTCGGCACCAGTGACTTAAGTTAATCCAGTCTGGTGGTGACAAACGCCTGAATCACCCCAGCCAAAATCCTCCCCTGAGACAAAAGGACAACATTTCCTAGCAAGCTGGACACGAACAAAGGCATTTTTAGACACTGATGCTACCTTGTCACTCCTGTACTTCTGACCTAGTCCACTTCAATGTCAGCTTCAAATTCATAGCATGGTGCATAGAGCAGCTCTGGGACTGCAAGGGGTCCCCAGAAATCCTCCGAAAGTCTGGGTCTTAGGCCAGAAGCTTGCAGTTAGGTGCCTACGTGTCTGCAGTACCAATTGAGCCTTTAAATCTGGAAGCATCTGCACCAGCAGCGATTTGATTTTATGCAATGTCTCTCATGCTACAGTATTGCTAAGCATGTCACTAAATCCTTGCACATCAAAGGAACAAAGTAAATCAAGCAAAACTGCATAAGCCACATTACAATTCAGTTTTGGTGAAAGGTGCTTTGACAACCCTGGAGACTGCAGTCTCCCAGCTAGTAGCAAAACTCACACAGACCCAGTAGGAAGCAGAGTTCATGCTTACCTACACTGCTAGGCAGTGTGCCTCAGTGCTGCGAGGCTGGATTAGGCTGGATAGGTAGTCAAGGATTCCTGATAGAATCACTGAATCACAGAAAAAGGGGAGTGGAAGGGACCTCAGGAGGTCATATAGCCCAATCCTCTGCTCAAGGCAGATTCATCCCTATCTAAACCATCCCAGTCAAATGTTTTGTGTAACACACATTTAAAATCCTTCAATAATGGAGACTCCATAGCCTTTCTAGGCAATTCTGATTCTGTCACTGATTTTTCTTTGAGGCCTTGCACTCTGCTTCACAAATAAAATGTACAATGTAAATAGCTTTGGTTTAGGCTATAAGTTATGGTACAGACAGAGAAGGCTCAAGATGATTGACCCTAAATATCAGTATAGGCATAGGTATGCCTGTCCCGAAGCTGCACTTTGGTTCCTCATCTGTAACATGGGAACAAAGCTTTCCTTCCTCACAAAATATGTCATGGTGTAACCACTTTTTGAGAAGTGTTCAGTTATGGTGATGATGGAGGTTATATAATTATTAAGAACGAAAACCAGGAGGGGATCTTTATGGTTATGTAAACTGGCCTAATGCAGGTCCAAAAACCTCAGTCAATATCCCCTACCAAGCCGATAACGTTGGGTTCAGCTGTAGCATGTGTTTTAGAAAGACTGTCATGTGGATAAAGCTCTGACTTTCATTTTGTACTGAAAACTTCATTTAGGATCAAGGCATTGAGTGGACCTCTTGCTTAACCTCATCCAAGACAAGGTTACAGTGATTTCTTCTAGTCAGCAGCCATTCTCAGAGAGGTGCTTTATACCTTGTTGCAGGGTGATCTTGGAGAAGCCATTGAGACAAGGATCCTGGGCCACTGGCTCCATCTGTGTCTTATTGATGAACCCATCCCCAAGGAAGAATGAACTTTCTACAAAGGAGCGCCAAGTCTTCCAGTGGAATTTGGGCAGAGTCGAATCTAAGGAAAGATTCTTTATTGTTACAGTGGGACTATCCATTGCTTTGTGTGAGAAGACTGGTGTGGAGAGAGAGAAAGTAGGAGGAACTCTTTCTAGCCAAGAAGGCCAACAAGTCCATGAACTCTCAGACGTCAGACTGGAGGACGGAGTGTCCTTGGGCCTTTTTATTTTGCAAAGATCTCTTAATCTCTAATGATTTTCAAGGGTAGACTGACTGCGCTTAAGAAGTTCCTATGTAAAGCCCTTTTTTCCCTGTCACATTGTCCTCAAATGGGTGAAATTAGAATCCAGAGCTGAGGATTAGCTATTAGCAATAGTCCAATGTCTCAAGGAAGGGCTAAAACAAGAGATTTGTGCCTGAGAACATGCCATTGAGACTCAGTGCTAGGAAGACTGGCTAGATTCACCTATACCTGGGGGCTGTATAATCATATAGACTCCAGTGGTTGGGTTTACTTACAGTCCAGCCTCCCTTCTACAACAGAAAAAAATAATTCCTTCAAGGCATGGCAGGTAAGAGGAAAAAGGAGCGTACCCTGGGGAACTGATTGGGATAGAAAGAAGCCTCATGGCCACTGGGGGGTATCACAGCCACCCCTGAGGCATGGTCTTATTACAGTTCCCTATGGGAACTTGTCCTTGTTTTCTGTTCAGTGGAAGCATCTATGGTGGCAGGGCCTTCATCTCACAAATATGGGCATCATTGCAGTTATAAATGCCATGCTTGCAAAGAAGAATTTTTCCAACTATCTGAGTTGGTTTAATAAAAGACATCAGATTTACCCAAAGAACCTTATCTGACTCTGTTTAGCATGGACTCTATTTTCTCTTGGTCACGCAAGAACATCATGCCTTTGACTGGCCTTTCAGCTCAGTTTGCCAACAAAGAGCCATTCTGTTGTGATTCCCCCAAGTCTCCTACTCCTTCCAGTCAGCTCTGATTTTACATTAATAAAAAAAACAACTCATCATCCTCCTTAAAATCAGTGGCACACATTTAAAGAAACATTACAAAGAAGAGCAACGCTAAAGCTTTTTATAACATACTAGAACATTTGACCTATTTTCCTCCCACTTGGTTATTTCTCTCCTTTTAATAAATCAAATAAAACTGCAGGAGCATTGCATTTCATCTTGTCTGGACTGTTATATTTAATCTCTCAAGTGGGTGGAGGTAGGTGTGTGTGGGGAGAGATGGCTGAGAAGCCTGAAAACATGAGAGATGACTCTCTTAAGCTATTAGGCTTTCACCGAAAGTTGCCAGATAGGACTTAATTAGGAACCATCAAGAATGATCAGGAAAAGAGAAAGGTTTGTCAAGTTGTTGGATGCTGGTAAGCTTTTTTGAGTTTGTAGCTTTTTTTGCATTATGCACAAATTTATTCATCCTAACAACTTTACAGCTCCCTTCCCTTGGATTCTGCAGATTTATCTGTATGAGAAAACTCTTCTATCATCTTTGCTGCTTGCTTAATTGGTAATTTTCTAGCTAGGGGTGGGTAGGCATATTCATGTATCTCTTGGTAGAGATTGGATTTTCACTGCTGGAAGATGCTTTAGGCTTGTATGCTAAGAATGTTACACCTTTGAGCCATAAGCCATGTTATTTTTGCTTCTGAACTATTGCAAAATAGTTTTAGAGATCTGTAGAGTTCTTGAGCCCCAGCCTGTTGGGTAGAACATGAGTGTGATAAATGAGCAGGTCATGCCTCACTTTAGAAAATGGGGGTCCTTTAGATACCTTTCAGAGGAAAAATTAAACATTTCTATAGGAATTTTTAAGCATTTCACACAATTTAATGGAGAATTATATTGCTGCTGTAGATTTCCATAAGTTGCTTCAAAAATCTTGTAAAAGGAGATGTTGGGTCCTGTAGGTTTTTACAGTGCTTTCTCATATAGTCAATGGGGCAATTCGCATGCTTAAATATAAGTTAATGTTCCAGAGCTTCGCTGGATCAGAGCCTTAAATATTTTGATACTGGTCACGTCCGCCCTGACATACAAGATATTTCTTGTTCAAATCAAATAGGATAAGGATAACACTAATAACAGCTAAGCAAATAAACCTGAGATAATGAAAGGACAAAACACTGTAATCTAAAATAGAGTTGTTAATGTCAGTGCTTCATGCAACATCAAAGGCAAAATATATGACAATTTACAGACTATAAAACAGGTCGAGTTTGCTAAAGACACCTTGTATTAATTACTGTATATTCATAGAAACTAATGAGGTTATTTATGTGTGAACGCAGGAAATGTATTGAAACATATACTTAACATCTGAGATTTAGCTTGCTTGGAACATTTTCTTTTAGCAAGTAAAATAAGAAAAAGGAAGAGATAAAGGCAAATTACAGAACCCTAGCTTTTCTGTCCAGAAAGGACCATTAGATTATCTCACATGACCTCCTGTATAACACAGGCCACAACTGTTACTTCTGTAGTGGACTGAATAACCTGTGTTTGACGGAAGCAAGCCTTTCCAGATAGGCATTCAATCTTAAGAAGAGGATTTCAAGGAATGAAATTATATTTTGAGGGGTGGAAGGATAACTGTTTCATGTGTTTTGAGGAAGGAATACAGTTAAGGACTTAGAAAAGCTTTTTTTTTTTAAAACAATCTAAATGTGCATTGCATTTTAGTTTTCTTTAAAATAAAATATTTACAGTAGCCTCGAATTTATTGGTAATGAATTACACAATTGCTTTTATGATGCAGTAGTCAAAAAAGAATTGTTGAGGCCTAAAGAATAGCCAGGCAAGAATTGGTTGGCCGAGAAAATAATTTTGAAGGTTTACTTTATAAAGGATTGAATTTGTTGAATGTGCCCTGACATTTTTGAATGGTGCATGCAGCATGATAAATTCACTAGGTCCTTACAAATACGTTATTATTGTGCCTGCATTGTTGCTACTTAAAAGAAGTTGAAATAGTTGAGGACTTTTTAGGAGGAGGGAAAGCCCGGTCCTGCTAGAATATCTGCCGGATTCTGAAAATGACTCAGATTAGTTTCCAGCAGACAGTTGTTTGGTCATTTGTGTGGAGTGAGTCTCACATCCCCCTGCACTGGGAATGTCAGCCACTGGCAGCCAGCCCCCAGGTTAAAAGCACCGAAGGAAATCACCGAATCATAGGGACGTCAGGCTGGAAGGGTCCTCCATAGGTCATCCAGTCCAACTCCCTTCCTGAGGCAAGATCACCTCTGTTTAAATACTAATCCATTGTCTAACCTCTTAGCAAACCTACATGGTCAACCCTGACACAACACAAGGCATCCTAACCAGCCATGGGTAAAGCAGGGGGACTGTGGCAACCAACATCCTGCTGCTGCAAAAGTTGTTAATATACGTTCAAGAGCTCCCAGGAAGAGGGCTGGAAGAGAACCTCTGCTACAGTGGAAGGCAAAACCCCCCACAGTCCACGCCTGTCTGACTCCAAGCGTTGGAGGCACTATGGATGGAGGGTGTGAAAAGGTCTTTATGGCCTCCTTTTTGCTGCGTCGGATGTGTGGCTGGAGACTGGACTTCATCACCAGGCATCTTGCCTAGCAGTACAATGACATGACAGGAAGGGCAGTAATGGTAAGCCTGTGGAGAAGAAGGATGGCCCACTGGCTGGGGTTGAGGTAGTCAGGCTTTGATTGCCTGCACTGCCACAGGCTTCCTGTGTCACCTTGGAGAAGTCACTTAGGGTATATCTACCCAGCACAATGAAATGCTGGTCAAAGATACTGGACATAGCGCCGAGTAAGCAAGACTGGGTATGGGAAGCAGTATAGCTGTGTTCATGTGACATGATCCCAGGGTATTTGGCAGGGTATGTTAGCCTAGGCAGAATGCCACACTAAGTACGCTACCTCCTAGCACCCAGGGCAGTTTGTTTAAAGATAGCTTGGGTGGGGTAACACCACACAGTATAGACATACTACGTGGGGTTGAGTTAAGATACTCTTAGTCTTGTAGTGTAGGGTTGCTGATCTGCAAAATGGTGGGACCTAAACCATCCCTATCTCAGAGGGACATGGTGGGGATAAATACATTAAAGCTTGTGAGGTGTTCAAATGTTACGATGCAGGAGGTCAGACAAGTATAGGTGACTGGTAGGGGGGACTGGGGGGGCATGTGCCCCCCTGAGATTGGCCGTTGCTGACACCACCACTGGCTTCTGCAGTTCTGCAGGCACTTTCCACTCGCCATGCCGCCACTGCCCCCGCCACCAACTTCTGCGGGTGGTCACCGCTTGCCACTCCCCCCCCTCCTGCTGCCACTGCTGCTGGCTTTTGTGGGCAGTCACCGCTTGCCACCCTGCTGCCGACGCCACCAATGCTGCCGCCCACACACTGTGCCCCCCCAGTCTCAGGAGGCACCAGTCACCCATGCAGATAAATATATGTAGGGAAATATGGGACTTGTGGGAGATGCGGGGACTTATGGTAAGGCAGATGCTTGATGGCTCTGCAATAACTACCAAAGGCCCTGGGTCAGCCCATTACTTAATTAATGACCTTATTCTGTGTTGTTTAGTTGTTTAAACTTAGGTGTGTACTGGGGTCTTCCCTCTGTGATTTGCATAGATCTTTCTCTCAGGGACTGTGTGGTCCATGGGGAACTCCAGGAAAGTCTGCATCTCCTGAGTCACAGCAACTCCTGACTGTCCATCAAACTGCTTCCTGTGATACACCAGATCTGTGCCACAGGCTTGTCTGGAAATGGAGCAAGACCCATGGCCCCTTTCTTCTCCTTCCTCCTATGCATTGTCATCTGGTTGGGATGAGAAGGGCAGTGTTTTATTCACGTGACTTGCTATTGTGGCCTAGCTGTTTGTTGGGTCACACAGGGATGGACCTCTTTTTTTTGCTTAATAATCATATGTGAAACTGTACAAGGGCTAATCAAAATGTGCTTCTATCTGAGGGAACAAACTAATAAATGGGAGAAACCTTTCAGTGGGGCTTTGCATTACCACGTGCATTGCCTGAGGACTGCCAAATTAGCTGCTGCATGTTGACGGAGACTCTAAGCAGTTATTTTCTTCCTGAGAGCTCTGCAGCAAATGTGAACTTTGTGAAGGCTAAAGCATGTGCGCTGGTCGAGAAACCGGCACAGGTATCCTCAGCCATGTGCCTCCATGCCCCAAATTACTGACAGGCAGTTTAGTATATTCTATGCGCTGTTAGATGCTCATTGATTATCTGGCTTTAGCCGCATCAACATTCAGTCCATCAATGTTCGAACACTACTCTGGGAAATAAATATCCATAAATCATTCTGCTAAAACACCCCACCAAAATAAGGGCAAATGATGCTTCTAACTGAACTGTACAACTGATTGGAAGTAAGGGTTTCTGAAATAGCTTCTTGATTGAGAATATATGTCTCATTAATCTTTTAAACATAACAACATGAGCTGAATGGAAAAGAAAAACTGAGCTACTAGGCAGCCTGCCATGCTTGAGGCAAAAGGAGGGCTTCCAGGGTGAAGGCCTGATTAAGCAAAGCACATTAGTAGGAGCTTACATTTCCATATCTGCTAAAATCAGCAGTATCTTGATTCACCAAGGACCCTGAAGGCCCTCTGTTCCACCTAACTGTCCCTGAGGTCTCCTCTTCTCAAAATACAGGTCCCCAAAATCCCTGTCTGGTTCCTGCGTAATTCTGGAGGCACTTAAATTCTTTAGGCACCTCAGTTCTTGCCAGTAAAGTTTCCTCTGGTTTCTAAAGAACTGATTCTGGGTGTTCCTGCACCTGATTCTTGGCCGTACTGAGCAGCTAAGCATCTCTGTCCTCTCCATCCTGCCTAAGGTCTCTTGGGACTCCCCGCTCTATCTTGCCTGTGGGGCAGTAGGTCTTCTCAGAGTACAACCAAAGGAGAGGCAGTGTCTAATAGCTCAGTGGTTTAAAGAGGGATGTGGAAGACTCATTCAATTTCCATCTCTGCCTGAGGGGATCAGGATCTGCTAACTCCAACTGAATTAGTTGAACATGTTAACTCCAACACTGTCAGGTGCTCTTGGGTGAGGGTGCTCTCAGCTCCTCCCATGGAAACTGCTCCATTTTGCATGGAATGATTAAATACGCATTTGACCAGCGAGAAAGAACGAGAGGGACCCTACAGTCTTGAGATTAGGGCATTCACCGGAGAGAAAGGAAACCTGCTGGATTCTAGTCCCTGCTCCAATGAATTTTCAATGGGACTGGACCCCAGGCCTTTACTCTATAAGCTGATGGCCCTAACCTTCCCAATAAACTGTGGTGCCACAATTGCTTTTGTTCTCTTTCTTTCTCTCAGACCCAATGGAAATTTAATTCCTCCAGGCAAAGAGAAACTGCTTCAATATGAGGGACTGAGAACATCTCCCACCCCAAACTGCCCCATCAGCAGATGCTTGGTGCATGCAGGTTCAAAACCTCTTAGGCAGAGGCCAGAATTGAATGTAGGCTTCCTCCATCCTAGATGCATGCTTTGCCTCCTGAGCTAATGGATAAAAGGAGAGGGGTATGGCATTGCTGCCTTGCCCAGCTGTGCACTGAGAAAGACACCTCTAGGTCTAGGGACCTAACTCCCAGAGAAAGTTCAGGGGTGTGAGTCCTAGGAGAACTAGGCACCTCCCTTTAACCTAGAGGAAGGTGCCTAAATCTGTGAAAGGGGTGGGGCTTAAGGCACATATCCTGAGTCTTTCCTGTTGGCTAACTTAGCTGGTTTCCAGTTCAGGGGCATATTGCTCTCTCCATGCATTGTACAGGATGCCTTAGGGTCTACCTCGGGGTGTGGAGGCCACTAGACCAGGGCTGCCTACTTTCTGAGAGTCTGGGGCACAGATCTCCCAGCCACGCACTGCATGGGCCATGCACCCTGCACTCCATGCCATGCAAACCACCCCCTCCCTGCTGCACTGCATGGACACCTGATGCCCCCTGTGACAGGCCAGGCCACAGATGCTGGAGGAAGGAGGGGGGACCTGAGGACCCCAACAGCAGCAGCTGCAAAAAGCAGAGGGTGGATTGGCAGTGGACCTGGGGACTGCAGTTTAACCCCTTGGGGCTTCATGCTGCCAACAGGCTGCCAGCTGGACAGCCTTGCTTTAAAATGAAGCACCTGCTTATCCAGGGTTTAAATCCTGCTCCCAATAACTGGTCTGCCCAATGGGGATTTTCAGAGACGATGGAGAAAGGGATCCTTCTGCCTACACTGGACAGTGGCTCCTCACTGCTAAAGAGAGAGCTGGGCCACTGAAGAAGGAGAGGCAAGGCACAGGGATAGCGAGGTTGATACCCAGCATAGCGCTGCAGACTGGTCTCATGCAAGGTCCCATCATTCTGCCCATCAAATTCTGCTCCTCTCCCCACAGATCTCTGTCCTCTGAAGAGGGCTATGCATGACATACCCCTCATTGCAAACAACCAGCTGACAATCAGTGTCGGATGTGTCCTCTCTAGGACTGAAGATGGAGATGGAGATGTTTACAGGAGAGAGGTTGCGGGGAAAATGTTCATACTGTATGCAACAGTGTGAAAGGTGAAGTAAAAGCTGAAGGGCTTCTCCTTGTGAGTATACCAAGGACATATCATGGATGACTTGAACACCTGTCACCAGCATCCAGTTCACTTAAATCATTTTCCATTTTTCACTGTCATTTTTATACAAATGTAGCAGGCTTACCTTCTGGGGGCTTGGGTTGAGCCCCAGGTTCGAGGGTCTGCTGTTTGATTGGTGGAGCCCGCCCACCGATCCAGAGGCAGCACGAGATAAGCAATGCCCCACCCTTTTCCTAAGGGAGGGGGCAAAAAGCAGCTGGACCTGAATCGGGACTGCACCAGCCAGGTCTGGAGAACTTCGGAGGCGGAGCCCCTGAAGAGTATAAAAGGGGAGCATGCTCGGCAGGCTGGGGAGAGACAACGATGGACAGCGAGGAGAGAGGAGTTCTGGAGATGGTCGTCCTCGGGAGCCTGCTTGAGTTTCAGCAGTGCATGAATCAGCACACGGGGATCAGGCTCTGAGGCGGCTTGAGCCTGTGAACCTGGCAAGCGGCTGGGCAGTCAGTGTGTAGATCGGCACATGGAGAGCTGATCCTGGAAGCAACTCAAGGCTGCTTGGGCCCCACACGGTGTGCAGATCAGCACACAGAGAGCTGATCCTAGGAGCAGCTCGTGGCTGCTTGGGCTTTACCTGGTGCACGGGCTGGTGCACAGAGGACCTGCCTGGGAGCAGCTCGTGGCTGCTTAAGTTAGCCCTGGCCCTCAGGTGAGTGGCCGGAGCCCTGCAGTGTGGCTCTGCCTTTAACTAAAAGACCCCTGCTGCCCAGACCAGGGCCTGGGAAAGGGAGGACCCCCGTTGTGAGTCCAGGAAACCAGAGCCTGTAAGGGTTCAGTTCCCGCGAGGAAGAGAGAGCCCTGGGTGCCCAGTCAAGGAGAGCCAAAGGCACCGCTGGGGAGAGGCTCTCATGGGATCGGCGTCCAGGGGATGAGTCTTGGCTGCTTCAGAGAGGAAGCGTGAGTTGCTGGGGAAGCGGGCCCTGCAGGGGAAGCGGGCACGGGACAGGAGGGTCTGCCGTTTCCACCCTCCATTGTGGGAGGGGCCTGTCCACATCCCGGGGCCCTAAAGGGGAGGGGCTCCAGGGAAACCCCTCCAGGAGGTGCTGAGTGCACTCCCTATTTTGGGTGATTGTTGTTGCGTCAAGGTCTGTATAGCTATGGGTATTCTTTAAGGGAGTTTATATGGTTCATGTGTTCTTAATGTATTAATATATATATTTGCATTGTTACTTGGTAGGTCTAGGGAATATTATTATTCACTTATTTGGGTTATATAAGTTGATTCCCCATATGTGTTTATCGTGGTGTAACCTTAACTGTCTTGTTTAATGTGTTAATTATTATATATGCTGTAAGTTATATGGTTTATGCTGATTGTGGGATATTATATGTAGTGTCATATGCTCAGCTTTATTGTAAAAAGTTTATATTTTATCTTAAGTATTTATTATAGTAATAAATTGTATATAGCTCAGTCTCAGCCTGACTGTAGAGAGGAGAGGGAACTGCTCTAGTAGTCGGCCCCTCCATCAGCACCCTGCCTGACCCCCACCACTGTCATTAGAGGACACTGATGCGGGCTACACAAACATAGACCCGGTGAAACCTCTACTTATTACAAGAACTGGTATGGCATAGTGTGACAGCCAGAACCAGAGGGATTAATAAGCAATGATATGTGCTTCTTGGAGGCATTTGGTATTTTGCCTAAACAGGTAATATTAGTTAATATTAGCTTGTAAGTTTGTAAACTGCAAATGTAAATTATCTGTCATAAGTTTAACCAAAACGATAAATTAACTGTTCATGGTACTGACTGGGCCCCAGAGGCAAAGCTGTAGCTGTGAGATTATCTGGCCTAACTTTTTTTTGCTCAGCGTTCAGCCTTAACGATAAAAACTGGATCTAACTGCTAGGCACACCCAACACGTTCCAGGAAAGCACAGCCCAAAAAAGCATATTCAAATGAAGCCTAAAAGTGGTTGGGATTTAGGCGGAGCGATGTCAATTTCAACGTAAAGGTGCTGCATCATAATTTGCTTATTGGATAAACCTGAGTCTGAGTAGTACCTTTTATGATAGTTTTAACACTTTTCAATCCCATAGGATAACAGCTATAGGGCAACATTATGAGTGGCCCTGAGGTCAACAGATTAACATAAGACTAGGTATAAAAAGCACGTGCATCAGGTAACCAGCAGGAAGGAGGGAACAGAATGGTCATTTCTGTTCCATGCCCAGATCCCAGACTCCCTGTGTGAGTGAGGATCAGATCCTGATCAAGGGACCTTCCCTGGTAATCCCTCTGACAGTGTCGATCATCGGGGACGCCTGACTTCACTGGAATCACTGGGCGTGCACCTGGCATTGAGGAACTATCAATAAGTTGCCAACCCATGTCTGTCTATTTGTTGTTTTGAACAGCCCAGTGTGGCTAATACCCTCGCAGTGCCTGGTTGGCCTGTGACAGATTGATCTGTCTATCTGTTATTATTATCTGTTGTTATTATTTACTGTTAGCTCTTTTATACTGCCTTATCTGCTTATCTCATTTATCTTTCTGTTAACTGTTGTGTGTGTGTAAGCTATAATAAATTTGCCTTTATTTCACTCCCAACTTTGCCTCCTTGATCCGAAACTGAATCAAACAGCCCAGTTGGCCTGTGATAAAAATGATACACTCACAGTGCCCAGCTGGCCTGTGGCACTCATGCATTTCTTGGAGGTCTCCATGAATCAGAACACCTGGGTCCATTCCTGATTCCACCGCTGACTTGTATCACCCTGGGTAAATCAGATCACTTTCCTGTGCCTCAGTTTCCTTGCTTAATTCTCTGTTACAGGCACTATAACATCTACCACTGCGATGATCTCTAAATGAAATGATTAACAACCATCTTTGCTTTGTCCTAACATTAATTGAAAACAAAGAAACTTGCCAACATAGGCACAGCTAACATTTCCCATAAATAAGGGCAGATTAAAAAAGCAACAGCTGAAGCTTTTCTGCTCTTACTTCTATGAAATGTGGTGAAGCAAAACAAAATTTAATCCTTTTTCAAAGAGTGCTGCAACATGCGGAGACCTGCAGAACTTTAGCGGCACGTTCCCAAGTGGGTCAACGGTGAAAAATGCCTGCTATTTCCACTTGGATAGAGGACAGAGACAGACTTCCTTCAGAAAAGAAGTGTATTCTGATCATAAACAGGAAAGGGCAACACAGGACTCTTAACTGGACTAAGGACTGAGTGCTGTGTAGTACAGCAGAGAAGCTAATGTTTAATGACTCTTGCCTGCAGTCAAAGATTGTCAGGTTATCATTTTTTTTTTAAATCATAGAGATTGTCTCTATTTTCTTTTGGGGGGAGGAATATGTGAAATTAACATTAGCAAAGACTCCAGTTTTTATCAACACTGACGGGCGGCAAAACGTATCTCCACCACTTTCCATCTTCCTTGTACAAATGAGAGATAACCCTCTCCCTTTCTTGTGTAAGCTGGGAGGCCAATTTATTTTGCAATTCATTCCCAGATTTTTTCTTTTCTTTATGTTTCTTTTTATTATCCTGCAATGCCAGGTTGTAGAGCCATAATGTTGTTTCTTTCAGTCACTTTGGGGAAAATCTAAGCCTCTCATGGGTACTTGTGCATTTAGATACATGATATTTTTCAGGGCTCTGCTCATAACCAGCATAAAGCATATGACTTAAAACCATTTCTTTATGTAAACAGCCTTGTACAGCATTGCAATCTAAAATGTGTTTCCTTAAATGCCATCATTTAGACTATTATAGATCAAATCACACTTCAAATGCATTGTCCCTTCATGCCTCTTAGGTACCAATCAGTACCTGGATAACCTGATAGTGCATCTGTACAAGGATTGGCCTAGATGACCCCATGGGCACTTCCAAACCCATGCCCCAATGATCCTATGATGTGACTGCCATCTAAGATAATTACTTAATATGATGGAGAATCTAGTCTGACCTGCATCCAGCAACTCTTCAATAGAAAGAAGAAAGTATGAGAAGGAACGAGCAAAAGCAGAGACAAGGATGAAAGACCGAGTCAGTTCATTGGCACAAAATGGAACTGCCCCTGTTTTGAAATTGCATTGAAAACGTTCATAGTGGTGTCAAATTTGAACTGAAATTTTGCTCACCATTTAAAATAAACCATTTAATATTTTGACCAGTTACAGCTGCTCTGCATTTTTCAAAAGTTCCATGAAAATATGTCCCAGAATGTTAAATTTAGATTCATAGATTCATAGATGTTAGGGTCGGAAGGGACCTCAATAGATCATCGAGTCCGACCCCCTGCATAAGCAGGAAAGAGTGCTGGGTCTAGATGATCCCAGCTAGATACTCATCTAACCTCCTCTTGAAGACCCCCAGGGTAGGGGAGAGCACCACCTCCCTTGGGAGCCCGTTCCAGACCTTGGCCACTCGAACTGTGAAGAAGTTCTTTCTAATGTCCAGTCTAAATCTGCTCTCTGCTAGCTTGTGGCCATTATTTCTTGTAACCCCCGGGGGCGCCTTGGTGAATAAATACTCACCAATCTTCCCTTCTGTGCCCCCGTGATGAACTTAAAGGCAGCCACAAGGTTGCCTCTCAACCTTCTCTTGCGGAGGCTGAAAAGGTCCAGTTTCTCTAGATAAAACAGGCAAAACAATGCATCTCTGATGATGTTTTCATGCTCCCTTCCTACATACCTTGCTGCAACCATCTCTACTTTAGATACTGTGGAGAGGACACCTACAGACTAGACTGGCGTAGGAAGGGGTCACGTGATGCCTATGTTTGGTTGCATCTACCATTGAGCCCTGGAAGAGATGGGGTTGCTGTCCCATCCCACAGGAAGGAGGCATGAGTGCAGTTCCCAGGTGTACTTATGGGATAGGCTCCATCCTGTGCTCAATTCACGGCTTCATTGCTCCAGGTCCATCTCCCCTCAGGTTGCAGGTAACTGGATATTTAGGACGTCTGTGCGAGGCAGCATAGTCCAATGTTCACAAGACTTGGCAGTCAATCAGGAGACCTCCATTTTCTTCCGAACTCTCTCCCTGACCCACAGTGCAGTCATCTAGCCAGCAGTCTCTGTCACTTTTTTCCTTCCCACCTTTGTCTGTCTTGTCTCTGCAGGGCTGGGATTGGCCCCGTCTCAGTAGTTATTCGTTGCCCAGCACAGTGGGGCATTTCAGGACTCCTGTAATAACAAGGAAGGCATAACTGCCTTTGTTGATTGTAATTTGGCTTTTAGATAGTTTTATTAAGGCATCACAAGGCCTCTGGGCTTGGGCTCTGATAAATTATCATCATGAATTACCATATTATTAATGGTTATCATTCTAATTTTATTTGTGACAATAAACTATTAAGGTGAAAATACTAAATAGCGGTTCCATTTTTCTGGCAGATTATTGGATTTTTTTCTTGGATAATTGTAATTAACAATCAGTTGAGGAACTCATCCTTGCCATGTCACCTGCAATTGCTAGGGTCCATGCAACAGCTGTAATTTAGAGGGCTGAGATAATCACATAATTACTCTGCACTGATTATAGGGGACTTGCATGGTCGGTGGATAACAGAGACTGTATGACATAGGAGAAAAAGATGGAGACATATGTCGCTAGTTTAGTTCACTGTATTCCATTAATCTTGATTTCTTTACATCCTTCCACAAGCTACAGCAAGGAGCCTGAGCACTAGGGTTGTGCGAAATTTTGACAGGTGTTTTGAAAGTGTTGAAACGTTTCAAGTTTCGAAGCTGGGCTTGCTGCAGCTAAAGAGAAATGAAGGAGAGGGAGGGGGACGTGGGGGGAAGGACTGCTCTCTGATATTGATGTCTAACTCCCGGTTCGATTCTCCAGCCCTCTGTTCGCTTCCCCCAGCTCTCTGATCATTTCCCCAGCTCTTCCTGGGGGGCACGGCCCTGTGATCTGCACTCGGGTCCTGGTGCTGGCCCTAGCTGGCAGCGGCAGCCTCCTGAAACCCAGTGTGCAGATCTGGGGGCCTGCACCCCCCCAGGAAAAGCTGGGGAAGCAATCAGAGAGCTGGGGATCTGCGTGCAGGATGACTGCCGGCTGGGGCCAGCGCCAGCACCCAAGTCTGCCTGGCGCAGCCCACGCCAAACACTGGGAAGAACCCAGGGCTGGCGCTAGCCCTAGCCATCAGTGGCAGCCTGCTGTCATCCCGCACCCAGATCTGGGGTACCGTGCCCCCCAGGAGGGCTGCGGGGCTGTGCCAGACTCCTCCAGGGGTGCAGGCCCCCAGATCTGCATGCGGGATGACAGCAGGCAAGTGATACGAGTTTTGCTTTGTGCAGTTTGAGGTGCAGTTTCCCAGAAACCCCTGCACCTATCTCCTTGAAACATGGCAGGCTTCATGCCCTCAGAAGGGGCTACCATCTCTGCAATTTTCATCTGAATCAGGCAAGAAATGATAAAGTTATAGGCATTTTTGTGATTCCCCATTATAGCCCTTGGGTGAACCATTGAAACGTGTCGAAACAGCACTGAAACAGAGAAAGGGTTTTGATGAAACAGAACCAAACAGTGCTTCCAAACAGCGAAATGAAATACTGTCCCTTCAAAACGGCGAAACAGAAGTAGAAACGAAACGGTGTTGTTTTGCACAGCCCTACTGAGCGCCCTATACTCCAGCTCCAGTGGGCAAGGAGAAAGGGTCCAAGACATTTCATGAGTGCTAACATATCTCAGGCCCCCTTGGCATCTACTAGGGGCCCAATCTAATCCTCAATGAAGTCAACAAAACAATTTCCATTGACTTCAGTGGAAGTATGATAATCTGATTACTAGAAGCCAGTGCTCCAGCAGGAAGAGCATTGGTCCCAGCATAAAAATATGAGGGTCTCTAACTTCATCACTGGCTCATCTAATAATTTTGAGTAATGAGGTGTCAGATCCTAGGGACCTGTATGGAGATGCAGAAGTAACTTGTTGAGCAAGGATTACAGCCACCCCTTATCCCACAGAAGATGATAAAAACAGGGCATCTCTACAGGATCTGGAGAAAAGAAATCCCTAGAAACCACAAGGCTTCATGGAAGGTTTAGAGTTCATTGTTTTTAATATTAATAAAGGGAAACTTTGGGCAGCAGGTGAATTTTTGACATTAACACAATACATGCTCACTGTGTTGAAAGCAAGGTGAGAGCTTGGCTTGGGCCCCATTTGGTAGCCTCAGTTTTCCCATCTGTAAAATAAGGATAAGGAGAGGGATCATGTTTTGCAAAGTGCTTGGAGCTATTTGGTCAGAATACACTACAAGCATGCCAGGTAGAGAAGGAAAAGCTCCATCCTTTATAGGAATTTGAAGCCAGGGATACTGAGAAAGGGCCTAGTTTTTGGGGAGCCCATTTTATTTCCATGAAACTGGTGGGAGAAAAACTTCCAACAAGATACAAAACCTACTCTGGGAATGTTATTGGCTCTTCCCCCTCTTTGGGGAGAGGGCAGAAATCCTCTTGCCAAACAGAGCGGTGTTATCAGTTGTACAGGTGCAGAGCGCCAGAGGTTAATGAAGGCAGGCTATGAGGGGATTAGCAGTGCATTGCAAACAAGTTTGTGCTAAGTGGCTTAGGATTCGTCCTGTTCTGCTTTAAAAACGGATTCCTGCTGCCTTCCTTTTCCAAAACACATAAACTGTTGATGACGATTAGTCCGTGAATCTGCACCGATAAGCGGTCACCATCTGCTTATGCAGCAAGACGTGCACCTCAGGCCTGTCCTTTGACATTCAAAAGCCAGCTCATCTCCTTTGAGCCCAGGTGGCTACATGTGACCTGTCATGGTGTGGATGGTAATTCATTTCTCTGACTGTGTATATCCCTGCCTTAGGCTTGCACGCTGCCATACGCAGTTAGACACCTGCTGACCTCACCAAGGCACTGTGAACGCAAGCCTGTCAAGGTTGCTGGGCCCCGAATTTTTATACATCAGGAGTGTTCACATGGCTCACATAATGCACGTGGGCTTTATATGATGCAGGCCCAATAACAGGTTTTATGGGGGTGGAGGGCACGAGAGGGGGAATGCCCAGAAGGGTTTTGAGATGGAAATTGAAGGAGCAGATTGCAGGTGGATCACAGATGTGCCTTTTATACACTCTCACAGGAAATATTTTCGATATGAACATTTCAATTTGATTGTGGTCACAGGTCAGAGTGAGTCGTCTTATGATTAGACGAGTGCTTCAGAGTTGCTTAGCACTGGAAGTGGAAGAGAAAAGGACTGTGCTGTGTTTGTGATGCAGGGAGAGAAAAAAAACCATCCCTAGTTTTCTGTCATTGAGGCTGGGACTTACAGAAGGAACTAGGCACCCTATTCCCATATGCAACCTAATTGCATCAAACTCCCCTGGACCTCACTGAGACTCTCTGCCTAAAGGTCATGAGCCAATCCCTGCAAACCTTTACTGCTGGGAATACTCCTGTTGGAGTCAAAGCTTTATTTCTGGATTTGAATATTTATGTCAACATAAACATGCACAAACACTGAATTCTTAGAGCCCAGGTGTGGGTTATATTCATCTCGGCAGACACATGGCCCCAAATCAATCCTTGCAGCTGTACATAGCTTGGCAAAGGATCTGGAAGGGAGAGCCTATATTGGACCTTCCTGGGCCTATTTCATTTCTAGTGCAGGTCAGAGCGGCCCTGCAATTCTCTGCTGCATCTAGCCAGGACGCATGCCCATCCGCTCCTTTGCCTGGAACAGCCCATGGAAGCCTGTTGCTGTGGGAGGCTCCAGCAAGCAGTCCACAGAGCCAAGTGAAATAGCTTAGCATCACTAGTGCTGTCCTCAAGGGTCTCCTTTCTAGCAAGTGTGGTCCTATAGCTACTGACTGAAGCTAGGACGTAGGCGTCTAGGGGTCAAATCCCTGCTCTGTTATAGCCTCTCAATAGGTGATTCATGGGATCCCTCTATGCTGTGAATTTCTGCATCATGGAAATGACATCACCTACTGCTTGAGAAGTTTATGAGGCTTTATTAATTCCATGCTTTTATGCTCAGCCATATAGAAGTGGCTAAAAATACAGCATGCCTATGCTTGTGCCAAGCCACATGGCTAAGAGAGCTCCCAACCTTGTTATTCATCCAGAAGATGAGAAGAGTATGCCTATGCCTTTGCGAGGACAGGATTGAGGGTTGTTTACTTGCAAATCCCTCTTGGCTTCATGTCCATCTGGATTTCCAGTCAGAGCTATTAAGACAAGCAAAATGAGGTACTTGGAGAATGGATCACCCAGGGAAATGCAAGGTGATGCCCAGTATAAAACCACTTGTCATTTTGGACTGGATAATGCCTGAGCACTTGTGCAGGAGTGTGCTGTGTTGCTGCAGTCAGTGGTGTTTTTTAAAGGAAGGCTCAAGAAAAGCCTTTGACAAATTCTGGCTGTGAGAGGATGGTGCTCACAGTTACAACAGTTGATGATCCCACTGCCCAAATTCCAGGCTTGATAATGACACCATGCCTACCTAAATGCCCAGCTGTAACTGCAAGGGGAACACACGTCTTCACATCCACATCCTGACCTGAACCAATGGGTAATGTTGCTTCACCTTGTTAATAATGATATAATAGTAATAATGAGGCAAGGTGGTGGGTTAGATTATTTAAACTCTTTTATGGAACCAGATGGCTGAAATTATAATGGTTTCCCTACCAAGCAAAGGTATGTGTCCCTACCCCCATACGGGAATGCAGAATCTCTTAGAGGAATTCAGAAGTCCTTTGAGTTGCCTTAAGTTCAGATACTGGAGCCCTGCACAAAGATACAGTGCAATTACTGCTGGCTCATGTTCCCCAGTGGATCTTGTTAGTACTAACCAGGCTTTCAGAAAGGCTGGGGTGCCTTTCTCTAGGGCAATGGGAACTAGGAACTGAGACTACTTATAAAGCCAAAGTTTTACACTGATGTAAGTGAGGGGAGAATTAAACCTGGCATGCATATTCTGTTCAGGGAGAGGTTGAAACCTTGATAATTAGAGTATAAGAAGTGCCATAGCAGGTCAGATCAATGATCCATCTAGCCTAGTATCCTGTCTCCAATAGTGGCAAAAGTAGATGCTATAGAAAGAGAGCACTGAACTGGATATCTCTGGAGTGATTTATCCCCTATTCAATATATACACATATACTCCTTCCTGGGTATCCATCATTTATTGGGTTAGAGATGCCAGAGAAAACATCTCTAAACATTGTTTTCAGGAGTCATTAATAGAGATATTATCCATGAATATATGGAGTCCCCTTTAGCCAGTCCTTTTTGAACCTGGCTATGCTATCTGACTCCACCACCTCCTGTGGCAATGAATTACAAAAGTTAACTATGTATTGTATAAAAAAGTACTTTCTCGTTATTTTGAAACCTGCCACTGACTAATTTCAGTGGGTGCCCCTTACTCCTATCGCTCTGGGACTTGACGAACACCAAGAATACAGTCTTAATAATCACATGGCAGCTGCCCTTTTCCACTCCAGTGAAAGGTGAGGTGACTCATGTCTGGCTTCTAAAATGGTTTGAGATCCGTTGTGACAAACGTTGCTACACCAATACCAGTTATTAGCAGGCATGTGAGAATGTGTGTATGAAAATTGTGTGCTCCTTAAACCTTTTGGAGATGAACAGAAGTGATCCTTGGGAATGGTGTCTCCAAGAGGTGCTGGCAGAGGAAGGAAGCTTTCTTGTAGGTAGTAGTGGAACATGGGATCCCTGTGGTATAGAAGTGCCTAGGTGACAGCACTAATAATGACAGTCCTCATTTACAGTGGCTGCAATCTCAAGTAGTAAGTAACTGAAGGCTGATAGCATTTCTTTTCCAAAGACAAGAAAAGAGATGAAGAAGCAGAGCTGGTAAATGAACATTTCAAATCTCCTTCTCTGAATTATAGTGAGAAGATTCCTGGTTGAGAGTGAATGACTTGTAAATCCCCTGGAAAATGCTTAGCAAAGATAAATCTATAAATAGATGATCTAGACTGGCGTAGGCAAAATATGGGCCACCAACAGATTTGATCTGACCCACAGGTGGATGGCTGCTGGCTCTGGCCTCTGCGTGGTGCTGGTGCTGGGTGGGTGGCATAGCTCCCACCCAGCAGCATCAGGCATCAGCTGTGGACCCAGAAAGACAGAAGAGAAGAGAAGAGAAGAGAAGAGAAGAGAGAGAGATGGCTATGGTCCTTGACTGGTCCCCAAAACTTGTTAAGTGGCCCTCCAGCCAAAATAATTGCCCACCCTGATAAACACTCGCTTGCCCCAGCCCAATTGTGTGGTTGACTATAAATCCACCTCAGTCTTCAGGCATCTTGTAGCTCCTTGGAAATGCCCTTGCCACAGCTGAGTAGAAAGGCTGAGCAGTTACCAGATCCACAGTAGCTCTACTGAGAGTCATGATAGCACTGGGGGAAGGTGGTCATTTGAGCACTTTCTCACTTTTTTCCAGGATAGGATGCCTTCCAGTTCTGTCTTTCCATCTTCTCTGGAGGAAATATGATGAAAACTCAGGGGTTAGCACATCATGGTTTTACAGTGCAATCATGGCAACTAAAGGATGACCTGGATTAACAGCCTGACTCTTACAAAGCATGTCCTGGGAGTTTTAATAACCTGCTGGTCCATATCTCAGGGTGACATGCTCTACAAAAGAAGGAACCATCGTCAGCACAGGGGCCGCTTTCATGCAGGGACATTACTTTAAAACTAAGTCAAGGAGAGCTCCAGTGCCGCTTCCTAGATATAATGCCAGGATTTTCTTTGAAGATCTTCTATTCAAGTCAACACCACAGAGTTTCAGAGGTTATCCCAATACCTTTTAGTTTTATATGCATCTCAGACTGTAGGCTCATTGAAGAGTTGTGGAGTGACCTCTTATTGCATGTCAACTCAGATACACAAAAATTTGAGATCCTTTCTGAGTTCCTTTTCTGTGTGTGTATGTGTGTTTAGTAAAAGAGAGACAGAAAAAGCCTATCTCTTTGCTCCTATAATACTCTTACTCCTTTCTGACTCATTTTTGGCCAAGTGGTTCATTAAAAATTAGGAACCCTGTGGGTCATTTCAGTTAGGCAGCATACTTAATGAGGGATCCAGGCATCTTTGATGCAGTCCTGATGGTTTACAAAGAATGTGCTTAATCCTGCTTCCCCCCACAAAGCAAGAATTAAAGAGCAGAATATATATAGACATATACATATATTACATACACACACACACACACACACACATATATATATATGTATGTATGTATGTATAATCATATGTACGTACATACATATGAAAATGCTTGTATACTCTGCCGACAGGTCCAGCCCCTCTTCAGTCAGCACTCAGCCCAAAAACCTATTTCTCTAGGCTTTTCTCAGGGCTGTGCTTCTAGTATTTCTTTCAGCTGTGTCAGGTGCTTCTTACAACTGGCTGCTTCCTTTCTCTTGCAGACATGAATGCTTCCAAAACAGCAGACAATGAAAATGCTGTATATGTGCCTTGTACGTTTTGGGCAGTGGCATGTATCAGTGGAGGCTGGTGCAGGTTCAGTTATCTGGTTCCATAAAGGAACTTAACTCTTTTTTGCAACTTCCTTAAATGAAGGGCAGCAGTTCATAACAATACTGAGTGGCTTTCCAGTATTTCCAGACTGCCACGTTATCCTTCCCTGGGATGTAGGTCCTGTTTGATTAGATTATTCAAACTCACCAAAACTCTGAGGTGCTGACTGGATTCACAATCAGTTGTAAAGCTCATTACCTCTGATTAGTTTTTAATTCTTCCCTCTGAAACCCAGAAACCCTCTAGCATCCTCACTGGGGGCTGCTTCATGGTCTGCTGCTATTAAGTAGAGTTTACAGCTAGGTGGAAGCTGGAGGGCTTGGGAGCAATCCAGTGCTGTTTTCTCTGTGTTGACTCTCTGCAATCCCCATTCAAATCTTTGCTATAGGGACTGTGGGTGAGGAATGGTGTTG
This sequence comes from Alligator mississippiensis, assembly GCF_030867095.1. Classification (NCBI taxonomy): domain Eukaryota; kingdom Metazoa; phylum Chordata; order Crocodylia; family Alligatoridae; genus Alligator; species Alligator mississippiensis. Next base: position 464,733,767 of record NC_081824.1, on the reverse strand, counting down.
GTCCGAAAGTGCTTGTGTAAACATGAGCAACTCTCATAGGCCCCACTTCAGCAAACTATTTTACCTTAGGGTTAACTTAAAGCACATACTTATGTCCCTTTGACTTAAGTGGGATTAATATACTTACATGTTTTGCTGAATTAAGGCCGTAACCTCGCTCTGCCTCAGTTCTGTCTCCAGTTTGATCTGTCCAGTCACTACAGACTCGTCCTGTATTTTTTCAAAGACTTAGGTTTTTTTACAGAGACTTTTGCAAGAGTCGTCAATAATACTTTCAAAGAAAAACAGCAATTTAAGAACCATTAACTTTCCCCCCCATCTTTGGACTTGTCAGCGTGTCCTGTCTAGTCTAGACTGTCAGCTCATCAGGGCAGGGACTGTTTGTACTTTCTGCCTTGTCTGTGCTGATAAAAACAGTACTTTGTAAAGCTGGCAATAATAAATGTATTTCCCTTTTGTTGGGAGACTTCTTTTGGTAGCGGGTGGAGTTTGCCCTGGTGAAGGATCCTGGATGAGGGTGGATCTCTTTTGAGATCTATGGGCGCTTATAAACATGCTCCAGGAGGTGGGAGGGGGGGAACTCTTTAATCAGAGAGGGTCCCAGAGAGAACAAGCTTTATTTAAAGCGCCCCCACTGCCATTTTTCAGTGCAGGGATGCTGAAACACTGGAGTGCGGTAATTACCACGTTCCACCAGGCTCGATTAATCAAGTCTGCTCTGACTCACTGTAATTACAGCACATCAGAGCAGCCTTGATGGACATGTATAGGCACCCTATACGGTACTCAAGACCCCTTCTGGGGATTATAAGTGGGGCACAGGCTTTGTGCTATCTGTGCAGAACAATGATCTAACATGGTCATAGTGCTTTGGGGGCCCTTGAAAAGCAGACAATACAGACAATCTTGTTCTCATGACAAGGTATTTAGCAGAATTCACAGGTTCATTGGAGTCTGACAGGACTACATCACAAGCACTTCTGCTATGGCCTTGAACTTGCAACCGCTGTACTGTTAACCATGTGCCGCAGCTCCCAGGACAACCCAGCCCCCAGGCAAGTCATGTGTTCTTATGTAACCCTGGCACATGGCACTGCCCGTGCGCCACATCTGAGCATTGGGATCCCGGGGTGCCCAGTAGCGTAAGCCTCTCTGATCCTGGGATTTTCATGGGCTCTCCCTAACTGTCCGTCTCTGATTTCCAGGGATCCTGGTTTTTTCTGTTTTAAAAAAATCCCCAATTTTCAGTTTAGAAGAAGTAACCCAAATCCACATTCTTCCATGATTAAAATGAAACACGACCATATATATATAAAGCAGGTTATATATTAGTGGTAATATATAATATATATATTTTAGTGGTGTTTCATTTTAATCATGGAAAAATGTGGTTTTGGGTTACTTTTTTTTAACTGAAAATTGGAGATTTTTTTAAATCAGAGAAAACCAGGATCCCTGGTGATTTCAAACCCCTGGCCAGGTTCTTTCCCTCTTCAAAGACGTCCCTATCCAGGACAGCTTCATTTTGCCCTGAGTTCAGGGTCCCCGTTGGGACACATTTCCTTTGCCTCAGTACAGTGTCTCCAAAGAGATACGCCTTGTCGTGGGACGCCCTCCAGGCAGGTAAGCAACACTTCAATGTCTGTTCCAATGATTATGATGAAAGTTTCACGGGGGAATGTCACAGGCCTTCTTTAAGCGAGGTTTTGCCAGGTGTTTGGGATTAGTCCCTTACCTATGATGGTGATGATAGGAAACAACAGTGTCTTTTCGCTAGAACTAGTGAAAACAAGGAGCATCACCCTCTAGAAGGGGCTTGTCTTATCCAGTACTGGGTCATCTCACTGCCAGAGTCAGGTGCAAGCCCACAAACAGGAGTACTGCAATAACTGCCCTCTGGTTTAGACTTATCTGAAAGAAAGACTTCCAAACTCATTAGAAACAACTGCTCTTCCCAGCCCTTTCCCTAATTGAGCTTCATTAGCCCTGCCATCTCTCCGTGCTGTCCCTGGTCCAGTCCCTTACCAGAACTTATCTTCAACCCATCCTCCAGTGCTCCACAGCTCTTCCCATAAACCCGTCCCTGCTGAGCTATTCTTCCTTCTAGAGGATGGACTTGAAGATTTCAAGGTGGAAACGAACAACTACGACCCTCTAGCCTGATTCCACCCCCAGCAGATATACAATTTTCCCCAGAGGCTGGACTAATGCACATCTCATTTGAAAGGCTCCAAGTAACACTGAGTCCATGCCCTCACCCCACCAGGTAAACTTCTCTAGTGTTAAATTACCTTCACTGGTAGGAAAGTCTCTTATTTCAAGATTGAGTTTGATTGAACTTCCACCTCAGCTGGAGCGCTGTGCCCAGGGTGATAAGAAGGTTGTAGAGAAATTGGAGAGGATCTAGAGCAGCAAATGACAATGATGGTATAGGGAACTGGACAGCCAGGTGGGTGAGGAAAGGTTGAAGGAGCTAGGTATGTTTAATTTGAAATAAAAGGAGATTAAGAGGGGATATGAGATCAATTTTCAACTCTTTGAAAGGTTGCCATAAAAAAGACAGAGAAGCATTGTTCTCTTTTACCACAGAGGGCAGGGCACATAGCAATCATTTTTAAAAATAGCAAAGCAGGTTTAGATAAAATCTCAGGAAAAATAACCTTCCTAACTGTAGGAATAGTTGGACAATGGGACAAGATGTCCAGGGAAGTTGTGGCATTTCTTGCACTGCAACTTTTCAAGAAAACACTGGCTAGGCCTCTGTCTTGGCTGGCTTTAGGAACAGCAATTATGTATTTGTTCAGGAGATTGGAGGAGTTGATGCCGGCGGTCTCTTCTAATCCTTTGATTCTATGATTCTGCTCTGGGCCTTGGATCTTGTTATGATTTTGTTAGCAATACAGATACAGTACATTTTGGAAGGAAAGTTTTTTTTCAGTATCTAAATCCTCCACACAGTGACTATGTCACTTGTTTGTCTGTTCCCTGACAAGCAGAGCTCTTTAATCCTCACAGGGTAAGGCTTGTTTTTCATCCCCAGGATCAATCTGAGTTTTCCCTTTGAACTCTCTCCAATATTTGTACATTGTCCTTTAAACATGGACCTCAGACCTGCACACAGTAATGGTCTTAACAAAGTTGGGTAGCAAGGCAAGATCACTTCTACTTCTCCTTAATATTCCCCTTTTTATCCAAGGATCACATTAATTTCAACATTGCATTGAAAACTCGTGATAAACTGTTCAGCTGTGATGACCCTTAAGCCCATCTCTGATACTATTTTCCATGATGGTCTCTTGTAGATCTAATTTGCCTTTGTTGTTTCCATATTTATGCGCATGTGTTGTGACTGCTAACAAGGCAAGTTAGATCACTCAGTAACAGTAGTTTGTCTTCCTCATGCACTCCCCAAAAGGGGAGCACATAAAAAGTGGAAACAAGGTGAGATCACTAAAGATGAATATACCTCCTCTGCTCGTGCTTGTAGGGAGGCAGTTAGGTGGGCCAAAGCTACCATGGAGCTGAGGATGGCAACCCAAGTAAAAGACAACAAGAAATCGTTTTTTAGATATATAGGGAGTAAAAGGAAGGCCCAGGGAGGAATAGGACCCCTGCTAAATGGGCAGAAACAACTGGTGACAGACAGGGGGGACAAGGCTGAACTCCTCAACGAGTTCTTTGCCTCAGTGTTCCTAAGCGAGGGGCACGACAAGTCTCTCACTGGGGTTGTAGAGAGGCAGCAGCAAGGCACCAGACTTCCATGTGTAGATCCTGAGGTGGTGCAGAGTCACTTGGAAGAACTGGATGCCTTTAAGTCGGCAGGCCCGGATGGGCTCCATCCAAGGGTGCTGAAGGCACTGGCCGACATCATTGCAGAGCCGCTGGCGGGAATATTCGAACGCTCGTGGCGCACGGGCCAAGTCCCAGAGGACTGGAAAAGGGCTAACATGGTCCCCATTTTCAAAAAGGGGAGGAAGGAGGACCCGGGCAACTATAGGCCAGTCAGTCTCACCTCCATCCTTGGTAAAGTCTTTGAAAAAATTATCAAGGCTCACATTTGTGAGAGCCCAGCAGGACAAATTATGCTGAGGGGAAACCAGCATGGGTTTGTGGTGGGCAGATCGTGCCTGACTAATCTAGTCTCTTTCTATGACCAGGTTACGAAACGCCTGGACACAGGAGGAGGGGTGGATGTCGTATACTTAGACTTCAGGAAGGCCTTCGATACGGTATCCCACCCCATACTGGTGAACAAGTTAAGAGGCTGTGACTTGGATGACTACACAGTCCGGTGGGTGGCGAATTGGCTGGAGTGTCGCACCCAGAGAGTCGTGGTGGATGGGCCGGTCTCGACCTGGAAGGGTGTGGGCAGTGGGGTCCCGCAGGGCTCGGTCCTTGGACCGATACTCTTTAATGTCTTCATCAGTGACTTGGATGAGGGAGTCAAATGTACTCTGTCCAAGTTTGCAGATGACACAAAGCTATGGGGAGATGTGGACACGCCGGAGGGCAGGGAACAGCTACAAGCAGACCTGGACAGGTTGGACAAGTGGGCAGAAAACAACAGAATGCAATTCAACAAGGAGAAATGCAAAGTGCTGCACCTAGGGAGGAAAAATGTCCAGCACACCTACAGCCTAGGGAATGACCTGCTGGGTGGCACAGAGATGGAAAGGGATCTTGGAGTCCTAGTGGACTCCAAGATGAACATGAGCCGGCAGTGTGATGAAGCCATCAGAAAAGCCAATGGCACTTTATCGTGCATCAGCAGATGCATGACAAATAGGTCCAAGGAGGTGATACTTCCCCTCTATCGGGCGCTGGTCAGACCGCAGTTGGAGTACTGCGTGCAATTCTGGGCGCCACACTTCAAGAAGGATGCGGATAACCTGGAGAGGGTCCAGAGAAGGGCCACTCGTATGGTCAAGGGCCTGCAGACCAAGCCCTACGAGGAGAGACTAGAGAAACTGGACCTTTTCAGCCTCCGCAAGAGAAGGTTGAGAGGCAACCTTGTGGCTGCCTATAAGTTCATCACGGGGGCACAGAAGGGAATTGGTGAGTATTTATTCACCAAGGCGCCCCCGGGGGTTACAAGAACCAATGGCCACAAGCTAGCAGAGAGCAGATTTAGACTGGACATTAGGAAGAACTTCTTCACAGTTAGAGTGGCCAAGGTCTGGAACGGGCTCCCAAGGGAGGTGATGCTCTCCCCTACCCTGGGGGTCTTCAGGAGGAGGTTAGATAGGCATCTAGCTGGGGTCATCTAGACCCAGCACTCTTTCCTGCTTATGCAGGGGGTCGGACTCGATGATCTATTGAGGTCCCTTCCGACCCTAACATCTATGAATCTATGAATCTACCCCAGCAACCCATGGCATAGCAAAGATTTTATATCATTGGCAAGATCATTGGTAAACACACAAGCCAAAAATGGATCCCTGGGAATCAGAGTCATTTTCCTCTGATAAATCTGTCCCTTCTATAGGAAACTTACAAACAAATGAATTTGCCCTTTTTCTTGCTCATCGTATCTGAGGGCTGATCATTTTTGAAAGTCTTTATACTGATTTTTAAATTAAAGTTGGACTTCCATGACTGGTTTTCCCTTAGAAGCCTTCACAAACATCTGGTGAACTAGCAGGACTGACTTCACAAGTACAAAGCAGTAAAACTCCAGTTGCTGAGAGAAACCTTTTGTCTTGTCTCCAATTTTACCTTACCTAGTAGGGCCTAAATCCACCCAAATGAACATCTGTACAGACAGACCACCTTGTAAGTCAATGGGGTTCCCCCTAGATACTGGGATATGCTTGCAGTCTGCCTTAGGCCCAAATTATCCAAGGTGTTTAGGTACCTAACTTCCTATGGAAATCATTGATTGATGTAGAGACCTAAATGTCTTTGAGGTTTTGGACCTAGGAACAAAATTCTTTAAGGAGATAATTTTTCTACCTTCCCAGTTAATGATCAAGACTTCCCATCCCTCTTCTCTGGTTCTGCAAAGAGATCTCCCATCCTAACTAGACTCCTTCCCACAAAATTTTATCTATCTATCTATCTATCTATCTATCTATCTATCTATCTATCTATCTATCTATCTATCTATCTATCTATCTAATAGATATAATATATATCTTCCCCATATATATATATGAGGAAGATGTTAGAGCATCAAAAGACTCATAAAGGAATAAATAGATCTGCTCTAATTTTACCTTAGATAACCTAGTAATGTCTAAATCCTCCCAAATGAATATCTGTACAGACAGACCACCTGGTAAATCAATGGGGTTCCTCCTGGATATTGGGATATGCGTGCAGAATCTGCCTTAGGCCCATATCATCCAAGGTGTTTAGGTACTTACCTTCCATAGAAATCACTTGATTAACGTAGATACCTAAATGTCTTTGAGTCTGTGGGCCTTAGGTACTACAGGAGTTCATGATCCTATTGTCATGTACCTTGCAGCTGGAGGGGCTGAAGAACAAACAGCTCACAGTTAATTATTACAAAGATGTAGAGTCTCACCAGATTAAGGAGAATGCATTGTGTTGTGCTTGCCCCAGGTACATCCACAAAGAAGAAAGCGCTTCCTGAAGTAGGCCATGGTACAGCAGCTATCACAAGTGAGCCAGAAGAGCGAGGTCTTATTCCCTCTTCTGCCACTGACCCTTGATGAGCTACTTAATGCCTCCATTTCCTTGAAGCTCTCCTTTGCTAAGCACTTTGGGCTATTTAGATGACAGGTGGAGAGTAGGTATTCCTGAAGATTAGGTGATGGAACAGTAACAGGGGAAACGATTGTAATAAAAGAGCAGCAGCTGCAATAAATGGGAAAACACGCGGTATGAGTGATGGCAGTCAGGCTGCTTTGGTTTCCTGTATTGCCACTTCAAGTGCTAAAGGAACATCAGCTGTCTCTTATTTTTATGATTCCACCTGTGAATTTAAACTTTGACCCCACTTCGTATAAAACCTCTCCACTATCTATAAAAGCTGGAGATAAAGGCATTAGTTTTCCTTCCCAGCAAGATGATTATTTCTGTATTAAAAAAAAAATCTCTTCTTCACTTTATCTGTGGCACAGACGTTCCTTCTGCCTTGCGCTGTATTGCAGAATGCGGTTCTTCCCAGGAGGTGGCAGCACAGCACAGCACAGCACAGCACAGCAGGTTTTAGGAGCGTAGTGTTTGAGGATGTATGTTCCAAAATGTTCCAAAAGCGTGTAAAATATTTATCGGTGGATATATTTGGATCTGACTTTTTTGCCTCTTTATAGTTGAAAGGTCTTTCTTTCCCATCCTTGTCTTCATGCCATTGTTAAACAAAAATGTGATGCCACGTTCCTGTCTATTTTCTGAATTACATTTTCACTGACTGGCTTTCTTGCATGCATGCTGGCTTCTGGCTTCTTTAGTCTTTCATCCAGGAAGAGCACAGACCAGCTGCAGATGCTTCCTCAGCCTGACGATGGGTATTTGTAGCCGAAAGCTTGCAAAGAAGAATTGTCCCAACTATTTGAGTTGGTCTAATCAAGGATGCTTTACCCAAAGAACCTCGTCTGAATAAAACCCGGCATACTTTCAACACTTGTTGAGGATTCAGCTATAGCCTAACCTCTGCTGATTGTCTTTGGTGGGAATCTAAGGTTCCTATGAAGCAAAACGGATCAAAATCCAGTGTGGGTTTGGCAGTTTCTGAACAAGAGAAAGGGTTGGATGAATCGGAATAATGCTGATTCTTTCCTTCATGATGCCATGCTTATCTTGCTTGTGAAACTGCAAAGTGTGCTTAGGACAGCAAGGTCCAAAGATATAACCCTTCCCTTTCAGATAGAAAGAGATTGAATTGCAATTCTGTGGCTGCTCAAGTAGACTTAATGATTTAATGCACAAGTAGATTTAATAACCAGAGAGAACAGATTAGGAGGAGAGCCCCTCTTGATCCCACTTCAGGCAAGGGGTTGGATGAGATGACCTCTGAGGGTCCCTTCCAGCCCTGCTTCCCTGTGATTCTGTGTTTCTATGATTCTCGCTGCGAAGGGCCACCAAAAGGGTGTTTCCAAAGCCTATTTTGCTCTCAAGTTGGGACTGGGATAGTCTGGACTAGGGTAAGGGTCAGCAATCTACAATGTATTGGCCAAATGCAGCCTGCAGAGCTATTTTATCTGGCCTATGGAGCTGGGGGGTTTCTGTGGTGTTCTGGCAGTGGAAAGCTTCACGTAGGTAGTAGGAAGAAGGATGGCGGCACTGTGGAGGGAGCGCGGTGAATGTGGGTGCAGCTCCAGTGTGGACTGAGTTGGAAGGGCCTGTGCTAAGATCTTTTAAAATGCCTGCCCCCTGCAAGGCATTGCCCACCCCTGGTCTACAGAAAGGGTGGTCAACATACAGCACAAGTGCCACAAGTGGCATGGGCAGCCTCTGTGTGTGGCATACAATAGATCAGAGAAGGGATGGGCAGCACAGCACAGCAGCAGGTAGGCCAGGAAGCAGAAGGCAGAGCAGCAGATCGGGCAGGGAGCACAGATTAGGGAGCAGAAAGCAGAGCAGTGGCTCTGGTGGAGGAAGGGGATTGGAGTGGCACCTGGGGAGGGTGCAGTGCTAATTTTTGCCATGCCTGTCAAAAAGATGCCCCCCAGACTCTAGAGCACTGGGGCTTCTGTCATTCCACATAAGAGATTATTTTACTGTCTAATAGTCTCTCTAGGTCTCTAGTCTCTATCTACACTGGCTCCGAGACTGACAGTGCAGGGCATCTCTGGAGCATCCTTACGGCCTCTGTTCTGGTTTTGGAGCCTGCAGAGTGGAAGCGGGTGGTTGGAGCTTGTTTTCCAGCCTTGAGAGTGATGTGGAGTGGGTGTAGACATACTCTCAGTCTGAAGTGTTCACTTCCTTGAAAGGTATCCAGGTTGTAGCCATATTGGTCTAGAGGAAAAGGCAAGCAATCAGGACTTGTAGTAGAGATGATACCTTTTATTAGACCAACAAGATTTTTGCAAATCACCTGATGAAGGGGGTTTGTGCCTGAAAGCTTGCAATTAAAGAATTATTTTTGCAAAAATCTTGTTGGTCTAATAAAAGATATCATCTCTGCTATGAGTCCTGATTGCCTCTTCCTTGAAAGAAATCTGATTGGGGAATGTGGGGAGGAATTTGTGCTCTCTTTCTCTCCTTTGTAGTATACAAAGCCTGGCTTGTTTGGGTTTTTTTTCTTAACCCTAAAATACAAAGAGTGCTAAGTCTTGTCTTGGTGGCCTACCCTGGTGCCTGCTTCTCCTTGGTAGACCAGAAAACTGAAACCAGTGGACATGGAATGCTAATTACTTGTACTTGGAAAGCAGCGGGCACAATTGTTTTTTTAGCAAGGATGGTGATTGCTTAGACAGGTAAAAGAATCGACAGCTGCTGAAAACATTAGGGAAGAAGAGATCTGTTTCCAGATTCTAGGATTTTTACAATGGGATTTAATAGATGGCTACAGTGCAGGGGCAGTGAAGAATGAAGCTATCAAGGAAGTGTGATGGAAAGCTTCAGTGCCATCTGTCTAGCTAGTGATGATGAGGGAAATGGGGGAGCTAGTGTCAAGTCAAGAAGAAAAGCTACTAAGAAGGAAACTGGGCCAGAAGTATGGGGAATGGCCAGCAGGACTGATTGGAGCAGTGGAGGCCTAGAAGGTGAGAAGTGGAAAACAGTCTGTCCTCTCCCAGTGGGGTTCAGACACCTCTCTTCTTGGGGCTTCTTGGCTGCAGTTGTCAGATCTATATTACAGATGCTAGCGAGATAGGATAGGATTCAGTGCATAGATCAGAAGTCCACCTGAGCCTAGCGGCCAACGGGGTTAGAATGACTAAGGCAGCCCTGTTTGTATAGCCAACAGCACAGAAGAAAGTATCTTGTCCAAATACCCTTGACTAACAGTAGCCATTTACAGCTGGACTGACTGTGAACAACCTTGGTGTGAATCTAAAGTGAGACTCCTATATCTTCAGAGTCCTGGCAAAATGTCTCAGCTGCCCTGGCACTGAAAACCTCTACTGGGGCAGAAGCAAATAGAGATGGAACAGACACCATGTTAACTTGTCATCCTCTAAAGCTGCCTAGTGCTGTATCAGCCTCTGATTTTTGACATTTCATAAGTCAAGCAGCATTGGGCTTGCTCAGCACTTGTATTGGAGTCCTCCAGGGAACAACTGCTTGCTGGGGTTGGCTATTCAGTGAGTGAGACTTGTCCTTATTACTAGTTGTTCATACAGGAGAGGTATTTAGGCAGGTAAAGTTGCAGATAAGGGCTCTTAAAAATCCCACCTACACATTTAGGTGCCGAAGTACCTTTCAAAACTTGGCCCCTAGCGCTCTAATCTTATTGTGAAGTGTAAAAGGTCCAAATAGGCTGCATCGTAAAATCTTTAACCCCAAGGTGTTAAAGGCACAGTCTTAGGCCTCTTCATTCTGAATCATAACTAAACTATGGCTCTGATACAACAAGGCACTGAAGCACCTGCATAAACTTAAAAAATTACTCAGATGCTTAAAATTCGTCATGCATCTGAGTACCTGCCAAGAAAGGGCCCCGAGCTCAGGCAGGTAGGTACAGGACCACATACATCTGGAAGTGACGTGTTCCGCTTGGCTTGGAAAACCCAGGGTCTAAATGCTGGGGGTCTTTTGACATTTAGCAAGTGTTGTGTTTAACCCTGGGGTCTTGGATAAAATCCAGATTGGATGATGTAAACAGGTTACCTAGCCTGCTGCCTTCTGCAGGTGGGCTTTGCTTCCTGAGGAGCTCCTCAGCCAGTCCTCTCATGTAACACAGGGTGCCTATAGACCTGCAGCGAGGCTGGTCCAACGTACTGCAATTACAGCATGTTGGGAGCATGGTAATTACTGCACTCCAGCAGACTCCAGTGTCATGTAGATCAGCATCCCTGTGCTGAAAAATGGTGGTAGGGGTGCTTCAACTAAAGCTTGTTTGGTCAGCTTCAGTTTAAGTGTCCCCACCACCATTTTTCAGCATGTGGATGCTTGCTGATACACATGATGCTCCAGGCTCTTTAATTAGAGTGGCTCTTGGAGGCCTGGTGGCCCGGGGCCAACTTTTAGTATTGAGCTGTCCTTCACCAGAGATAATGATACTAATCAAACAACAGAAAAGAATTTACCGTTTTCAGGCCCCCTTTCTGTCCAGTCCCTGGGCGGCCTCCCAGTTCGCCCATGCCTGTGTCTGGCTCTGCTGAGAGTTAGTGTGGCTTGGACACGTGTAAATGGTGCACATGATGGAACAACTAACCTCAGCAGCATGAAAAATATGGAGAAGACAAATGGTTTTCCAGACTGTGAAGTAGCTCTGGGTTCAGTGCTCGTCTTTCCTGGAGACTTCTTGGGTGACCAGGGCAAATCACTTCATCTTTCTGTGCCTCAGTTTTCCATTAGAAAAGAGGATCTGCCTCCTCTTTGCCAATGTCGATTCTATTCAGATGGTAACCTCTTCTGCACGGTGACATTCAATGCTCACCAAACAATCTTGGCTGAAATCTCTAGGGTGCTACTGGAATAAAAATATTCCCACCTTTCAACATTTCTCTTGTTTTCTGAGAGGCTTCTCCTTTGCAACAATTAGGGGGTCACTTGTTGCATCTTTCATCCTCTTTGTTCTGAGGGGTCTCAGTCATCCTGAGGCTTGCCATTGTCTCTGCAGGGGTTGGTTCCATGCTGCACAGAATCCAGGTGCAAAGCAACAAGTCACCTGGTATGAACAACTCAGTGTCTTACTGCAATGCATGCTAGGGGAGTGTGGCTGTCTAGTCTTTGGCCCATACAAGAAGATAAAAAACATGATGTGGTTATTAGCAGCAGGTGTGACTCTTTCAACTCAAGCAGTGGAAGTTGTATATATTTAATAGGGCTGACAATTAAAAAAATTAATTGCAATTAATTGCAAAATTAAAAAAAATAGTCGTAATTAATTGCAATTTTAATCGCACAGTTAAACAATAGTCAGCACCCCACCACCCAGCAGCCCAGAGCCTGTGTACCCTCTAGGTTCTCCCTGCCACCACCAACAGCACACAGCCCCAGGCCTGACTCTGGCCCACCCCACGCCAAGGGTCATTTTGATCAGTGGAGCGGACCAGCTCTGGACCAGATGGAACCAGTGTAAACAGTCCCAACCCTGGCCCATCCTGCACCTACTCCAAATTCACCTGCCCATGCTGAGCAGTGGCAGCAGACAGGCAGAAACTGCTGCTCAGTGCAAAGGAAAAGCAGCCCTTCCCTCTCACCACTGCTGGGCCCTTCTTGCTGCAGCTGCCTGGACCCTGCACCTGGGCTGCCCTGCGGCTCCTCTGCACTGACACTGCTACCCTGCTGGGTGGCTGTGAGGCAGTGGTGACAGCAACAGAGAGGAGCTGCAGGGCAGCCCGGGCATGGGCTCTAGGTGGCTGCAACAAGAAGGGCCTGGCAGCGGTGAGGGAGATGGGCCCGTTTCCCCACCCCCCATGCCAAGTAGCAGCTTCTGCTCAGCTGCTGCTGCTGCTGCCATTGCTCAGCGTGGGCAGGTGGATCTGGAGCAGGGGGCCAGAGTCGGGGCTGTGCGCATGGGTCCCGGCTGCTCCAGAGCTGGTCCACTCTGCTGGTCAAAATGATGTGTGCAATTAATGCAATTAAAAAAAATTAACACATTAAGTTTTTGCATGAATCGTGTAAGTTAACTGCAATTAACTGACAGCCCTAATATTCAAGCAAATAGAATCATAGAAAATGAGGGTTGGAAGGGACCACAGGAGGTCACATCTAGTCCAACCCCCTGCTCAAAGCAGGGCCATCCCCAACTAGATCATCCCAGCCAAGGCTTTGTCTAGCTAAGTCTGAATAACTTTCAAGGATGGAGATTCCACCACCTCTCTGGGTAACCTGTCCCAGTGCTTTACTACCCTTCTAGTGAGAAAGTTTGTCCTAATATCTACCCTAAACTTCCCTTGCTGTAGGTTGAAATCATTGCTCCTTGGTCTGTCATCTGCTGCCACTGAGAACAGTCCAGCTCCATCCTCTTTGGAACCGCCCTGCAGGGAGTTGAAGGCTAAATCCCCTCTTAGACTTTTCTTCTCCAGACTAAATAAGCACAGTTTTCTGAGCCTCTCCTCCCAAGTCATGTGCCCCAGTTCCCTAACCATTTTTGTTGTCCTCTGCTGGACTCTCTCCAATTTGTCCACATCCTTTCTGTAGTGGGGGGGCCCAAAACTGGACACAGTACTCCAGATGTGGCCTCACCAGTGCCAAATTGAGGGGAAGAATCAATTCCCTTGATCTGCTGGCATCACTCCTACTAATATATGTATTTAATTTATATAAATAGAGAAACAAAACTCCAACACTGGATTCATGCGCAGGAATTGCATGAGGTTAGAGTTAATACATATTTACAAAATAAATAATATACAATTCTTATAATTTATCATCTGTACTATTACTATAATATTTATATATGAAAAGATAATATTAATTAATATTCAGAAATATGGCTAGAGACATTGACTTACACATCTATACATGCATATACTCACATACATTAGCTGGAACTGTCTTTGCCTGTATAAGAAAATAAGAAATAAAGCATATCTAAATGATGTTTGGCCTGCTTAAAATACCTACAGTACTTTTTTGGTTCTGATGTATCCTTTTATACATTCTTGCCCTAAACATATTTACTAAAGCTCCTGCTTTCTCCTGCCTCCCCCCCTTGTTATTTATCTGCCATGCTCTTTGTATAGCTCACAACGACCAATGGAGGATGTGACTGACCTCCTATGGGGTTGTTTTTGACTTCCCAACCTAAATGAATAGATATCCTTTGGCAGCTGGGTAAACCAGGGCTTGAACAAGGCTTGAACTTGTCTTTACAGCTATAGCAAGAATCTGTAACCAATGCACCACTACAAAGCAAACTAGTCAGGATCATGTCCATTTCACAGGTAGGGTAAATGGAGCAGGACATTGTTAAAGCTAATTTTTTTCAAATCTTAGGCAGGCATAGATGTAACAGTCTTTATATGTCAGCATTCCCCCAAACAAGAGGGAAAGTATCAGTAGAGAGGAAGTATGGTTTTTTGGGGGTTTTTTTGGTTATCTTTATACACATGGGTAGAAAGGCCTAGAAGAATCCAGACATAGGGGTAGTGGGGGGAGTGGCAGTAGCTGTTTTTGAAGCTCTCTAGAAGTTTCCATTGTGGACAGTCTGCCTGGCAGGTCCACCTTCCTGCCAGACACTCTCTGAGGCCTGAACCAATCCAAATAGAGAAGGAGAGACTGTGAATACAGAAGTCAAAAGACTGCCCTTTGGACTCAGCCGTTGATGAAGGTTGGGTTGGGTTGGGCTGAATTTAATTGATTTGAGTTGGGTTGGGTTGGGTTGAGCTGAGTTGAGTTGGGTTGGGTTGGGTTGAGTTGGGTTCCATTCTGTTCTGGTCTGTTCCTGTTCTGTTACCATTCTGCACACAGGTGAGTGCTGTTCCTGCTTTCTGGCAAGGGAGCTGTTCCTTGGGGACTATGCTTAGTACTTCACATGTTTGCAGGAACATAGGACTGGAAGGGGCCCCCTAGGCCATTAGGTCTAATCTCCTCTCTGCAGATAATTGTTTGGCCAGGGAATTCCCCAAAATTGCTACTTCTGAGCCTCAAACACAAGATGCAGTACCTGAGGGACCCTGACCTAGGGGAAAACTCAATCTGGAGCCTGAATTTGGCAGAGTGGAGAAGAGTGAGATTGTACACCTGAGTATTTGAGGCATGAGCTGAAAGATGTACTCCAGTCAAAAATCTTTTTATATCTAGTCAATGCTCCAATGGCTTGAGGGGAAAGCTAAAAAACCTCTTCAGACTCTCATAGCATCCATGAAGTGGAGGGGATTCTTCCTGGTTCCTACTGGTTACCAGTAAAAGCCCTGAGGAATGGGATTACTGGATAGCTACCACAGGGGGAGACTTCCTTCTGTTCCCTGGTGTGGGGGTTGCACTTACATGATCCCAAACCCTGTCTTGTCATACCACCCCTTTCATAAAGTCATCCTGTGCAAGCGTTTCATGTTCTTTGCCTCCAGTAGTTGGCTCAGAAGAGCATTCCAAAACTGCCTTCTGATGGAAATCTTTTAATTTCCAATCTAAACGTATCTGTAGCTAGTTAATAGCTATTTGATCTTGTGCTGGTGCTCTCTATTTTTACAGCCTAAAAAGCTCTTCTCCCTCCCTATATTCACCCCACAAATGTACTTGTAAAAGGTAATCCTACCCCTGCTCAGTCTGTTTAGTTAAGTTAAACAAGCCAAGTTCCTTTAATCTTCTTTCATAAGAAAAAGTTGCTGTTCCCGTAACTGTCTTAGTGTCCCTTTTTTTTAAATATGTTCCAGTTTAAGTTCATCAATTGAATGCTGTTGTGTGAGTTCTGGTCGCCATTCTAAATAGGGTCTTAACCGAGCATTTTACAATGGTACTTCTACCTCCTTGTCTATACTGGATGTGCCCTGACTAATATATCCTTGGATTGTGTTATCTCAGGGATGGGCAATTATTTCATCTGGAGGGCCACTTAATGAGTTTTGGTGAGCTGTGGAGGGCTACATGCATAAAATCTTTCAGAAGATATCATTTGAACAAGTTATAGATAAAAATAAATCATATACTAAAGATCAAACATCTACTGTAACATATTTTAATTTTATTTTAAAGACTATTTTTGTCCTGATCTATGGTATTTTTAGTAGTATATATATAGGCTATTGCATAATAGCTCAAAATAAAGTCTTATTTTTGTATATTGTGTGTGTGGGGGGTGTGTGTTTGGGGTTGGGCATGTGGGGGAGTGTGCGGGGGTTGGTGTGCACCTGTATGTGGGGGGGCTACCTGCTTGTTCTTTCCTAGGAGCTGGGCTGGGGGGTAGGGGGAGGGAGGGAGAGGGGGACAGGGGAGCATGCTGCAGAGCTTGCCTGGGCACTGTGATGCAGGTGCTGCCCCCCACGCCCTGCCTGCGGCTGCCCCCACAGTACCCTACATGGGGCCAAGCCTTGCCTGCTCCTGCTCAGGGCAGCCCATACTGTGCTCCTGCTTGCACCCACCCTGTGCTAGCCAGACAACACTACCCCAGGCCCGGACCTAGCCAGCACGCACAGCTTCCCAGTGGGGCTGCTGCTGCAGCTGCCCAAGTACTGCTTGGCTCCCCCTGCCTACAAAATCTCCTCCCAGGGAGGCAGATGGGGAGAAAGTTATTAACAATCAACCCTAAAACTGCTAACTTTGGGATTTGCAAAGTGCAGGGGAAAGGGAAGAAGTGCAAAGTGCCTTTTAGCACGCTGACTTCAGAGAAGTGTATGTGGAGTTTTACTTCTCTTTTCCCTCTGCTGGTATCAGGTGGTATGCCTTAGGCTGTGGGAAGTGTCTGCACCACAAATGGCATATTCTTCACGGTGTGAAGCAGGGCTGGGGAGTTCATGGCACACTAGATCTGGTGCTCAGTTTCTGCAGCATCTCTATCTGCCTTCTCAGTAGAAACATAATGTCTCTTACATGCATGTACTTATTTAACTTTTTCTTCTGCTGCTTTCTGTGTTTTTCATCCATTCCTGCCCCCAGAGTGCCTGGTGGTTTTGGAGCCTTTTAGCACTCCCCTTCCTGTGTCTTCCCTGAAACACCTCTTCCACCTTCACCAGGACTGCCACTGCTGAAGATGCTCTGTTCAAGGTCACCTTACTTAGGTGTGCTGATAAGACAATGAATTTGTGAGAGCTACTGCATAAAAAGGAAGCTGGTCACCGTGTACTTGTGCAAAGATTCAAGGAGATGCATATTAACTTCTGAAGATCCGCATGTGGCTCTGGAGCTGCAGTTTGGCCACCCCTGCTCTAGTGCTTTCTGAATGGTCTTGAGAAGAATGGAGGAATGGGGTGGGTATGAGAAGCTTTGGGAATTTTTCTGGGCAGACCCAGCACCAATTCAGGACGCCCTAAGGTAGGATGTGGGAGCCTCTAAATGGTAGGTACATTTAGTTTTTATCTCTTCAGCTGAAAAATTCTCTGTCTGCCTTGGGATGGCTAACCAGGCCAAAATAATGCACAAACCACTTTCTGTCGTTCCCTCCTTATGTTTTCCCTTGGGTCTTAATTACTCAACTATATCTCCCCATTTGTTGTGGTCTCTGGCACAGTGGTTGTCCAGTTCTACTTCTCCTGAACCCCTACACCCAGAGGTTCAATTCCCCCTGTGTCCCTTATGAGCGGGATTGGGCCCATTATCTCTGCCTTGGGATCAGACTAACTGCACCTTGGTCACTGTCCTTCACCTGGAGGTGGAGCTGACTGCCATTTATTTCTAGGGGGTGGGAGGAAAGCACCTTCCCAGCTGGAGAAGGACCAAGGCACAAGGAAATTCAGGGAAGAACAGAAACAAAAATAAGCAATCAACAGAAAGGAGCAAGCGGGTGTCAAGACCACGTTGTAAAAGAGTAATACCAATGTGGCCAACTCTTGTGTGCTATAAAGCAAGGCATTGAAGGGGAGAGGAAGGCGAGGCTATGAATCACTCTCAAACAGCAGCCGTCCTGGGGGTCTCTTCCACAACAAGATTTTGCTTTACTTCTGATTTACCAAGCTCTGTTGCTCCTAGTGGTAGTTTCATGCCACCTACCCATGAATCCATGTTTTACAATCGGGTCCCCATTCTTGTACCATGCTGAAGTGTCCCTTATGGAAGGTAAGAGGTGAGACTTGGCTGTCATCAGTAGAGAGAAGAGTCAAGATGATCCATGTAGGGTCTCCAAGCCCAGTTATGGACAGAACAGTGAGGAAGAAGCCAATGTCACTACAGCATAAAGGGGCTGATGTCATTGGCACCATGCTTTCATTGCCAGGTTTTAGTGGACTTGAAGGAATAGGTTGGACAAAGGCTTGGATGGTTTGGAGAGGGATGATCCTGCTCCAGGAAGGGGATTGGAGCAGATGATCTATGTAGGTCCCTTCCAGACCTGCTTTTCTATGATTCTAAGGGAAGAAGTTTGAACTGTTTTGTAGGTCATCTACAGCTTTTGTGATATACATGCTGACTTTGAGGAAGGACATGGTACTGTGGTATTTGAACCTCTCTTGGTCTGTAACCGCTGGCTCATGTGTCCTTGAAGGTTTCCTCATCCCAGGGACAGCTTCTGCCTCTAAGGGGAAAACAGGTCTAAACTTACAATTAGCATGGCTGAATAAGCTCCGGCACTGGAGTTTATTACTCCTGGGTGCAGCATTTACACGTGCACCTGGGACTGCAGCATGTTGAGCTGGGGTGCACCAGCCCCAGCCCCAGCTGGCAGGGTGTCCAGGGGATCAGCCTGCCAGCCCAGAGCTGCTCCACCCCAGCTCAGCGTGCTGCAGAGGGGCTGGCTGGGGCACAAGGATGCTTCACTGCAGGGCTAGCCGGCAGGCATTCCCCCCCCCCACACACACTGTAGCACCCTTGTGCCCTAGCCAGCCCTGGTCACCATCTACATGTGCATTGTGTTGTACTAAATAACTCTGTGGTAGGATAGTAACTGTGTTGGGTAGTACTATCCTACAGTAGAGTTCATTAGTTTACTCTGGCTTAGTAGCGCACATGTATAGACAGTGACGCTTTACTGCGGACCTAATTAGTCAACTTTGCAGTATAGTGCACATGAGTGTAACCTGCCATTTCAGTTGTCTTTCTTAAAGGCCCCATTACCTAGAACGGTGCTATTTCATAAAGACCTTTGCTTTTATTTGAAAATGGGTCATATTTCTAGTCCTCCCAGTACAACCTGAATACATTCTCTCTCCAAAGGCACAGAAACTAGATGGGACGTCAAAAGAATTAAAAAAATTTATATATTTTCGAAAAACTTCCAGATCATGTCAATTTTATGTTGATTTTAGGAGAGCCTGATCATAATTTCTGAGGTTTGGGGGGCAGGAGCAATGCTGTAGCCACTTCCCTGGTCCTATATGCATAGACATGTTCCTTTTATAATCCTCCTATAATAATTTAAAGCCAGTCTATTCTCTCAGAGGGCCTGTAGAGTTTCAGTGAAGAGACGGGCGGGGGGGAGGGAGAATCTGAAAAAACAAGGGCCACCATCTGAAAATATAGGATCGAGACATAAAGGAGAGTTCACGCTGAACTGTTTCACACAAAGGGCAATAAACATATGGAACAGGTTAGCAAGTGAGGCGACTGAAGCCCAGACTATAAATAAGTTCAAGAGGCCCATAGACTAGTTTCTGGAAAAAATGGAGTGGATCAAGGGCTGTTGTGATGGTGGTGGCAGGCGGGGGTAGGGGGGTGAGGCAGGGAGGAAAACCCGAGGAGGTGAGCATAAGATACAGCAAAATGTAGGAGCCAGCACATAAGAGCCAGATGGCCTCTTCCTGGTCCAAATGTGCTTTGTGTTCTCATAGTCCTACTAAATTCATCTGACAGTCTCTGGGAAACAATGGCTTTGACCCCATGCCTCTAAAGCAGAAGTGACCCTAGTCATTTTGGTAGAGAACCAAATGACAGTCGGGGGAGGGAGTTGGCCCCTCAGGTTTGAAGGGAGGGCATGCTCTGCCTTTCTCACGTCTTAGCTGTAAAAGTGCACGTGCATGTATGTATGTGTGTAATCCTGACTGAATCTGCTCTGACCAAGCAGCAGATTCCTGGTCACAGGAGAGCATCTCTACAATAACCACACGGAGGTCAGTGGCCATTCTAGTAAACGACTGGTGTAAATGAGATTAGACTTAGTCCCAAAAGCAATGTTTCTTTTCAAGCGGTGTTTCCAGAGATACACGGTCAGTGGGTTTAGGGGGAAAGGAAGGAGTGAGGAGAGGCAGGTAGTTTTCGTACAGAGCTGAAGGTTTTTTGCCGTGTCTTGACAGACCAGATAATGAACTACTACAATGTGATTTAAAGCTCAGCAGGAAGGCTCCCAGGTCTCTCAGTAGGCTTTGGATCAGACCCCAGGAAAGCTTGCTTTCATTGCATGGAAGATTGATCTAAGAATAATATACCTCAGCCATAAAAACTCCAGCCACAAACTAAATGAGGAACAGGAACCTGAGCCTTGCAAAGAAAGATGTCAGCAAGGTGTTCAGGTGGGGGAGCGTTTTAGAGCTGAAGGCCCTTGGTGGACATAGTTGTACCATAAGACAAGCTGACTGAACCATGCTCATCTCAGTTCCTAGGACAGCCACCATTGTATGTGTTGCATCAGGAGATGAGGTAGACATGCACAGATAGTAAAAAAATGGGGTTTCCTAAGCCGGACACCACTGACCAGTGGGTTACAATTATATAGACCAGTGTTATGTTATTTTATATATTTAACCCTAAAAGCAAGACCTTGATGCATTTGCTGAATGCAAGACCTTGATGCATTTGCTGAATGCAAATAGATGCCATAGATGTGATCATGCTTCCATGATCTTCTCACAGCAGAAACCTGTAAGTCTCTTGTAACCTAAGAGCCAGTTTAGGGCTTTGCCCATGCTCCTTTAGAAAATAACACCATGGGCATGTCTGCACATTCATTAATGAGCCCTAATTACAGTGCATTAAGTTTAATAACTGTAATGCCAGGTACTAACTTAATGTGCTGTAATCAGCGCTACTGCATATTAGCACAGACAAATGTTTTTTCATAGATTCATAGATGTTAGTGGCTGGAAGGGACTTCTTGAGATCATCAGGTCCAGCCCCTGTGTGCTTGGGCAGGAAAGACTGCTGGAGTCAGATGACCCCAGCAAGGTGGGCATCCAAGATCACTTGCCCACACCCAGACTTGAACTACCAGCCTTTGGGTTTCCCAAGTGATGCATTAGTGCATTAGTACAGTTTTTGCCTGCTGCACTAATGCACAGTACAATTACCCTACTGCAATGTTAGTGTCTCATATAGATGCACTCCTAATGCTGTGTCAGGCTGTGTCCACATGTGGTATAGAAGTTTTGTTCCTTGGGGACAACTCGCAGCAGTGCACCTTACACTGCCGGTAGTTGTTCCCCGGGAAGACCTGTGCCACGCGTGCTCTGGTGCTCGGCAAGTTACCCCAGGGGCAATAGGGGAGGCTGGGTTCAGCACTGGACTGGCCCCAGCAGTTTTACCGGGGGTCCTGGGGGCCTCCTGGGGCTGCAGGAGCAGCAATTCTGCTGCTTGGAACCCGGTTGGCAGCCACAGTGCGGCTCCAGGTGGCTTGGCTCTGCTTTTGAGTGGCGTGCGCTGCCTGTGCGGGTGCTGCTCAGTTTTTTTCTCCTTGGGTTTTTTTGACCCCTGGATATCCACTGCTCCCTTGCAGTGCGGAGAACAACTGAACGTGTGGTATGTGGCACCGTAGATGTGTCTGTGGCGCCACATACTGCACGGCCGTGCTTGTCTGGATGCGGCCTCAGTGTCTAATTATTACAGCAGAGTGAAACCATCATGAGATGGTTCCTAAGAGTTAATTCATACATCCATTATTAATGTGTGCCTGGAAATTCAATTTACTCTCATTAAAGTGTGATTGATAATAAAGATAGAGCAGATTACAGTCACGCCATACCTGCTCTTTCAGTGCACTCAGTGTGACTAACTGGGTAGTAATTTACTAGCAAATTTTATATGAGGCGCTTTTGCTTTGGAAGCAAAATTGGGGCTCTCTTCTTTAATAATCTGGAAAGCCAATAGTAGGTCTCTTGTCCTTGAAAATATGAGTGGTGTCTCTTCTCCTTGGACCCTACTGGAGAGATGCTACTTTTTTTGAAAAATGAATTCATACACTCCCATCATAAAGGCCCTGCGTGGAAGGGACCTAATGGGCAAGATCTATGATGGGTTGTCATTTTTGGGTTTGCAGTTTGGATTTGTAAGGTCCTGAATGACAGCATGCTCCAATGAAAACCCAAGGGCTGGAGGAGATACGCAGGTATCCTGATGTCCCAGCATGTCATTGAGGAGTTTTGTACTCTTAATGACACCTTTTTTGTGTTAGACTGAGTTCTGCCTATGGCCATGGAGCATCCTGTGGCACTTCTCAGAATGGTTGTAGTAGTCTTCCTGATACTTTGGCCAGAAACCAGCCTGTGCAGTTGTATCAAATGAAATCCTGGCCCATGTTTACATGGGATGTAAGACCTCATTAGACCTTTTCTTCTGTGTGAACAGGAAGCTCTGAACTGGCCTATTGGTTCCAGGAGACAATCAGCTAAGCGTGTAATGTGGCCACTGACAGCCTGGAAGTTGGACAGGCCTGGAATAGACTACAGGGACATGGATTCAATCTGCGATGCCAGGAGTGCTACTCATGGTATGGGATTTCAGGCAGATGAGTTCCCAGACCTCTAGATAGCCTTACTCTGGTCTCTTCCTCCCCACCCCAAAGCACAGATAAAAACAGTTCCTAGTTTCTAAGGCCCATTGTGGGGTAGCCACAAGCAATGGGATTCAGATACCCAGCACACACATGAAACAGAGGATGTGGGATAGTTTCATAGAATAGGAAAGAGAAACACCTCCCCCTAAATACTCACCATACAGCTCCAAGGGGCTTGGCACTGCTCTGCAATCAAGCCTTAATATCTGGGAAAAACTTAAGCCTCAACAGCCTTAGTGGTTTTCCACTAGAGAAATGATCCCTCTTGTTAAATATTATGGCAATGAGGAACCATTCATCATCATCATCATGAGGACCCATTGTGCTAGATGTCTTAGAATCACAGAATCACAGCAAATGTGGGTTGGAAGGACCTCAGGAGGTCATCTAGTCCCACCCCCTGCTCAAAGCAGGATCATCTCCAACTACATCACCCCAGCCAAGGCTTTGTCTAGCCAGGTCTTAAAAACCACCAAGGATGGAGATTCCACAACCTCTCTGGGTAACCTGTTGCAGTGCTTTACTACTCTACAAGTCTTCTGCAGAGAGCTTATGACCTGAACATTTCTTCTTTTCCCCTTGCAGCCTTCTGTACATGCCCTCCACAGTTCTTCTTCAATATCAAAATGGCATATATTTAAGTCCTAGCTCAGAAAAACAGCTTTCTCCTTGCAGGAAGTCTCCCTCCTAGTCTATGTACAGCTCATCTCACTTCATGCAAAGCTTTTTCACCCACCATCTCGACATTCTTAACTAGCTGCCCACTGCACTTAAATCTATCATTGCAATGTTATGACCCCTGGACAACTGGTGCCTATGACTAATTCCACACTTGATGGGACTTCTGTGCCAAATATAACACGTGTAGGTCTTTCTTTTCATTTACACTAAGGCTCCTTTTATAGTAGCAGAGCAGGTTTTCTGTAAATGAGGCCAGGCTTATTGTTGCAGCAATTTGTTTTTGGGAAAAACTTAACCATAAGTTAAGTTGAAGAAACCCTGGGACACTTGTGCATGAAATGGCTGCCGTATTCCTTCCCCAGAAGTAGATGTATTTGTGTTGTGTGTGTGTATGTGATCCTTGCATCTTCTTATAGCACTTCAAGCTCCTCCTAGATGAAAAATGAATTTAAATGCAGGTTTTTGTTATGACAGATCTTTATTCCCAGATGGTTGGCACGGAAGAAAATTCCCTGTAAATGAGTACCTACCTGCTGGTGGCATTGAAAGCTCTTAGCTATACTATACAGGTTTTCATTTAATATGCTCCCAGATACCACTGAAATTCTTGACTAGCTAATGAAGATTACATGGCCTTTTTTCTCTAATGCAAATGTTTAAGAATTAAATAGTCCTTTGCTGTTGAGTATTTGAAGGGTGTGAATAGCTTGCTTAACCTGGACTGAGGGAATGGGGATTTATGTCTCTTTCTAGTGGGGAACTATATACATTGTTTTGTGTGTCAGCTGTTGCCTTTGGATTAAAACCTGGTCATTTAGGTCAAGCAGCAATGACTCATGCTTTTAGATCCCCATATTCAAGGTTGTTCTCTTGATGGACCACCTGTCACTCACCCAGGAATGCTGTTGCAATTGTTGGCCCGCAAGGGATGAGAGTCACTGTGGATCTTACAGGCACAGTGGTGCTATGCCAGCTAGCACTATATCCAAAAAAGGACCTGGGGGTCATAATGGACTGGAAAATAAATATAAGCCACCAGTGTGATGCTCCAGTTAGCAGACCAAACAAAATGCTGGCACGCATCAACTGATGCATCTCAAGCAAAACTAAGGAAGTTATTCTCCTGCTTTACTCGGCATTGGTGAGGCTGCAGCTGGAGAACTGCGTCCACTTCTGGGCACCGCACTTCAAGAAAGATGTGAAAAAGCCTGAGAGAGTCCAGAGAAGAGCCACTCGAATGATTAGGGGCCTGAAGAGCAAGCCATATGAAGAAAGGCTGACTGATATGGGACTGTTCAGCCTAGAAAAGAGAAGACTTTGGGGAGATTTGGTGGCAGCTTACAAATATATCAGGGGTGAACATCAGGGGCTACGTCAACAACTATTCACCAAAGCACCCTAGGGGAAAACCAGGAGCAATGGTCATAAACTCCTAGAAGAAGATTTCAGACTGCCTATAAGGAAAAACTTCACGATTTGTGTGACCAGACTCTGGAATAGACTCCCAGCGGGGGTGGTGCAGGCACCTACCCTGGAGATCTTCAAAAGGAGACTGGATCCACACCTTGCTGGGGTGATCTGACCCCACCAGTCTTTCCTGCCCAGAGCAGGGGGGCTGGACCTGATGATCTCATGAAGTCCCTTCCAGCCCTGAGCTTCTGTGAATCTGTGATGGTGGGAATGAGCTTCTTTAAAAGGATGTGGCACAGTGCAGACCTCTCCCCATCTTCAGTGGCTAGACAATGTGCAGGAGATCCATGGGAGAGCTACTGCAGCAAACAGGAGATAAAGTATGTTGGGAGCTGCAGGGGGATACTGACTATAAGCAACAGGACTGAACAAGCAGGAAAAATGAACATTTAGGTTGAACATCAGGAAAAACATCCTGGTAGTGACTGGTGTTAGGCTGTGTAATAGCCTGGAGGGTGCATCAGCGAAGATGCAGTAGAGTAGAACCTGTACAGGTTGGGAAACAGGGTCCAATCCAGTTCAAAATCCTATGGTGAAAACCCAGCTGTGACTGCAGTTTGTAGGCACCGGGCACATAAAATAGTTACATGCTGTATTACCCATCTGGGACTGGGTTTTGAAGTCCAGGGCAGAAG
The DNA here is from genome assembly GCF_030867095.1 of Alligator mississippiensis. Lineage (NCBI taxonomy): Eukaryota > Metazoa > Chordata > Crocodylia > Alligatoridae > Alligator > Alligator mississippiensis. The sequence goes on along the minus strand of NC_081824.1, from coordinate 464,708,609 downwards.
TTGCATTGATTTCATGTTCTAGACTTAGGGGCTTTATCAGACAAGCACCTGAAGTGGTTTGAGTTCAGCTGTGCATGGACAGGTTCTGTGATGAGCAAACTGTCTTTGCCCATCTGTCCTGCACTTTGGGGTTGGCTTCCTGGAGCAGGCAACTCTCATCCAGCTGCTGCTTCTTGAGCTGGGCCCTCTCCCTGCTCCCACATAGGTCCTTCTTGGGTGCTTGCTTCCTCAGGTGGCTGTCTTCACCTTGTTCCTTAATCTGGTCTGGACTGTGGTGGTGTAGGATCCTTGCTTTGCGATCTCTCTCTTTGGCTGATGATCCACGGTTGGCTTTCTCATACCTGCCTAAGGCTTCTGCGTCTGCCCTTGGTGCGTTCCTAGCACAAATGGCCAGGGCACAAGGCTGTGCCATAGCCAACTATTGGGAAGTGCCTACCCCTCTCCCTCACTCATAAGATATCCATGGTGATTAAGACAGTCTTAAGAAAAAGCCAGCTTTTTTCTACTGAGGTGAGCCCTCAATGACAGCTGGGCTTTAGCAGGCTCTTCATCTGAGGGTGCTCAAGTCTTCTGCAAAAGTGCCCTAGCCCTCTGCAAGGAGCCGTGCTTTCTGGTTGGCACTAGGAGGAGAAGCCCTTTCCCCCCCGGCAAGGTTTTTGCTTTAGTGAGTGCAGATGTGGGAAACACCATTGCAAATCACGCTTAAAATTCAAGCTGACAGGGAAGTGCCGAAACTTCTTTGAAGGCGGCGGAGAGCTGAGCAAAACATTGATGTAAGCCCTTGCAGCCTGTCCCCAGAGTCAGAAAAGGCTTCTGGAGTCCCAGTATACTTTAGCCTGTTGGGTTTTCTCACCTGTTCCCTCTTGATCCCATTCATGCTTTGGTTACTGCTTTTAGATCTCCCTGGTAATAGGGTCCATATGTTTGTTATACTTCAAATGAAAACGATACCGAAGTTCACATGACATACTCCTATTTTCTCTTTTTTCCCCCCAGTGTGCAGAGGTTAGGAGCCATTTCAGCCCCTTTCATAATTTCCAAAAAACTGCAATTAGATCACTACCTCTAGACTGCCTCTTGCAGGGAAAATAAACCCTTATTTCCTTTATTTGCCCTAATGCTAATAGCCTGGAATTTTTGAAGCCTGGTGTCATTCTCCAGTGCTCTGTCCCTCAAGGGTAATTATAGAGTTTCTGAGACAAGGTCAGTAATCACTTATACAGTTCTCTAGGTGAGACTTAACTGTTCCCTTACATAGTAAAACCTCCCATTCCCTCTGATTTATGTGCTACTCTTCTTGCAGTGCAACTCAGCATCCCAGTTGCTTTCTTTACTACAACATTACAGAAGGTTTACTGCCCTAGAAAGTGAGCTTTGTTTGACACCAGTCAAAATGGCTTCCCCATAGCTTTTTTTTGCCTTTTCCATTCCTTGTAATTAAACACGGTGTCATCTGTGCGTTCAGCTCCTAATGCAGAAGATGTATTCAGTTTCTCCTTCTAATAGCAGCTGCACCAACAGTGGGCATTGAAGGATGCTTGGGCATCTCTATATAAAATAAAGAAAGCTGTGGAGGTGATGCAGTCTTTCGGGTTATACGACAAAGATACACCATAAGGACTGAGGTGAGGTTGGTGTTCTCTTATGGACAGCCCACTGGATAAGTCCCACTAATGGCCATTTGTACATGCCACAAAATTGGCCTTTAAAGTGGCGTAGTGCCCTTTTGCACCGCTTTAATGGTGCAGCTGTTTGCACGTGTTGGCAGCGTAATGCACTTTAAATGACTTTGGGGTGCAGCAAAATAAAACATCTCTGAGGTGGTTTAGTTTTCCATGGAGGGAAGCACCGGGCCCTGTGCAGGCAGCCCATGTAAGCAGCCCGGCAGCAGCCCGTGCAGGCAGGCTCCACTGAAGGAAAGAAAAAGCAGTGATCCTGATCTTTTTCTTTTTCTCCCCGGAGCTTGCATGCCTGCCTGAGCTGCACAGGGGCCTGGTGCTTCCCTCTGCAGCTGCAGTGCCCCCACTTGGACCACCCGGGCTGGGTGCCTGCGGGTGGGTGCTGCCTGGAGGACGCTGCCACTGCCAAAGAGGGACGCACTAGCTCCAACCCTGCAGCTCAGGGACCACTCAGCCTGCTGGCAGCTTGTCCTCTCCTCCCCGCCGCCAGAGAGGCAGGTAAGGATCAGGCCTAACCCTTGTGTACACTCCATGGGGGCTTACTTCACCCTAAATTGAAGCAGTGTTTTTAAAGACCCCCTGTTTCAATTTAGGAAGAATTAAACCAATGTCAACCCCCATGGCATGTACAAACACCCAATGTGATTTAAATCTATCAAAGTCAAACAAAACACATGCATGCTTTTCTATTTCGGGCTTGCAAGCTCTGGTGACCACTGACCAACAAGCCAGTCAAAATAACTAGGAAGGTATTTCATTCAGAGTTGAAGTACTTCTAAAAGCAGCTGTTTACTCTCTTCCCCAGGGCTAGGGACAGAAGTTACACATAAACTGGTTTAAGTGATCAGAAACTGGTTTAAACCTGTAACGGAACAGAAGTTCAGTGCACATAAACCAGTTTCAAAATGGCTGAAATTGGTTTAAGATAAACCTGGTTGAATGTAGTATCAGACTTAACTGATTTGGGTCAAACCAGTTTATGAAACTTCTGTCCCAGATCCCTTCCTGGTTCAAGTTAAATCACAGCCCCCCAGCATGCTTTGCAGTCCTGAGTTGGGCTGTGCTGTGCTGTCTGCTCCAGAGAGCAGGGCTGGCCCCACTCCTCTACTCCTAGCTGGAGCAGTGAGGACTGGCTAACAAGGGGTGGGGCAGGGTGGGCAAGCTGGGCTGGGGATGCAGCCCAGTCTGCAGGAAGGGGGATTGCCCCCTCCCAGGCAAACTCCAACTGGGGCCTGGGGCCAGGGAGTGGGGTTAAACTTCCCTTCCCTGCTCAAATTTACTGCTGGCAGCAACTGTGGACTATAAATCCCAGAGGTACCTGGAAGCAGGAAGAAGAAGTGATGAGCAACTCTGCAGAGTCCTGTTGCTATGATTCTGGACTGCAAATCCCAGAGACCTTGGGGGCAGCAGGAAGAGGAAGTGCTGTAGCACCACCCTCCAGCTTCTGGCCTGAGCCACTGCAGGTATGTGGCTGTATTTCCTGAATCAAAGGTAAATGTCTGTTCACTTCTGTTTCAATTTAATCTGTGAAGTTTAGACTAACCTGCAAAGACTGAATTGATTCAGTCTCAGGCTTTTTGACTGACCATACCTAGCCCTGAAGTACATTTGTTATAACCAAGGATTGATTTTTTTTTTTTTTCTTGTGGATATCACATTGTATTCAGGTCTGTCCAGCAGGCCTTAACCTTGCCTTTCTTACATCAGTATTGTGATTTGGGCCCAAAGGATATAGGTGAGGAGGAAGCTACCCCACTTTGTTAAAAGCATATCTGGAGATGTGATTGAAAAGACTACTTCTACCTTCACTCTAGACAGGCAGACATTTATCTAATCACATGCCAGCTCCTGGGGAACTTCGACAAACACATTAGAGAAGGATGTATTCTTCGCTTACTGAAAGGAATAACTGAGGAATGGAAGAACACACAGTTAAGCAAAGAAGCAGGAGATACTGTGATGCCAAAGTGGTGTAACTCTATTATTTATCTCTCTTATATCAGTTAACTGGACAAAAAGTTAAACTTTTGGGACAAACTGATTTGAGGCTTAATTAAAAAGAAGATACTCTCTTGCATGATGCTGCAGAAGTACTCTTAGCCAAAAGTTTCAAAGTTGAAGTGATCAAGAATAATTCATCTTCAGCATAGGCAGCAGAAGGCTGGGGCTAATAGGGCTTATCCCCCTCAAATGCAAGCAGCCCAGATGCGGGCTCTGGGTGACTGCAGCAGGGCAGGGGAATGGGCGTGTACAGAGACGAGCAGCCAGCAAGTGACTGGGAGCTCAGCCTAGCCCGGCTGTGTGTGGAGCAGTGCCCAGTGGGTAAATGTGTGGATGGGAAGGGGCGGGAGGGGGGCAGATCAAGGCCCCCATGTGGGGTGTTGAATAGGGCCCCTGGGTGGGTCGTGGGATGCTTGGAGCCCAGGTGGCTCGTCCAGGGGTGTAGGGGGCTCTCATCACTGCACGCACCCCTGGGGCAGGCACAGGGGGCATGTGCCCCCTGGATCTGTGTGTGGGGTAGAGGCAGCTGCCACTGTGGGCTGGGCTCTGCACCCTGCTGCCAGGGCTCAGCCCCCCCCAAATAATATTTTCTTCTTCCACCTATGATCTTCAGTACAGAAAACGTGGCTACATTGTAGCAGAAAGCAAAAATTGGTTTAAAATGAATCATTTTCTCCTTTTGTCTCTGTACTGTCTAGTAGCATCTCATCTGCACCGTTTTCATATAAATTGGGATTAAGTCAGAATTGCTTTTCCCCTTTCTTTTCCCTGTATCTGTTGTCCAAATAGCAGAGCAGATGGCAAGTGGGATAGTGAGGGATCCTGCCACATCACCTACTTCATTCCTGTCAGACTCATACAGTATCAGATACTTATCTGAACCTTCATATAAACTGGTGCTCTAACTTGCTGATGTCTCTAGAGACAGAAGTCCTTTATACCTGTGCTTGATCTCCCAACCAATCCTCATATAAGTAGTTTTATGATTTGCAGTGAGTTCCTTTGTCAGCATGTATTACTTTTGTGAGCAATGATAGCAGACTCTGGCCTGCTCCCGTTTTGTGTTTGGAAGAAGCATGTTAATAAAAAAGATGTGCCAACTCGAGCAAAACAGAGCTCTTAAATTTCAATTACACCAATAGGCAAATAGCAAAGGAGGCGGGAAGATGCAGAGGGCACTGTCACTGTGCAGCCAAAGCAGAATCACCAAAATAAATATAAGCTTTAGGATTACCCATTTGTTAAGCATGATTTCCCTGAAGAGTCAGCTCCTCTTTCACTTGTACAAACAGATATTTCTGAAGTTTGTACGTGAGGGAACAAAACACATGCTTCCTCGAGTGAGCTCTGAAAAGATCCAGTTCTCCAAAGGTCCTGGTGAGCCTTCTGGGTCCCTTTCTGAGTGGCAGGTGGTTTTACGCTTGCAGAGAATTTCTGTATCAACATGGAGTTGTTTTTAGCAGCTCCCCTTGGACATTGGATGTCTCTTCCTACCTTGGATGTTTTACCCTACACCCCTGAGGAAGGATGCCCTGTTTGATGTAGGGAGAGTGGAAGGGGGTCTGCCTTGCTTCAGTCTATGCAGGGCTTTCCCTTTCCTGCTACTGCAGATTTTGGGCAGGGCACTGTACTGTGATTGGAGAGGGAAAACTGGGGCCTGATAATTGCTGAACTAGTAGTGCAGTAGTAGTAGTGGTGCCAAACACTTGGTGGTGTAAAAGTTTGTGTGTTATAGCTTGCTTTTTTCCCCCTGCTCCTTCACGTTGGCAGAACCCACCTTTCTGGCTGTAGAGGCAATGGCCATTTTGTGTTCGGAGGCAACCTGGCTGCAAAGTAATGACCTGGACCTGCATGTGTGCAGAGCTCATGCCTCCAGCCACACCCACACCCCTTGGCTTTTTTTGCTCTCTCACTACATTTTCTTCTGACTTCATACATGAAGTTGCTCTTTGTATGGAGGGCAGGGATGCAATCGATAATATAAGAACAGTTTCCACCTTGCTATAGAAGGTTTTGTCCTTGTAACATATCAGCTGTGAGTAAGCTGGTGGTGATGCTGTCTGGCTGCTGTCTCCAAAACAGAATAGGGTATCTCTTACTATCAATTAAAGAAGCTGGAATATCCTGTTAATATGAGTGCTAATGGGCTATGAGCTGGGATGCTAATCCTGCTTCCCTTGAATGTGTCAGATTCATAACATAAAATAGGATTGCCTGTGGGTATGGATTGGTGTATGCTTGTCCCTACAGTGGAAGCTGGGAATGCTTCCTGTTCACTATGAAAGAGCTACTAGGAAAAGCTTACTGTCAAATTAGAAACTGCTTCTTTGCCCAAATTTCACCTGGGACATGCAAAAATTTAGCTATCTCACAGACTGCCTGGGAGTCTTTCTAGTGTCTAGCAGCAGTGTGACTACCTTTATAGGGGGCATACTGGGCCATTCAGGAACTGGACTTTTTATTAATCTCAAATAATGTTACTTGTTCTGTAATCCATGAATGATAGCACCAATTTTAATTTACAGGAAAAATGACCTGCCTCATAGTAATTCATCTGGAAGACCGTATGAAAGGATTCTGATGTCTCACTTAGCTGTGTCTTATTAGTAGGTAGGCATTAGTCACAAAATTCATCTGGGTCTCCTTGCTGCTCATGTTGTCACAAGCATGAGTTTGAAGATGTTGAAGATCTGCATCATTTGGGGCTGCTGATTGTCTTGGGGATCAATAGCTGTCAGTGGGTTATAGATAATCTTTATCTTATTCTGTTTTGTGCGCAGGAGGTACGTCTAGCTATTCAGCCCATGCAATAAATAAATGAGCGTGGAGTTATTTGTTTGGCTCTGCATTGACATCCAGCTGAGCTGGAGATCATGTCAGTTTACTTGTTTCTTAGAAGTGTTGCACAAAAATGGGACACAAGTGACAGGCCCAGAGTAAGTGGTGGCCTGCAGCATCAACCGGATATTTCTCCTGAGATGGCTTGCACCAGAACAGCGTTGAAAGAGCAAAGAACTCACTTCAGCTGCATTGCACCAGCCCAGTCTCATCACCTGCTGATGTAGCTGCTGGAGCTAGCCTGAGGCTCTCCTTGTACTTAAGGGGCACATCTACACGAGACACTTAATGTCCGTTGGACTAATTCTACTGCACATTAGCTCGGCTGGCAAAAAACATGCTAATGCACGTCAAATTAGTCCAGTGGGCATTAAGCATCACCTAAAAATGTTCATCTGAGCTAATGCACAGCAGCACTGATTATGGCGCATTAAGTTTAGTACCAGTTATTGCAGGTACTAAACTTAATGCACTGTAATTATGGTGCATTAGTGAACGTGTAGACATGCCCAAGGAGTATGAGGACTGTGGCTGGCCAGTCTCAGTGTAGGGGAAGCTTTAGAAAGAAGTCTGCAGAGGATCTAGCTGTGGAAGGCCTCCTCATGGCTGGACCTCATGGCTGTTCTCTGCATCCCTTGACCATAGCTGCCCCATGCCTGCAGTGGTCTGTCTCTTCTCATGACTCAGCCTTCCAGCCTGGTCGCATTCACAACCAGTCCCTGCTTGGGTAACTGTCTCACAAGTGGAGCCTGGGTGTACTCAGATAAGTTCTCCCTCCTCGGATTGAAGGGGGATTGTTAGCTGACAGGTGTGCTGTAGGTGAAACCACAGACCACTTACAGTTCCCCTCTGTCCCTATAGAACCAGGCCAGGACAGTTATAAAATGTAACCATGTACAAATGTATTAAAATATGTACAACGTACAGGAAGAAAAAAATAAAATTAATAACTCTATATAGTCAACGCTCTATTTAGACATATATAAAAATTGCTTTACATCTATAATTGACTTCTAGGGGATTGCTCTGAAGGGCCTTGAACTCACACAGTTAAATAAGAAATCTGGAACAGGTAAATACAGGTGAGTGCAGGTCATCAGTAAACACACAGGCACACCCAGATAAATACTGGCAATCAGAGGGAGATGTCAATGGGGGGGGTCAGCAAGATATATACATATGCACATCTGCATATATAACAAATAAACAACAAATGGTTATTAATGAGGTGCTGGATACAAAATATATATAGACTCTACAGTTATCAATGTTACTTTGATTACTAGGATCTCCTCAAGGGGAAAAGAACCCGGGACCAGCTCCTGAAAGGGGAAAAAGGGACGGCTCTCAATATTTCCCCATCCTCTGGGGCATGGCCAGGACCCTTATCCTTCAGGGCCCTTTCACAGGTCCCCAGGCCACCCCTTCCAAGGGGTCTCCTCCCCTGTGGGAAACCCTTGTTAGATAACTCACAACTGGCCCCGTGCCAGGGGTTAGGGACTTGAGCCGCTGCTATCGGCTCCCAGGGTCTGGGTTCTGCTGTGCACTGTCCCTGTGCACCGAGGCCCTGGCCACTTGCCAGGGGTTGCAACCCCTTGCTGCCTTTCACGCCTCCTGGGATCCAGCTCCATGCAGCGGTGTCTGCACTGCACCCTGGTCGCAGGCCAGGGGTTACAGACCCGAGCCCCTTGCTCCCAGGGTCTGGCTCTGTGCAGCACTGCCTGGCATCAAGTCCCTGTGCACCACTCATCGCACTATGTACTGGAGCTGGAGCCAACCTCTGCTCCTCTGCTGCTGTGGCTAGTCTTCTGGGGCTCTTCAGGGTCAACAGGAGCTGCCCCACTGGGTAGCTCTTCCTAGCTCTGCTCCATTTTGTCCCTTGGCGCATCTGACTTGTGCGTGCTGAGCTGTTTTGGTAAGTTTGCCACACAAGCAATAAACCAAGTAACTGTAGAGCAGGCCTTCAGCCATTGACTCTGAGATGCGTGGAAGCCTTAGCAGGTTTCTTGAGAGCTCTTACACCACAGACCAGGGGTTGCATATGGTCTGCTCTATGATGAAGGGGAGAAACCAGACCTTCCCTGTATTGAGTTCCAGTCTAGTGAGCTGTAGCTTGCCACAGGTAGCTGAGGTCCACCCCCCAGCTCCATTTCCTCTGCCCCCTTATTCCCTGTTTTCACCTGGACCATCAGGCCATAGGATTACCTTTCCTGGGACGTCTCACCATAAGAGTTGGCTCAGAAGAGGTTCTCAAAGCATGCTGCATCCTGAAGCCCTTCCTTCATTTCACTCACACCTTGGACTCCTCTTTAGTGGCCCATCCTCTGGATTTTAGTAGGTGCAATAATTGTTCTCTGGCTCCAGGTAAGTCTTTCAAGGTAGGTGTGAGGTTATTGCTCCCATCAGGCCCGGCTGTTTCATGATTTTGCCCCAAGAATGGCTTATCATGGGCAGGCGAGGCAACTTCTTTGCACAGCTAAGCTTGTAAAGCACTGTTTGATCACTGGCTACTACACATGACCCGGCAATTCCTAACAGCTGAGGACAAAAGCTTTGAAGAAACTGTTACACCCATTGTATTTAGGGCTTCCCTCGAGTCCTTCTGAGCTGTGCACCAACCATTGTCAGCTCCAGGAATTTAGATGGAAAGCAAATTGGATAAAGGCATTTGGAGCTCCACAAGTTAGTATCCATTAATGGCATCAATTTGGAAGGAGTATATTTTTATGTTTCAAAATATGACTCTCCTGGCTGCTGGCCTTGCTAGTTAGCTGGCAGGAGAGGATCAAGCTGTGTTGTCTCTGCTTGCACTTCATCATTCACAGGGATGATACTGGAAGTGATTTGGCAAGTAATCTGAAAGGTGATGCATGAGGCAGACTGGAACATCACGGATGGCTCTGCATCTGCCTGGTATCCCCAGTGATGCCAGAAGCTCGAGTAGAAATGGTTGGCTGGATGCTAAGCAGATCTGCCTCAAAGCAAGGATAATGCAGAAATGCAGAGTCCTTAGTACACAATTGTTCTTCTGATCATAACCAGGGTGGGAGCGACATCAAATGACTGGAGCACTGGGCTCTGTCTGAGCAGCTGGAGACTTCACTGTGGGCTCTGCTGCTCACTTGATGCATGAGTCGGGCCAGTCATGCAAGCTGAGATCCTTCAAGGAGCCAAACTTGAGGATCTGGGCCTCAACCCCTCTTTCCTGTTGATAAAACGTAGGTGATGGTCTTGAGTTACCCCATAGGGGTGTAGTACAGCTTCTAAGTAAGGTGCCAGGAGATTGTTTGGGGAAATGGGTCCTAGAAAAGTCAATGGGTTGTTATAACCCATGTTTAAGCTCAGCAGGAAAAATCACTCATATTGTTGTTCTACCCTTGTTTTCTCTTGAATGCTAGGGTTACTATTTGTGTTGAATTGTACCAAACAGCATGGTGGAAACTCTTTTCTTCAGTTCCCTCAGCAGACAAATGTCTCCTAAGAGTTTTGGATGGGTTGGATTTCTGACATGGATTAAATGCAACAATCACAGCTCCTCCAAGGCACAAAGCTGCCATCTTAAGGCTCCCGCCATACCGGCCTCTGAGCAGCGTGCAGTCTGGAGATGCTGCAAAGTGTCAGGCATATGCCTGTAGCTGCACCCATTCTAAAATAGGGCTGCTGTCTCTTTGCTGCTTACACCCGGCAGCAGAAGGTTAGTGCAAAGGTAGTTTGAACCCAGAACCATCAGATCTCTATGGCAGGAGTCTCTATTGCTTTGGCTACAAGAGTCACCTATTGGTTAACAGTTCAGTAGGCTTCTCAACCTCTGTGTCAGAGGGGCTTAACTCATGGGGCACTAAGTACATGTTTTATTTGAGATGGAGTATGCATTATTGTGCTGTATTAAAAGGCAGAATGTGTTTTGAGTAGTTGCATGGGAAGGTTTACTATGTCCATGGCCATGTACAGCTCAGCTGATTGTGGGCCCTGGCCCCAGTGCTGCACCAGAGTTTTGTTCAGTGCAATCCCGGGGCTGGAACCAGCAATCAGATTGATTGTATTGAATGCTTCTAGTTTGTTTTATCAACAATTAGAAAGGAATGCTGAGATTCTTTAATAGGTACAAGAAATAAGCTGAAATATGCCTTTACACAGGGAAACATACCTAACTTTACTGAAATACTTATTCTGGTGTGGTGTGGGGGCTGGGGATGACAATCAGTTGATTGTTGGTCCTCGCTCTGGCACTGGAGCCCCTTCAGTGAGGAAAAAGTAGGATCAGGCCTCAGGTGAGCTGCAGTGCTGTGATCCCTTCAGGGCATGCTGATTGTAAAGCCTGGAAGGGGACTGGGGGCTGTTTACTAGTGTCACAACTTGAATAAATGCCTAGGGGAATTGCAAATTGCTCTTGTTCTCTGTGGAGTGGTCTGATGATAGCTGAATATGTGCTACTTAATACAATCAGGAGACTCTCCTCCCATGAAAAATCATGACCTTGCTATAATTCAATCATACTTAGCACATGTTTTATGGCTTGAATGCATGGACACTTGCATTGTAAATGCGGTTAATGTATTGAGTGTAATGAGCAATGTGGCCCTGAGTCACTACTAGACAGAAACGTGTTTTCACTTTGAGTGGATGGTGGGTTACACAGGCATTGAAATCAGATGCATGCTAGCCATTTTCCCCTGAAGCTACTACAACTTTTTCCTTGCAGTGAGTCCTTCCAGATGTGGATTTTTGGGGCTTCTGCCCAGCAGTGGGAATCTAGAGAGGTCCGGCTATGCATGGGCAAAATCAAAGGCAGAAACCAGGAGCTGGAGACACTAGAATATTTTTCTAGATAGCTGTGAACTTCAGAGTTGCAATTCTGGTCCGAGGGTTGTTGCCACATTCAGTGCTATTCCCATTTTCAATATGGGTGTAGAGGGCACCCAGACTGAGTGGCGGCACTGGGATAGGTCCTACGTGCTGCATGCTCAGCAGGTGTCTTGCTCTTTTGCTTTAAATCGTGCCTGCCATGACTTGGTGTAGTTGAAAAGACATATAAGGAGGTAGTACTTGCTTAGAGAGTCAGTATGCTGAGGTTAGCATGGATCATTATCCAGGTGTTCTGTGGGGCTCCTCCTCCCCTACACCCCACCACTTTCCACTCTGGGTTCCAGTAGGTGCTGGATACACATGTTCAGCCAGCCTGAGCAATTGCTCTGTAGCTCAGGCATAGAGGGAAACAGTTGAGTTGTCTGAAGCTGGCGCATTGCAGCTACGATTGCTTAGGTTTGCTACAAACTGTGCTTACCTGGGCTTGGCCTGTGTAAAGAAGCAAATAAACTAAATAATAACTCAAATGATCATGCTCTAGGCCTTTCTCTAGCCCTACGAGCACTTTGGTCATCTTCCGTCAGGCAATCTTAGTCCACCGGGGTAACCCTGTACTGGCTGAGTCTGTACGGGTATGACTTATTACACTAAACATGACCACTTCTTTGCTCCCTTGTGGTCCTCCTGCCTGCTGTTACTACCTTTTGTCTCTATGCTGAAGGTTTGTGACCTGACTGGCTTGGCTATTTGAGGTAGAATGAGGATGTAATGTGTCTCCATTGCACTGGCTACTTGCACTACCAATTGCACCGGGTGGGGGGAGGAGGAAGGGAGGGATATAGCCTGCAGAGAAAAAACATGGGGAAGGGAAGGGAATCGGAAGAGCATGGATTCCTTCCCAACCCTATCACAGATCAGCACAGCCAGTGGTACACATTATGTTGGATATAGACTTGGCACAGTTGGCTCCACTGGGAAGGAGGCTGTCAAGAATATTGCATGGGCCTAGTCATAGCTTAGCTTTGGGACCGTAGGCAATTTGGGGCAAGGCATAGGCAACTGGTAGGGGATGTGCACGTGCCCCCCCGATGGCCGACACTGATGCTGTCAGTAGGGCTGGTGCCCCCCCCGACAGGGTTGGCGGCTTCTGTGGGTACCTCCCCAGATTCAGGAGGCACCAGTCACTCATGGGGCAAGGACCATCTTCTCATGTGAGTATAGGACTTATCTCAAAGAGGCCCCAATTCAAGGGAAGCCAACTTCTAGGTGCTACCACAATACAATCGTTATAGTTAAGTGACCAGTCGGCACAGTCCTACTGCCTTCATTGTCACTGGATGGCCTTTGTCAAGATGGGCTGTTTCTTTGTTCAGCCATATGATCTTATATCAGGGCCCCAAAGCCTCTTCCAGCTCCTGTCAAACTCCAGCAGGCCCATATTTTTGGAGAACATATAGACCCTTGTGCTATCTTTTTATTGTTTGAGGCTGTCTCCAGGCACAGAGAGAATGTGTGCAGCTGTGAAAGCACATCCATTTTCACCCTTTGTGCTCTTAGATCCACATTGCCCTGAATTTGCGTTTATCACTGTCAAACCCAGGTTCTCTTTAGAATCCTCCAGCTTTCTTCCAGTCCCTAGTTTGAATAATAATACAGACCTTTCCAGAACCTTGTTGGCTGGTATTCCTCTCCCTTTCACTGTCCCTCTCCCTGCTACCCATTGGCTTATCCAGTGACTAGGTATAGAGCTAATTCTTGCTTCAGACAGACCAGCACCCTTTTTTAAAATCTATGATAGGCAAACAGAAGAAAGCTGATTGCTATCTGTTCTGCTGCTTAATCCTCAGGCTCCAATTCCCACTATCAGCACATCCATGACACTTCCACCATGTTGCAGAGAAGAAGATAACATAATCTTAAATCCCAGGTACAATTCTGACCCTTCTGCAGCACTGACACTATTTTTTAAAGCAAAGTATATTGCATCTAATGAATCACAGCTGGTAATGCTCCTTGTTGGCCTATATTTCCTTAGCATCAAATCAAGCCCCATGAGTTTTCTGCTGTCCTATTTTTTCTGAAACTATTTTCAATTTTCTTTTTAAAATGCTCTTTAATGTGGCCACATGTGTAAGTCTTGCTGGTAAGAGAAATCAAAAAAGTACTATGATATATCTTTCCCCCTACTATATAGTTCTGATTTATGATTAAAAAGAATTACTCTTGCTTCCCAAAAAAATAATGGTTCCAGTATGTTGGTTACATAGAGTGTAAAATTGCTTCCAAATCCAGATAGCTGAGGATTTATCAAACCATCTACAATGCACGCATGTGCTGGCACGCGCACACCATTTAGTGGGCCAATTTTCTTCTGTTATACAAAGTAACTCAGCTGAATTCAGTTAAGTTACCTTGACTCCATAACAGTGGAACTGACACTGGATTCTAGCCCTATGGCTACCCGCTTATATAAGTAGGCCTGACTTCCCTCTTTGTACATAAAACCCCTACCAATAAATAGATTTTATGTAGTTTACTGTAAAAATCTTCATAACTGTCATGGCTGGCTTCAGAGGGAGGAAGGCTTTGTGATCATAGCACTAGGGTAGGTCTCAGGAATTCTGAGTTGAATTTTTAGGGTCTGCCATTGACTTCCTAAGTGATTTCAGGCAAATCACCAAGGCCTCATACAGACATTCATTTTCTCCTGGGAGAGTTGCTGCTTTCCCAGGAGAAGCCATGAGTGTACAGTTGTTCAGGCTTTTTCTTCCAGAGTAAAAATGGCTGCTCCAGGAGAAAAATAACAAGGGAAAATCCAGGGTTAAATCACTTCCAGGAGAGTTTCTCCTGCGACAGCAAATGTCTGTATCTGCTGACAACACAGGTTGACCATGGGCAGTCTGGGTTAGCCAATCAGGGCTGCCCTATGCACTGCTGCCATCTGTTAGGCAGATTAGGGGAGACTGCAGAGCACACTGAGATGTGTGTACAGGGTCCCTCACCTGGCATGGAAAGCTCTCCACTCTCCTGGGCCTCAACATTCAAATGTCTGTACTTGTAGCTGTGGGTAAGTTGTTTTTTTTTTTTTTTTTTACCATGAAAACAAACCTGAGAAAATTATTCCAGATTATTTGAATGTATGTACATAACCTTTGTCCCTCATCCTCTAAATGTTTCCCACCCTCAAAATAGGAATAGAGGCTTGAAGGATTAATTCATTAATGTTTCCTAGGGGTTCCATTACTACCAAGATGAGGACCATAGATGTAGATGAATTTTACATAAGATGAATCCTGCTCTAAGATAGCAATAACCACAACATAGCTTTCTAAGGTGTGTACAGAAGTTGCTTTTTCTGCCATTTAAAGCACTTTATTACCATGATTTAACAGAAGTGCATGGCTTTACAGCACTTTAAAAATGGGTACAGTGCTTTAAATTAACCCTTGTCAAATGAGGTATTAAATGTGAAGTGCTGTATTTTACAGCACTTTAGCGGCCTACAGTGCTTTAAATAACTTTTGTGTGCTGGTCACATTTCTTACAATTCTGCCAGTATCCCATGGACTATCCCATGTGGCAGACACAGTGCCCATTCCCAGCAAAAAGGGGCTGGGGGGGAGGTGAAAAGGACATGCTGCAGGTGAAAGGGCCAACACACATGCGCGCGCGCGCACACACACACACACACACACACACACATGTATGCACATACACACATGCATGCGTGTGCATACTTATATGCATGCATCTGCATCCCCCCCCACAACCCCACATATGCACATGCATACACGTGCATGCACACGCACACACCCTGAGACCTTGCATGGCTAGGGGGACCAGATGCTTGGACATGCCATGAGTGGGACACACACACACACATGCATGTATGCACACACATACACACACATGCATGTACGCATGCATCCCCCTGCTGAGACCCTGCATGGTTGGGGGAGTGGGGGGGATACTAGGCACTTGGACATGCTGTGGGTGGGACATACACTCATGCACGCGCACCCCCCCCCCCGAGACCCTGCATGACTGGGGGGGGACATGCCGTGGGTCACTCTCTCTCTCACACACACACACACACACACACACACACACACACACACACACACACACACCCCTTCCTCCTGAGATCCTGCATGGCTGTGGACCAGACTTCCCCCCTGCCCACCACACCAAGCGCTGCACTTCTGTCATGTTTAAGAGTGCTGTAACTTTATAGTGCTATAAAAAGTGCTCGAAACTAGTTATGTGTTTCAGGCAAGTGCACTTAAAAGGAGTCTATTTGCTATGGGAATCTGCTTCTTTCTCCAGGTTAAAGTCAAAGAAAATTTTTTTCGTTGGAACTGGAGGAAAAAAATGAACGCACCTTTCAGTCTTTCAGCCTCTCTGTCTGCAAGCAGATGCACCCCTGAATCTAGATGGTAAAGCCCCTTATTGAGACACTGGCATCTCAGCATTTCAGTGAGAGATGATAAACATGGCACTCCTGTGATGGTGTTTTTACAGAGCAGGACTGTACTTGAAGGATGCAGTGCCTAACCCTAGAGTAGGCCTGCTGGAATACACGGGGCTACATAGATTGTAAATCACAGCATAATTACATTCACCATAGCAATTATATGGGTGGCTTTCTGCTTTGGCTTTTGCTCGCTGCTCCAGCCTGTAAGGAAGGGGTATTGGGAATATTGTCTTTCCTGGACAATGTCAACTAAAGATCAAAGAGGTTGTATGATGATAGATATTGCTTTGTGAAAGCTTGCTGCCTTAGACTTGGAAGACCTCAATAGCCTTTGTAACTTAGTGGAGGCGGTTCAGCACAGAACATTCACTTCTTCTGACTTCCCAGTGGCAAGCTCCCAGCAAGGCACTTTGAGAGGAGATATGTGGAGAATAGATAAAAAAACATAATATGCCAAAGAAGAAAGTCTGAAAGTTTTCTCATGTGTGTGTCTATCTATAGAGACGTATTTATTATCAGTTTCCTACATATAACTTTATACTTTCCAGCATATTTCAGTTATATAGGCTGATATAAAAATATATACTTTCACTGCACCGTTATAAATGATTGGAAATTACCAGCTGGGAAGTTTGTCATGTGCAATATATAACACAATGGAACTACCTCATATTTAAAAAAAAATCTATATTTCAAAAATAAAATAAAAAGAAGCAGAAACCCTTGTCAGAAACAATGTGTTTTCCAGGAATATTCTGGATGCAAAAAGTACATTTATCAATGCTGTGCTGTTTGCACAGAAAAGGATGAACATGTGGGCCTGAAAATTTACTCTAAGCTGCAAAAGGAGTCCAGTGGCTTCATGCATCAGAGCTGTGTGAGCAGGGTGGAGTCCACTTGGGTCAGCAGGTGTGACTTCATTGCTTTTTTTTAAGGCTACAGTTCCTTGATGGGGCAGGAATAGGGTGATCCTATGTCCTGCTTTGTCTGGGACACTCCCAGTTTCCATAGGCCTGTCCTGGTCATTGGCCAAAAGTCCAGCATGGGAATCTGGCAGCGAGGCGAAGTGGCATGGTGTGCCAGGCAGGCCGTCAGGCAGGCACCACTGTTGGTGTGTGGGAGCAAGGAGGTGTCATGTGTGGGTGGGGTAATGCCGGCTTCAGTCCCCCACCTTTCCCCACACAGGAGTAGCAGTGCCTGCCCGGCGCACCATGCCGCTCTGCCTCCCCGCTGTGCTCTGGCCCAGGCAGTGCCATACCTAGACTCCTGGCAGCCCCGGGCAAACTTTTAGTATCGGGCCCCACCCTTCGCCAGACATAATGACTTTTTTGTTGCAAACGTCTTTATCACATCTGTGGTATCAATGTCTTTAAATAGTTCATTCTCAATTCATAACATTGCCAGTCCTGCATATGTGCAATATTAAAACAGTTTTTGCAATTTTAATTTTTTCTTTTTTCATTTTCAGGCCCCCTTTCTATCTAGGCCCCAGGCGGCTGCCTGATTCACTCAAGCCTGTGTCCGGATCTGGGCCCTGGATTTCTAATCAAGCGGCTAGGGCTGACCTATGGAGTCCAGGAGTGTCCCTGCCATACTGGGGCACAGGGTCACCCTAGGCAGAAAACACTTGGAAGGGGGTTCATTACTTACTGATCAGTTTTGCCAAGCTGGTCACTGAATAGACTGACAGTGGGGTGTGACTCCTCTGTCACAAGAGATGAGCAATTAGCATAATTCTCTAATTCAGATGATTGCTGATATCATGAAATCTGAAAGCCCTGAGAACTCGTGTGATATTCAAGCATTATCCTGTGTTCCTTGATACCCCTGAGCAGGCTCTATGGTTGAACAACTCTTCCAGATGCTGAATGGTGTCCTCCCAATCAAGCCAATGACTCTTCTCAAAGTGCTGCTCTCCAGCAGTCATCTTCCAGCAGTGGGGGTATTGTCCAAAAAACCCCTGCAGGCCCCTTCACATGCTGGCATTTTCCATAGTAGTTCATAGCACTTGTTTTTTGGGTTCATAACTTCTAATGGAGATGACAGTGATCACCTAATAATAGAATTCACCATAAGACGTCGAGCGGGTAAGGTAACTAGTAGGGTGAAAGTGCTAGACTTTAGGAAAGCTGATCTCAATGAACTCAGGCGATTAGTCAAGGACGCACTGCAGAGTAGGAGTTTTGAAGTGATGGGAGTCCAAGAAAGGTGGCTGTGCCTTAAGGAAATGATCCTTTGGGCACAAAGCAAGACGATCCCCGAGCGAGGTAAAAGAGGGAAAGGGGCCAGGAGGCTTCCCTGGCTGACCACAGAAATCCAGGGCAGCCTAAGGGCCAAAAGGGGAGCACATAAAGTGGAAACAGGGAGAGATCACCAAAGACGAATATACCTCCTCTGTTTGTGCTTGTAGGGAGGCAGTTAGACGGGCCAAAGCTACCATGGAGCTGAGAATGGCATCCCAAGTAAAGGACAACAAGAAATTGTTTTTTAGATATATAGGGAGTAAAAGGAAGGCCCAGGGAGGAATAGGACCCCTGCTAAATGGGCAGAAACAATTGGTGACGGACAGGGGGGACAAGGCTGAACTCGTCAACGAGTTCTTTGCCTCAGTGTTCCTAAGCGAGGGGCACGACAAGTCTCTCACTGGGGTTGTAGAGAGGCAGCAGCAAGGTGCCAGACTGCCATGCGTAGACCCTGAGATGGTGCAGAGTCACTTGGAAGAACTGGATGCCTTTAAGTTGGCAGGCCCGGATGAGCTCCATCCGAGGGTGCTGGAGGCACTGGCCGACATCATTGCAGAGCCACTGGCGGGAATATTTGAACGCTTGTGGCGCACGGGCCAAGTCCCGGAGGACTGGAAAAGGGCCAATGTGATCCCCATTTTCAAGAAGGGGAGGAAGGAGGACCCGGGCAACTATAGGCCAGTCAGTCTCACCTCCATCCTTGGCAAAGTCTTTGAAAAAATTAACAAGGCTCACATTTGCGAGAGCCCGGCAGGACAAATTATGCTGAGGGGAAACCAGCACGGGTTCATGGCAGGCAGATCGTGCCTGACTAATCTAGTCTCTTTTTATGACCAGGTTACGAAACGCCTGGACACAGGAGGAGGGGTGAATGTCGTATACTTAGACTTCAGGAAGGCCTTCGATACGGTATCCCACCCCATACTGGTGAACAAGTTAAGAGGCTGTGACTTGGATGACTACACAGTCCGGTGGGTGGCGAGTTGGCTAGAGGGTCGCACCCAGAGAGTCGTGGTGGATGGGTCGGTTTTGAGCTGGAAGGGTGTGGGCAGTGGGGTCCCGCAGGGCTCGGTCCTTGGACCGATACTCTTTAATGTCTTCATCAGCGACTTGGACGAGGGAGTGAAATGTACTCTGTTCAAGTTTGCAGATGACACAAAGCTATGGGGAGAAGTGGACACACGGGAGGGCAGGGAACAGCTGCAAGCAGACCTGGACAGGTTGGACAAGTGGGCAGAAAACAACAGAATACAGTTGAACAAGGAGAAATGCAAAGTGCTGCACCTAGGGAGGAAAAATGTCCAGCACACCTACAGCCTAGGGAATGACCTGCTGGGTGGCATGGAAGTGGAGAGGGATCTTGGAGTCCTAGTGGACTCCAAGATGAACATGAGTCGGCCGTATGACGAAGCCATCAGAAAAGCCAATGGCACTTTATCGTGCATCAGCAGATGCATGACGAATAGGTCCAAGGAGGTGATACTTCCCCTCTATCGGGCGCTGGTCAGACCGCAGTTGGAGTACTGCGTGCAATTCTGGGCGCCACACTTCAAAAGGGATGTGGATAACCTGGAGGGGGTCCAGAGAAGGGCCACTCGTATGGTTAAGGGCCTGCAGACCAAGCCCTACGAGGAGAGACTAGAGAAACTGGACCTTTTCAGCCTCCGCAAGAGAAGGTTGAGAGGCGACCTTGTGGCTGCCTATAAGTTCATCACGGGGGCACAGAAGGGAATTGGTGAGGTTTTATTCACCAAGGCTCCCCTGGGGGTTACAAGAAATAATGGCTACAAGCTAGCAGAGAGCAGATTTAGATTGGACATTAGGAAGAACTTCTTCACAGTTCGAGTGGCCAAGGTCTGGAACGGGCTCCCAAGGGAGGTGGTGCTCTCCCCTACCCTGGGGGTCTTCAAGAGGAGGTTAGATAACCATCTAGCTGGGGTCATCTAGACCCAGCACTCTTTCTTGCCTATGCAGGGAGTCGGACTCGATGATCTATTGAGGTCCCTTCTGACCCTAACATCTATGAATCTATGAATAAAGGTTGGGGGTTTCTGGTAGAATTGGAAAGGATTATCTAAGGCTCTTGAGTCAACTGAATGTGAAGTTACCATAATTACTAGATTCCAAGATGAGGTTTTCTCCCCATTCAACATGGGGAAACCTGCTCTCCATCTCCACACTGATTCTCTCACTGGTCCTTGGCTCCTTGCTGGGTCCTACACTGCTCCCTGGTTCTCTGCTGAGCTGGGCAATGGGGAGGAAATCAGCACAAAGCCAAGGAGCCCAGGACCCGCCATGTAGGTAGAGAGTAGAGAGGGACTCAGTCATAGGTGACTGGTAGGGAGGTATGGGGGCGGGCATGTGCCCCCCTAACAGGGCCGTCCCTGCCACCAATGCTGATGCCAGCTTCTGTGGGTGGTCACCAGCCCTGCCCTCACTGCTGCCGGCTTCTGCGGGTGCTCGCCAGCCCCGTTCCTGGTGCTGATGCCGCCACCGGCTTCTGCGGATGCTCTCCAGGCCTGTCCCTGCTGCCGCCGCTGCTGCCAGCTTCTGCAGGTACCCCCCAGACTCAGGAGGCACTAGTCACCCAAGGACTCAGTGCAAGTGCAGTATGTCGTGAGGAGGGGGGCAAGTGGCTGGGAGAGTAGGCGTAGTAGGGGCAAACACCAGAGGGGAAGGTACAGAGAGAGGACAAGGTGCAGGGAGGAGCCAGGCATGGGTTGGAGAGCAAGGTGCAGGGCGGGCAAGAGGCCATGTGCTCCCCCACTGCTTGCCACCATGCTGCTGCTGCTTTTCCTCCCTCAGCAGTGGCGGGGGCACAAAGTTTAGACAGCCCTCCAATAATTAGGTCTTATACGTGGACTATAAGAAGAGATATTTTATTTTCTATGTATAGAATCCAATTTTTGGGAGGCTGTCTTCAATTCAGAGTCGTCTTGGATTCAGACAAATACAGTACAGGCAACCACCACTTAACGTGGTTTTGCTTAATGCTATTTTGCTATAATGCTCATTTTACATTCAGACCTGATTCCACTTAGCGCTCATGGTCGTCATCTTGGTTCATCAAAAACCTTTGGTTTCGTTTAATGATATTTCCGCTTAACGCTCAGTTTTTCAGGAACCAAGTAAGAGCGCTAAGTGGGGGTGCCTGTATATTAACTTAACCGGAGCCCCTGGGTGGGGAAGAAGTCTTTAGCACATGGTGACTCCCAGTGGTCTAATGGCAGTGTCCTTAATGCACGTCTTTCACCTTGTCCATCTGTAGAACAGCCGTTGGCTTTGAAGCTTGGTGGAAGATAGATATTTAAGAAGAAAGAGAGAGGTCCTTAAGAAGCTGATTGGGGGAGGAGGGTTGACTGATTTGAGGGGTACAGTCTTTTCCCCATTAAAAAAGAAAATCATGAAAAATAAATTGATGCATCGGACTGACTATTAGCTGAACTGTGAAGGGAACAATGATGACAAAAGTCATAATGAACTTATATCATTCATCCATATTCTCTTCTCTCTGGTATGGAGCCAAGCCTGACTACAGGGCCTGGCTTAGCTCTGAGTGGCACAGGAGGCAGCAAGTGGACATCCCTTCCAGAGGATTTCAAATGAGGGATGCAGAACTTTTAATAGGACCTGGAAGTCAGAAGCAGAAGGATTTGTCAGACGTAGAGGAATTGTGCTGCTCCAGCTTAGGCCGCATTGCAGTTTATTTGTATTTAGACTCTTGCGGTTGTTCCTTTACAGACTGTCCGTCAAGTCAGGGGCTGGGGAATACACTTCTTGTAAGAGCAAGATGCTGTTTTTCGATCCTGAGCAAACTCACCACCTCGGTGTTTGCAGCCTTATTTGCATTATATTATCATTTCATTTACGGCCACCAAGGAGCCCTCCGCCACTTTGGGGAGCTCTCTAAATTTGCCTTTCATCACGTATTAATGAAGTGTTAATAGCTCAACCAACCCATTTTTGAGCAAATACCATGTGATCGGTTTGTTGTGAGCAAACAGCCTGTGTGCTGCCCCAATATGTGACTTGCAGGGACACAGTATATGCCATTATTCTCCTACTATTTATTTTTCTTGCATATAGTGGAATAGGCACTGAAAGGCTGAGCTGCTGCAGCTTTCAGGCTGATCAGAGACCTAATATCAGGCCGTTTTAGGGGAACAACTAAGGACAGGCTAGCTTGGGAGGGACAGCAAGGCGGCATCTCTGGGGCTGAAGAGAGCATTAACACAGCCCAGGATAGACACCCATCTGAATTTTGACCTCGTTTTCTCAGGAGAGGAGGAGTCTTGATTTTTCCCTAAGGACCTGATGTAGGCGTTTCAGTCCTTGAGCTTGAAAATCTCTGGGTGAGAGAAGCTACGTCCCAGGATGTGCGTTTTACAGAACTGCCCAGGGACTCGGGTTCATCAGCCCTGTTCATTTGTGGCCTTGTTTGGTTTTTGTATAGAAGTGGGAGAAAAAAGTATTTTTCTAGTTTGTTGATACTTTTAGAAAATTAAAAAAAAAAGTGCCCCCACATTTTTTCATACTGATTTGCTAAGATTCTGGTGAACTAGAAAATAAAAAAAGCTCACTTCTAGATTTGATGCTGTTGCAGGAGGGATTGAACCAGTTCATTTTCCCAAGGTGGAAACGGCTTGTTTCAATTTTGGAAGGCCCTAAAATAAAAATTCCAAAGGAAAATTTTGAACTGAAAAAGTCAATTTTAGCAGGGTAGAAATGTCAACATTGGGCCATTTTTGAATTTTTGTAATAGAAATATATTTTCCCTAACATGGATCATTTGGTGAAATACATGCACATTCCCCAAACATTTGCTGTCTGGGACATCTGCAGTTTTTTTCCAGAAAAGAAAGAATTTCACCCTATTGTGTGTACGATTGCAACCATGCCGTGCGCCAGGCCTGACTTCAAGAGTGGAAGCACCGCCGTTCCTTGCCTTTGAGGTTTGTGGGGTGGTGCTTATGGCAATGGAGGAACTTCTTTCTCTCTAGCTGCAGCTGAACTGCTCCTGCTTTGGGACTGATGAGAGACCTGACACTTTGATACCAGTCCCATTTAGGGGAAAAACTAGTGACGGAGTTGGGACAAAAGTGTAATGACGGCAGGGCTTAGCATTGTCTGTAGAGTGAGTTGGAGAAACACAGCCGCTTGTTGAATTCTTTTAGTGAAGACTTTTCCTTGCCATTGCAATTTCTCCAAATTTGCACCATATTTTTCACCGTATTTTATACCATATTTCTCCAACAGACATTTTCCCCATGAAAAATAAGAAAGCCTCTGTCTTGTTGCATTTGCCAGTATGACGCTCACCTGCTGGGCAGTGTGCATGGGAGAGGATGGGCAGGGGCAGAGGATTTGAAGGCTGGTGCTTGTTTCAATTAAATTCTTTACATCACCGAAGCCCTTAATAGGAGACAAGCTGAGACCTCTGTTCGAGGTATACTTTGCTCACTTTATACTTCCTCTCCCTGTTTTCCCTTGTTTGTTTGCATCAGCTGCCTGATGATGTCTCTTCCCTGACCTAAAGGCAGGTACTGACTCTTGCTTCATATGTTTGTGCTGTTTTCCAGTGCAATGCATCTGGTCCTTGATTGGATCTACTGCAGCACAAGTAATTAAGATGGGGATTCACTGGACTTAGTCACTGGCAGAAAGTTAATCACGTACCGCATTCCTTCAAAAATAAATTGAAGAAAATGAAAGCCTCTTGAATTTAAGATGCACCAACATGTTCCTCCTTTCAATTTAAGGGGAGAAAAACAAACATCAGACATCTAAAGGAACATTTAAAAGGATACAGCAGCTATCTCATGTATATTAGATGCCTTTTTGACTTAAATTGCTGCTATCTGGTTTATTGTATATTTGAAGGAATGTGGTATATAAGTTGTTACAGACTCAGGGCCTTTGTGGCAAAGCAAGTGATTGGAAAACGAGCCACTTTATATTAAAGGCACACTTATACATAGCTGTCGAATCAATAGATAGTTAATAAATGTTAGAAGCAAGCTGCAGACATGGGTAGTAGGTGTTAGAGGTGGTTATAAAAACTGCGATGGAAGATGTTGTTAAGCGGTTGGACTCCCTCGCAATTGATTAACCATTTATGAAGGTTGCTCATCACTTGTTAACTCTTTATGGGGTGCGTCTGAATGTCCCCATATATAACATGCCGCTGGAAAAGATGTGCTGACGTTGGATCTTTTGTGGTTTCTGTAATGTTGTAGAAAGAGCTGCCGGCCAGCATCCAAGCCTGGTGCGTGCACTTTTGGCAAGGGGTTGAGCACCCTCCACGGGCACTGTGGTACTCACAGCTGTGCAGAAGCCCATCGTGGGGGGTTTGCTATGCTGCAGGGGGCTCGTGTGTAGGGAGTGCCATCCTAATGATCTGCAGGGGGATTCTTTATGAATTCAACCGCACGCTGTACCACCGCGTGGCATTTGAAACAAGTCCCCTACAAAAGTGCCGAGGCGCGCCGCTAAATATTTACAACCGGTAAATGGAGCTGGGCTGGCTGCCTGTGCCAAGGCCACCTCTCTAACTCTGGCCGCAACATTCATCACAGACCCTGGCTGTAGACGTTTCATAGCACCTAAATGTATTCAAGAAGCGCGGTGTCTCCTTTTTTTGCACACCTCCCATGAATTCCTCAGGAAATGTGACTGGATGCAGCACTCTTACAGCTGACCTTTTAATAACAATAAAATCACTCCGAGGTGCACTTTATTTTGATTTATTGTTGCACAACATAAAGGGATTATATATCAAAGAAGGCACTAAAAATGATAAGACTAATAAGAGGAGACCAAAGAAGGATGGGGAAATGTACAGGGAAAGGCTTCACTGGTATTTTCAGTGCAAAGAGATAGGGAACCATGACTTATCTCAAATGGCTGTGGGAAGGTGTTTTTTTTTTTTTTTTTTTAATTATTTTTTTCAGTGTCTGAAAATGCAATAAACTGGTTGTAAAAAAATCATAGAGATTCCAGCTCCCATTAAGAGGAAGTGGGCAAGGTCTCCAGCATTTGTGTGTGTGTGTCTGGGGAGGAGTATGCATGTGTGCATGCATGCACACACACATTCATGCTCTTTCTATCTCTCTCCCCTGCTCTGTCCCTCTCCCACACCAGAGTTAGAAAGCTAAGCAGGAAGGAGGAAAAATGAAGGGTAAAGTTTCTGGAAGTAGTATGGCTCCCAGTAGTGTAACCCATCATTGCCAGCAGTCGCTCACTAAGAAGATGGCTGTCTTCCGATGCAGCAGTAAAGTCACTGCTGAGATCTGCGTGTTGTCGGGGCAAACACTTGCAGGAGGAAGGAGTGGATCCTGGTGATGTCGAGTCACAGCTCTTCCCATTTGTCTGTCCGGTCTATCAGCCTCTGTAGTAACTCGGGGTAGGGGACTGGGTACCAGCCCTGTGTGCCTATTTAGAGAGGGGCACAAAGATGGCAGCTGCCCCTGCCCCTGTGGCTGTCCCGGGTGCAGAACTGGGTGGGTACGCCTCTGGTGATTGCTCATGACTCGATGCATATGTCAGCTTCTAGCAGGGGCTCTAAGACACAGCCCAGCCTGGGCTAATTGCCATGGGGCCACACTTGCCTGGGGCTTTCATCAGCAGCCCTAGCCTGGCTAATGACTCCAGCTGGCCACTATTTCGACCTCTGGACTGGCTGTTGGGAGAGCGGCTTCTCCATTTAGCTCCAGCTGCTGCAACAGATATTAGGCCAGCCAGCTGTTCTGGTCAAGGTCTGCATTGGTGAGCCCATCTGCTCCTGGTTCGAGAACCTGCTTGGCTCTGTTCTTGGACTCTGGCTTGTGAAGTTTCCCGTGGATCTGGTAACTTGGCACCTGGTTCCTGGCCCCTGACCTTGCCTGTGTTTTGGACTCGGCCCCTGGATTCCCCCTGGATTTGGAAACTTGGCCTCAGCCTCTCGAATGCTGACCCAGTCTTTGTTTTGGATTTCCCCTTGGATCTGGTAACTTGGCTCCCAAACCGTGACACAGCCTGTGTTGTAGACGGTGTCCTGGCTCCTACCTTCCCTCAGTCGTCTAACCACTAAGCCTGGCCACCTACAACCCTGCCCATTCCAACTTCCACCAGCCTCGGCGATGCAGTCCCCTTGAAACATTTAGGATTGGCCATTTTCCCGGCTGAGGTAGGCTGGCTTATATCACAGCAATGTCTAGAGGCCTCATTGTGATTGCCACTGTGTGTGTTTGTGTACGAGGGTTGCCAAACCTCCAGGATTGCCCCGGAGTCTCCAGGAATTAGATAGAAATCTTCAGGAGACTGCTGAGAGTCACCTGGGAGATAAATGATAGGGCATTCGTTAAAATAAATAGTAAATGTTGAATCCGACTTGTACAGGAATCCAGTGGGTTTTTAAAATATAATAGTCATGTGCATTTGCCTTCCTGACATAAAATCTGTGCATTGTAATCCATAACACATATGCGCAAACACGCGGGCACGCTGGCGTTCCAGAAACCTCCCGAATACATTCAAACAGAGTTGGCAAGCCTATTGTGTACACACATGCATGCACGTGTGTGTGCACTCTCTGTGTGTCTGTCTGTCTGTCTCTCTTTCTTTCTCTCCCTGTCCCAAAGAGCATGCTATGGGAGAGATCACAGACAGCTTGGGGAGCAGTACAAGGCACCAGGGAAACCATCACATTTGATATGACGGCAACACAGGATGATTGCACGCTGCTTAGGGACCTCAATGTGAAGCAGCAGATTTGGATTGGTTTTCAGCTTTGTGAAGTATTCCTTAACATTTATAGAAAGAGCTCTTTTGTGCATGGTATTTTTGTGTAGAGAAGAAAGGCACCAGGCCAGACCCTTCAGTTGGTCAGACAAACACAACTCCATTGGCCTGAGTGCATTTACTGGTCAAATTACACTTGCCTAAGTGAGAGCCAGGGGATGTGTCTCCATTTACAAGTATTTGAGCCTCACAACAATTAGCATAGTTATTTTTGCAACGCCCTGATAAGGCAATGTATTATTCTCATTTTAGAAAAGAGGAAATTGAATTAAAGAGTAGCACAGGGTGAAAATTGAAGTAATATTAACCAGACTAGACTTTCCGTAGGGACTAGAACGCCTCTGGAAATTAGGCTGAATTCGGTGAATTGTTTTGGCATGGGGAAAAAACCCCAGGAAATGTTGACAGATTTAATTTCAATATTTTTAAATGAAAACTTAGGAATGATTCTGTGTTGATAATTTTGAAATATTCCGTTGAAATTAAAATTTTGGAGTTTTCAACTCTTTTTGCTCTGAAACAGGGAAAACCAGAAAGAATACAAAATATTTTATTTTGAATGGAAAGAAGTCAAAATAGATATGTGTGTGTGTGTGTGTATTTTGGCTGTTGTCATTGCTAAGCCAGAAGACCCCAAATTTGCTGTTTAATTTTGACCCAAATCAATTATTTTTCCCCTCTGATTTTTTGGTTCTGCAACTCAAGTGAAATCCATTACTCACCCAACTC
Source organism: Alligator mississippiensis (assembly GCF_030867095.1). NCBI lineage: Eukaryota > Metazoa > Chordata > Crocodylia > Alligatoridae > Alligator > Alligator mississippiensis. The sequence goes on along the minus strand of NC_081824.1, from coordinate 464,681,061 downwards.
TGGTAAAGACAGGGCACAATTGAAATCCTTGAAGGTGTAGGTAGTGATCACTAAGTTCAATAAACACAGGCATACAGTGAGTGAGAACTAATGATAAATTTTATTGTGGAGCAGTAGACTGTGCAGGCCGGGAGCAGTCTGAGGCCCTCTTTTGCACGGTGGGCTGTGGCCAGCAGCCCGGACACGCCGGGTCGGGGAAGGCAGGCGGCACGCTAGAATTAGGCACGGACGCTTAGTGGTTATTTAAGATTGTTTACTTACACCGTAGATGGCCGCGGTGCAGGCTGGAAAGTTTCCAGGAATACTTTGCTTAAGCCCTAGTTTTAGGACTCAGACAGAGCTCTGGATTCACTCACACGAAGTTGTCGAGGCTCCGTGGAACTTTGCGCGCAGGGAAGGGTATGTCGAGGGATCGTTCGGTGACAGGGAGAGGCGAGAGGCTGATCAGACCCCTGTTGCCTTCTTGATATTCACGCTGGGCCCAATAGGCTCCGCAGCGCTTAGAGAGATCTTCACGAGACGTGAAGTCTCTTCCTCCTGATGTTTGTGAAGTCCTCCAACTTGGACGGGAACCACTCAAGCCTCTTATACGGCTAGCAAGCCAATCGCTAGCCGCCACGTAGGAATGATTTAGAACTGACCAATAGTGGGGCACGAATTTCAATACAAATGGTGGGAACTCCTTGCAACGTGCATTTCTGTGTTGCAACGAAGAAATGCACCCTGCAAAGAAAGCTACAAATGGCGGGAAAATAATTTAGCAGTGCCGAAGCACACACAAACAAAGACCACCCCTGTAGACCCATTGGACAATCTCTTACCTGATTCAGACACCATGTCCCATTTCCCTACCTCTGTAGTCTAAGTAAGGCAGCATCTCTAAATTATAGCTTCTACCATTTCAGTATCTGGGCATCCAACTCTCAAATTTCAACAAGAGTTAAATTCCCCACTACCCTTTGAGGACTTGGGGCTAAAGGACTTGCATGCAGTCACACAGGAGGTTGCTGTGGAAAGGAATAGAGCCCATGTTTCCCAGGCTCATTACCAGTTCCTTAGCCAGCTGCATCGGCTCTCCTCTTGGGTGTATTGTTCCTGCCCCAAAGGGACTTAACCACTTGTACCACTGACATTTTGTCAGGATTACTCGCTGGTGTAGGGGTTTGCAGCATCAGATCCAAGTTTAGATAGGGCACGACACAGAGAGAAGGGAAAAGCTGAAGGTTTACTATTGGTTCGCATCCCTGTTTATCACCACTCTTTCCACATGTTCATTGCCTCTTCTGTTCAGCGTTATATTCCTGCATCGCTTACCTCATTGCCTCTCTCTAACACTGAAGTGAAGTTAGAGTAAATCTCCTGGTGTGGGCTAATATGCCCTAAACTTTTAAATTTGTGGTCTTGTACCATGCTCAGTTGAATACAAGTGCTTAATTAAAAATAAAAACACAGCCACATAACTGCAAGCAAATAGAGACAGGCCCTTGGTGAGTCCTGTGGATAAAGCGTGGGACTTATTCAGCTCCCCAGTCTACCATAGACTTCCTGTGTGGCCTTTGCCAAGTCACTTAAACTCAATATCTGTTTCATGGCTTTGAAATGGGGATAACAATACCTTCCTTTCCTTTTAAAGGCAGGGACTAACTTATATGTATGTATACACGTTCACGCACGTGTAAGTGTGTGCAAGTGTGCGGATGTATGTATATTGTACAGTGTGCCCTGATTTCAGCTGTGGCCTTCATTAGTTGCATTAAGGCAGCACCTAGTTTATTTTGGGGATGTGTGGAATGACTACTTAAGCTTTATATCCAAGTTCAACCCAGAGAAACTTTTTGGGGTACTTCCTATGGGTTTAATGAAGAGCCTGCAATGCTGAGCAGTGACTGCTGCACTTCCTTTTGCTGTCATGAGCAACAGAAACTACCAAACATTAACATTTCAGCAGATGAGGGATTTGGAAGATGGCTTATGTAGTAGCTGTCTAAGAGCAACACTAGCTGTCTTTGAAATAGCATCTTTTCTGGCGATGTTTTAAATCTAACTCCTGTGCTACATTAGAGAGCTATTTAATTCAAGCTTGGGTTTATCTAGTCCTTACTGTGATTGTTTTAATCAGTGCAGTCCTCAAGTGCCTTTGCAGTGTCCGTGTCTGGCATATATGAGTGAGAGAGCGGTGAGAATGAGCCTGATTATTAATAGTTTTTTAAATTTTACTGCATCTCCACCGCCAGAATTGTAAGAAGCACTGAACAAACGCATGAGGCAAAGCATGAGTTGGCTCTCCTGTTTGTGTGAATCCGGAGCATCCCTACTGAAAATACAGGAGACATACTGGGTTCACTCCACTTTAACAGGTCACTACCTAGTCTGTAGTTTCTGCTTTGACAAATTTACAGAGGTCAGATTAATAGCCAATGTGAACATAGGACTCTTGTTTCTAATGTACGTGGTGTTGAGGTTTTGAGAACGCATTGGTGCATCTGTGATACCATTTTTATAGCACAGCCCTAAGCATGTGGTTAAGCCTATTGCTGCATTGAGGTTTATTCAAGGGTAAGAATAATAGGGTCTATATTTTCATTGGTTTTTCTGTGTGGCTCATGAAATGTGCAGCTCTGATCCTCAAAGACTGAGTCTTGCTCACATCCTTGCCAGGAAGTAGGGAAGAATCATTACAGGGGAGACAGAAAAGCTCAGTGACTTTCCCAAAGCTATAAAGAAAGTTTGTGGCCAAGCTGGGGAAAGACTCCAGAAGTCTGTGCTCAATGTACTACCTTGGGAAGAAGTGGCACAGACTGTGCTGACTGTTAAAATAATGTTAAACATTCACAGAACATAAAGGTAAGTAGATTCATCAGTGCTTGGGTAGTTAGGTAGTCAGAAAGTTTCTTTGGGTCAGGGTTTAAATTTCACTGTGTGATTGTACAGCCCCTAGCACAGTGGAACTTGCACCTTGCTGGGCCTCTAGGCATGGACATATAAATGTTAATAAAAAAGAAACACTGAAATCATGAGCACCATCGTGGCATTTCTGCACTGGTAAGAAGAGGATGGATTAGAGAACTTAATAGGTTTAAATTTGCCCAAATTGAATATTTAAATTGAAAATCATAAGGGTTGAGCTAAATTTCACAGGATTGGGAAGGGATTTCAAAATATAAATCCTTCCACCTTTCCCCTTCCAAGCCCCCCTCCTATGGAAAGACCTCTTCTTTGCCTTTGTTCATTGCTGGATTCAAAACCACAACAGACCAAAGGGCACTGATATTTTAAAAAGGAAAGAAATACTCTGCCAGATCGCGGCCTGCACGTGCTTTGAAGTGTCAGGGCAAGTTTGCTGTACGTTTTTTCTTGGGATCCTTGCAGAGTAGCCAGAAGGAAGAGCACAGGGTTTAGAAAAGCAACTGCTGGATGTCGAGAGCTTGGTATGTAGGGCACCAGCCAGCCCCGTGCTGTCTTGTTTTCTCCCCAGAGCACCAGTGGGTTTGCACAGGAGTGGAAGGAAAAGGACAGTCCTCCAAGGGGTTGTTAAATTCTTAAAATACACTACAATAGCCAACAGCTGCACTAATTGGGACCAATCCCTAGGTGGACATGAAAACATGGTTCATATGTAACTGTAGTGTACGCATTGTGGCTCCTTGCTCTTGTAGTCAGACAAGTGCAGCAAAATCTTTGCATCTTTAACTGTCTCATCCGGGATTAAAGGTATGGTATTGAACCCATCCTTATCACCATGGGAGCCTGCAGATATCTCAGCTCCGGCATATCAGCGGAGACAGCTCCGTCTTCCCTTTAGAAGAGTTGAAAAGTTACCTCTGTCCATAACCCACGGTTTTATTTAAAAAATACAATGTTAACATACAAGGAAATTTAGACAGGTATCTTTTTCAGGTGATTGTGATTAATGAGAGGTGTCCTGATCCGAAAAAAGGATCACAAAATATCTCAAGAGCTTTGGGCTGTGCAGTTTCTTTCCTTCTCCATGTGCAGCACCGTGGGGTTGGTTGAACATGCAGCTGGTTTGGAGTGTGGTGGTTATTTGGCATTCTGCTGTACATAGATCATAGTCAGTCGCACTAAATAATTATCCTTTTGTCTTACTCAGCTCCTTTGATCCAATGTTTGATTTCTAAAGAAAGATTAAAAGAGTGGGTCTTATGGCTAAGGTCCTGGGTTGGGAATGAGGAGATCTGGGTTACTTGCTTGGCTCTAGCACTGACTTACGGGATGACCTTAAGCAGGTCACTTAGGGCTAAGTCCACAAAGGAACTCATAGCAGCTACTTCATCCCCCAAAATCCAACACTTATATGCCACTGATGTGCTAGGAACCCCTGCTCAACCCCAATGTTGCCCAAGTAGCTGATCCCCTGTAGCTCAAAGTAAGGCACCAATGTCCTGTAGCAGGACATACCCCTTATCTTAATATTTCCTATTGGCTGCTGCAGACTTTTCCCTTCTTAGCACATCAGCTTCTGCAAATTCTGCTAGTAAGTCCTTGAACCACCCCATGCACTGTGCTGGAAACTTGCATTCCTAGCATTGATGATGTGCATTTCTCATAAATGTTAGGGCTTGCAGTGCTAAGTATTGTAGCATTAAAATCCCCCTTGTGAGTCTAGTCCTGGAGCTTACAGGACTGATACCTGCAGGGACCTTGAACCCAATGATGGTTGTAGCAAAAGGTCATGTTAACAGGTAACAGCTAGAGTGGGAAGGGAACCTATTATAGCCAGTCTCTAGACTTGAAGCAACAGTGTGTAGTGTTCCCAGAAACAGTGGACTCATTTTGTTAGGCTACTTTATTGGAGTCAGCTCCTGAATTAGTCCTCAGGGCAGAGTACTATGACAGACATTGTGAGACTAGGGGCTCCTGAGGAGACAAAGATAGTGAACAAGAAGATACTGGTTATGATACTTTTTTTCCTACTCGTACAGAGTCAAGGGTGTGATCCAAGGTGCAGGCTTTGTAGGAGCAACAGAACGATTGGTTGTCCAGGCCACATTTGGACAGAACAGGCCTCTGAGGATAGCGGTTTAAGGATGATTTCTGTTGAGCAGGACAGGCCAGAGGGTCTTTGGGTGTCCTGTGTGCTCCAAAAGGGGGATGTGAAAGAGAAGCTAAGGAGGCAGCTCTTTGGGTTATTCATGACATGAATGTTGTGCCATTTGAGAATACATTCTCTGCTCTGAACACCAGAGCGGGGAGTATGAGGAAGAGACTTGAGTGGCATTTTTTCATCCAGACCTTATAATATGGGCAAGACCAATACCTGGTCCTTTATCAGTTCTTCGTAAAGAGAAGGTTCATCATGGCATCATTGCTTGTTTCTAGCTATTGGTAGAAAGGAATGTGTAGCAGTGGATCTGTATGAATCACCAACCTGATCTGCCCTTCGGGGTTTTCACTGGACTGCCCACTGACTTACTTGCCCACCATGACTTGATGTTATTGTGGTAGTCAGGAAAAGTGCTAGCCCAGTTAGAGAAACTTTCTGCTGCATGTCTATGCAAAGACCTTTCCAGGGCTCCTCCTCCCCTACACCCTGAGCCATCACTCACCCAAATTTTGGTCTTAGTATGGCTGGCCAAGTATAAATGTAACCTTTGGCGTGCGATGCTACCCACAGCTGTGTCCAGATGTTTGGGACCTGGGGTGCCAGGTAGCTTTACCCCTGTTCAGCTCACCTAGAAGTGGCCAGAGGCTCCCTGAGAGGAGGGGCTCCCTTTTACAATGGAGAGACCTTGCAGACTCAGGAACAACTATTCACAGAATTTAATTATATACAGGGAATAATTTTAGTATGGAAACAAAGATTAAATGATATCAAAAGTATGAAATACTCTATTTACAATACAACAAGGGTGACTATATACAAAGATAGCAGTTAATAACTGTTTACACTTAAGAGATGATCAGGTTGATGGATACAAAGCTAATAACTTGTACACTATGCTAAATACTCATAATATTAATCCCCTAATTAATTATTCACAACCAATAACCATTTATCCCAATTTATGCCCAAAGGATGGTTTAAATTTGCCCAAATTGAATATTTGTAGTTTCCAAATCCAGCAGGGAATCAGCACCCCACTCTCTAGGGGCTCCCCAGGGCTATGTCCCCACCCGAAGGGATGCATGAAGCTGGCTCAGGAACTCTGTGTGTCCGTTCTAGGGGTCTGCTTTCTCCTGCTTGACCCCCCAGATGCTGCATTGGCCTCCGGCCTGCTGACAAAGGGTTCAGCATGCACCCGTGGGGAGGGACCGTGCTGCAGGTGCTTCCCAACTCAGCACGTGTCTCTTATTCCCACCCCTGGGAGCGGGGAGACACCCAGGTTTAAGGGGAGCTGCCCAGCCAGTCCCTCGACTGGAATTTTCCCGGGCTCCCGAATTGACTTTTGAATCTTGAATCTCCTGCTGGGGATAATCCCGGACAACATATATGGCATCTCCATTGTTACAAAATGGATGGTAGTTCCTGGTAAGGTGTCCCTGCTGGGATACTCTTAAAGCATCCAGGCAGAGCCTGACATAGGATGCTCTGAAGGTAAGTGCTCCTTAAACTGCCTGTTACATAAGTAATTCTCTTCACAGGTTCTCTCTGCAAATCCGTCTCCCGATTAGGTCTGTCTTAATAAGACTGTGCTCCAGCCATAACTTAAACTCTCAAATAAAGGTATTGGGTTCACAGACTGGTAACCCCTTTGTTCCTCTCTTTATATCAGTCCACTTCATGTCTTATCACCTAACTCAGACCATTCCTTCCCAGACTCTGTTCACAATCTCCAGTCTGCTCGATATTCTGGGCTGGGAGTACTGCTAATCCCCCTTTCTTGAATGGTCTATTAGTTCTTTAATTTACAAGGGTTGGCATCAAACGGCCCACGAATCCTGTAATCAGCCACTCTATTCACCCTGATTGGCTTAGCACTGAACACGGAGCCAGCTTTATCCTCGCTCTGACGCTGGTTGATCAATCTTCCTCCCTTGCTTTGTCCTGGATTCCAACGCTCACAAACCATTTTGGCCCAGTCTGTACTGGCACAATTTGTTCCTCTCTCGGTTTGGCAACCGCTCAATAACCCCCGGGGACCTCTGTAACAGTCAAAATTCTGGGTGCTTAATCTCCCATCTACAGGCTCTAATTAGTGGCAAACACTTGTTTCACACAGTTCAGACCACATACCAGTTTTCTATTGGTTCACCAGTGTCTGTAATTTCTCTTGTTTCCCTTTCTTCAGAGACTGTCTATACCCTACGGCAGAGGGACCAGCACTCCCAAACCCCTCCAGCTGCGGGACCACTTCCCTACTGGTTTGTGGTGGTGATTTACATGGTGGCAGCCTCGGCATTCATCTCCCCGCTGTTCTGGCAGGTGAGGTCCTCCAGGCTCTGCAGCAGCAATCAGCCCATGTCTCCACATGGGTCCCTGTTTTGCCCCTTTCCAGGGAACAAAACCTGCCCAGGTGCCCTCCATGGTCTCCCTCTCAAGGACAACTAGAAGTCCCGGGTTCTGCCAGGGGTTAGCCTCCCCTTGCTGGGCTGAGGCACATGTTTTAACTGCTCCGTATTTGGCCTGGTATTCCTCCGGAGCTGGACTTCTGGGTCAAGCTCATCCGGAAAGGCAAGCATAGCAGGGCCTGGGATAGGCTCCCTGCTACAGAGCCTTAGGGGGAATTACTAAAGAGATAGAGTCTGGGCAGGTCTATAACGTGAATGCCAACAAAGAAGCCCAAATGGTAGATGAAAATGGCTCTTCAAGAACCTGCTCTAACAAGAGAAGCGTGAGATTTCAGGACAGTAGAGGATGTGATTCATCCGTCCACTTTAGTGGGACCTCAGGTCATGCCAGAGAGCCCTGGGGCTTCAACTTTTTAAGCCTGGAGAGAAGATGCTGAATGCCTGTACCAAACCTCACAGCTGGATGGGAAAATGTTGTGTCCCTGGTTTTTATTGGCAGAGCTTCTTAAGAGCAGTTCCCACTCCCACATTAGTATGCTCAAAACTTAGGTGCATCGAGTGGGAATTTCAGGCCAAATTCTTCCTTGGTGTGACCTTGTCTAAGTCAGGGGAGTTTCTCAGAGCTGAGATCTTCCTCCATCATGATTAAACCCTTTAATAAGCATCAGAAGGCTGGATTTGGACATCTTGAAAACCAGGGCCCTGGAGCCTTCTCCAAGGGGTCTCCAGATGACTTAAGATGAAAAATTTTCTCTCTGTTTCTAAGGGAGAGTCTTCTGTAAAGATGCTGAGAAAGAAGTAGAAAATACAAATTTGCTTCGCAAACTCAAAGGAAAATTCCCCCAGGTAGTTGAAACTCACGATTCAATTCAGATCTGGTATCAGTAGGGATATTTCCACTGGAGTTGCTGCAGCTCATGAGAAGGGTATTCACTTGGCTTTGGTCTGAAGTGAAGCCTCCTGCCTAGTTCACTCTATGGATAAAAACAACTACTACCCAAATAGTCTTTGGCTACATGGATGCTATCAGGAATGCTGTACCTGAGGATCTTGCACAGGGATGTCATGAAGAGGTACGTTGAAAACAAGTCTCAACCCAAAGAAGCAGTATTGTATGCAGCTGAGGGCAGGAGTTGGGGATTCACATCCTGCTCAGTACTGTATTGGAAATTAATGGTGTGATCTTAGGTCAAGTCTCAGAACCAGGGATCCTGGTTTTCTCTGATTTAAAAAAATCCCCAATTTTTGGTTAAAAAAAAGTAACCCCAAATCCACAGGTTTCCGTGATTTAAATGAAACACCACTAATATACAGATTAGTGGTGTTTCATTTAAATCACGGAAACCTGTGGATTTGGGGCTAAAATGAAACACCACTAATCTGTATATTGCTGGTGTTTCATTTAAATCATGGAAAAATGTGGATTTGGGGTTACACTTTTTAAACTGAAAATTGGGGATTTTTTTAAGTCAGAGAAAAACCAGGATCCCTGCTCGTAACCTTGCTACGTGTCAGTCATCCCAACTGTAAAATGAAGTTAATAATTTCTATACCTCCCCCACAATTAATATGTATCAGGTGAATGGAACATAGATGGAAGGGACGTGCAAAGTATAGAGCGGCTGTATTGTCCCTGTTTCCAAGATTTTGTCAGATGTATTTGGAGCTTGTTTGAATTCCCTTTCTGTTCGTAAGGCCCTCTTCAGTTCATACGGATATATATCAATAAATGTGTAGCTTTATAAAGGAAATACCAAGCACTTTGAATCACAGCATCTCTAAAATTCCCATCGTCCTTTGCATAGCTATGACCTCCATGGGATATTAACCTGGTACTAGATTATCTGCATGCAGCTGATGAACAGAATTGCTTGTTAGGGAGGCTCTGCTGTCAAACCTGTCACACTCTGGGCTTCACTTTAGGCCTTGAGGGTTTCAGAGCTCAGCCTGATTGGGGCTGATGAGGTATGGTTATGTAAAACTCCTAGAGGATATAAGCATTTCCTGATAGACAGCAACGTAGTTATGAACTAGCGATGAACCCTCTTGTTTTATATGGTTAAAGGCATAAATCAAAGGCGTTGTGTAGCCCTGCATGTTTACAACATTTCACTTATGGGACTCGCTTCTCTCAGGATGTTCATGCTAATGATACGACCTCAGAAATTTTCTCATCAAAGATGCCCCTTAGGTAACGAAACCTTTTCTGAACTCAGGGTTACAACTAAGTGGCAGGCTCCAATGGACCCACACCGGCTGAGTGTTGTGGTGTGTGTACAGGCCACGAGCAGACCCGTACTTGCAAATGGTCACTTCTTCAAATAAAGAAATCAATAAATAATGGGATGAGTGCATTGTTCAGCCCCCAGCACATTTCTCTGTGAATGGTGGGTTGGGGGAAATGACCACTGGAACAAACTTCCAGTGGATGTCCTGGATTTATAGAACCACAGACTCACCATCCTTTAGGCCTATGCTAAAAGCTAGGGCTGTGCGAAATGGTGCTGTTTCGTTTCACCTTGAGTTTTGAGGTTCGGATAGAACAGCGTTTTGTATCGAATTTCATTTTGATTCGAAACGGCTGTTCTTTTTTGCTTCATTGAAGCAGTAAGGCTGTTTAGACTCTGTTTCGATGTTTCACTACTTTGGCAAGGGACAGGAAGTCAGCCCAGCTAGGCTGACTTTCCATTCCCAGCGCTATGGTTGAGACATTTTGACTTTTGAAACGTTTCAACTAGCCTCATTTTGTTTTGAGGCTGTTTTGATGCCCCCAGGCCTGCTCTAGTGCCGGAGATGGGAAGTCAGCCCAGCTGGACTGACTTCCTATCCCCAGTGCTATGGTTGACTAGCCTCGTTTTGTTTCGAGGCTGTTTTGACGCCCTTTGTTTAGTTTTGATTTTGCTGTTTTGACCTCAAAATGAGTCAAAAGTGTGTCGAAACGAATGGCTGATGAAATTTCACACAGCCCTACGAAAAGCTTAGATTCAAAAAGTCACCTTGATGCTGGGAAGTCTCAAGTAAAATGTAGGTGTACGTACTTTTGAGAGGAATTAAAAAAAAAAAAAAGCTTGAGTCATGTTCTGGGTCTCCAGACCTTGAACTCGGCGGTGTTGGATACAGCACAGGGATGCACAAACCAGGTACAAAGAAATGTGGAAAAGGGGACATGCATCTGGCTTCCTAGCCCTGAATTAGCTGGTTGAGTTCATCAGGAGTTCAGGGACCCAAATACCTTTTAAAATACTTCCTGAGGGTCACACAGAGGGCTTTTGAAGGACTAATGGGTTTGACCCACCTCTCTGGCATTGCATCTAGTCCCTGGGCTGCCCTTCTTGGCTGGGCTTTCCACTTCACATTTGAGTTTGCAAGGCTTCCTTCCTTCTCATGCCCTTGTCCCTGTGCCCAGGTATTAAGCAGAATTCACAGATTCATTGGAATCTGACATGGATGTGCCATGAGCACTTCTGTTATGGCCTCAAACTTGCAGCCTCTGGGCTGTTAATCTTAGCATCCATGCCACCCCAGTCCTTTTGCAAGGCTGAGGGCTGTTTATTAAAAAAGCAATAATCTTTGTGTTGCAAACAATTAGCACTGACATGGTGACAGTGAGAAAAAGTACCATTGAAATCTCATTATGTTTTACAGCATTACTTTTCCAAGTGAGAATAAAGCAAGGTCAACAACACCAATGACAAAAACCACTCTTTAAAGCTTTCTTGAAAATGGTCGATGGTTGTGAGAGCTGGAGCTAGCATGTGTCTTTGCCACTTGTAAGTCATTGATATTACAATGCCATCTCATTATAAGCTGTTCTTCGGCAACTTCAGAAAATGTGGATGCTATGATTACTACTTCAAGATCCTTTTCTCTTAGCCTATCACCATTTAAATAATAGCCTGGATTTGTAAAAGAGAGCCTAGCTTTATAGATGATTTTTTTTTTTTTTAATACAAGTGAAGGCCATAACAAACTAGTTGGCTTGCCAAGGCCTTGAGAGTGGTTGATGTCAGTTACTTCAAAAGGGTTTTTTGTGTGTCACTGCCTACTTCAAACATGACGCTCTTGTTCCTGGCTACTTATTTTGTTGTCTAAATGAATGTTGGAAACCCATCATAATCCACCTGTATCCAGTGCGGGGAGAGATGTGGTCAAGTGTGGTTGAAGTGTTAGATAATGTCATGTATCTATTTAGCCATGGCCTTCCTGGGTACATGAGACTAATCTACTGTTTAGTAAAGCAGCACTGTCTACGTGTTCAAACTATTTACTGCGCCAGAAATCAGGCTACTGTGCAGTTAGCTACTACCTGTAAATACTGTGCAGTAGCACATGTAGATGCTGACTGGGAGCAAAGTTGCTCCCAGTCAGCCCCAACACTAGGGGCTACAGTGGAACGTCCCTGGTATGGGCACTGTTTAGCTCCCAGCTCCCCAGTAGGGCCAGGATGGGGTAGCTCTCTGCCCATTACTGTCCCAGTGCAGCTCAGCTTCTGGCTTCCCACAGGAGCTGGGAGTCGAGCAGTGCTGGGACTGGGGAGCTTTCCACTTCCCCACACAGCCAGGGGCTGCTCAGGGAAATCCCTGTCCAGGTCAGATCTGGCTGGGAGCTGCCCCAGAAGTGGGACAGCTCTAGGCCAGCTCCTGGCTGTGCAGAGAAGCCATGCTGGGCCAGGAGCTCTGCAGCAGCAGCTGTCTCCCAGTCCTGTGCATATCAGGACCCATCCAGATGTGTAAGGAGCAAGGAGAGAGCTGCTGCTGCAGCTGGCAGAGCTCTCCTGGCCCCTTGCACATGGGGACTGGCCCTGTGCTACCTGCCAGCCCCTGGGCTAGCACCCTGGGAGAGCCTGGAGCTGCCCCTGGTTGCTGCTGGGGACCAGAGCAGGGTAGGAGCAGCCCTGTACCGGGCTGCTCCCATTGGGAGCAGATTCTCTCTCAACAGGGAGCATATGTAGACATGCTCCCAGGGAAGGCTTACTGCAAACTTTTTATCGTGCAGTAAGCCTTTATAACATTAATAGCATGTGTAGATGCACCCCCCCCCCCGAGTAACACAAGCATCTTATTAAATTCTTTGATTGTCTGTTTCCTCCATCTATATAATACTCAGTCCCTTCTTTTTCTCCCCTGATGCTTTCATAGCTTAATTGGAAACATGTTGGCTAAGTACAGGGTCTGGTTTACTTCTCTAACTGCACAAAGCTTTAGCACAGGATGGAAAGAAGACACTTTACTTCCTGCTGCCAAAGGGAGAGGGCAGAGGAATTCCTCCAAAGAATTGATACCCCTGCTCTTTGATCAGCATTTCTTGGAGATAATAGACAGGGATATGAGTTGTGCATCTCATCCTAGGTGAGGATAGGTATTGTTGCCAAGGCCTAAAATCTGCCACAGACGCCATGGAGGAGGCCATGTCTATAACACTTTTATCCATATTGACGTGCACTGAACCTGCATGACCAAGTGATACTTGGGCAGATGCTAGTCTTGGCTAATGTGGCACTGGATAGTGTGGAGGTATTGTGGTGCCATAGATGAAGCTGAATCTCAAGGAAATATGCTCCTACAACCAAAAGGACTTCTAGCCCAAGTAGATGGATATTCCCTTGTGAGCTTGAAAGGCAGAAGTTGCCCAAGATCCTTCTAGGTGCCTTAGTTTCCTGAGGAAAATGCAATTTAGGAATACGAAGTTTTGCTACTGTATCTGCCTTGAAGCATGACCCTCTTGGCTGAGTTTGGTGCCTAGACACCTGTCCCACCTAACAGTGTTTGGGACGTGCAAACTTGGCGCCTCTGTCTAAAAAGTAACCCAAGGAGCTTAATCCTCAGAGCATGCCTGCTACCAACAGGCAGCAGGGAGTTCAGCAACCATGCCCACTTCCACTGGCAGTGACAGTGGTAGTAGGGAAGATGGTGTGCAAGAGCCCAGTGTTTTGAACACAAGCCCAAAAAGTGGGAAACCAGTGCTGTAGGCCCTCAGCCTGAGGTGGTTCAACCAGTAAGCCACAGGATATTCTGGCAGCATTGTTTGGGACACGTTCTAGCCCTGCTGCTGAAGCTGTGGCACTGGCCATAAGGCCTGAGGGAGAGCCTGATGTTTTATTGTTCAAGCTCTCCCCTGGCGGAGAGGAGCCTTGTTTTATACCCTGTCTCAAAGGCATGTTGTGTGTATTAGTGACTTCAATGCAAAATGCGTTGGACCTCTTGCTGGTCCAATGACCTGCATATGCTACTGCACAGCTTCAGCAGATGGTGGGGAGTGGTCCACGTGAACTTGTCTGCACATAGCCCAGTGGTTGGTCTGCTGGCTTACAAGCTGAGATGTGACTGTACATCTGAGACTGAGCAGGCACTGTACATCTCTCCCCCATCAAGTGCCCTAATCACTTAGCTGTTCTACAACAGATGGGCATCGGCATCACCATGACTTCTGTTTCCATGGCTGGTGCTTTAAAAGAAGGTGGAGGAAACTGTTTTGTGAGGACACTGATTCTGCCAGTGAGAGCTAGATGGTCTCAGGGCGCAGCTTTTGTCTTGTGGACCTGGGTGGAAGAACGCTGAGCTTCTGGATCCACATCGGGTTTAGATGCGAGATTGGGTTCAAGCAGCTCAAACTGGGAGAGGTTAAGGCAGGCCTAGAGCAGACCTGGAGGCCAAAAGAGGAAGGCATTTACTGTGTGTAGGCATCTCCAACACTGGGCTGTAGCTGAGCAGGGGTTTTGGACTTGGGAGAAACTTGGCTTTGGCCCAGAGAGAGACAGAGACTCATTTCGAGAGGAAGGCAGAGTGCAGTTAGGTCACGTGCTTAAATTTGCAGAATCAGTCACTGACAAGAGCCAAGGATGAAACAGGGTTTGGCTGCTTGAGAGAGCTGAATGGGTTTGACTTCAAGAGCCGTTTTAAAACAGATTTTGCTGCTACAGAAAGCTGCATGGAGGTCTTTCCTTGAACACAAGCTGACTTTCAATTGAGTGGACATGTGCTTTCAAGCTAAATTGAAAAACACCAGGTTTAAATCAAAATAAGCAGGGTTTAAATACTGAGTAAGTGGAACCATTTCAGCTGATAGGGCTGGATATACATCTAATAATGGAATAAATAACCTTTCTCCTGCAGGCAAGGCCGCATGGGCTAGTGCCACAAAGCAGGCTTGAGCAAGTCAAGGCTGAACGCTGTGCCACCTGGTGAGATTCACAGCGGCCAGTAGACATCAGGCTCCCTGTACAATATTTGGGGACACATCTCCATTGAGGAATGGGGCTCTCAGAAACCATCAGGCTGGCTGGGGGGGGGGATTGCCAAAATTAGCCAGTAGGCAGTACTTAACTCTGGCCTGGAGATTCAGCTCCATGAACCATATCATGGATCTAGTTAGGTACCTGAGCCAGGTCAGCCGATCTTTCTTGCTAGAGGTGCCCTGCTCAGTGGGCAGGACAAAACCCAGCTCCAAGGCCTCTTCTGCCTGGTTTGGAGCAGAGAGTTGAATGCACATCAAGTGATTTATCATGGGGCTAGGTAGAGTATGCTGAGGGTGGGTGTTTGCCTTTCTTAATCACTCCTGTTGAAGCTCTTCTTTGCATAAAATACTTAAATATTCATTAGGCTTGAGAGCAGCTCAGCCTGCCTCTGTAGCCTGTTGATTAGCAATTACTCCCGGGAGGGGGGAAAGTTGGGTGCCTGTCCCTATTGCCATGAATATTTAAATATTTTATTTTAGAGAACATAAAACTGGAGGTGGCCTGCTCAGTTCCCCGGGGCTCGCAGAATAGACATTAACAAAACCATTCAAACAAGAAGCCAGTTCTTGAGATATGATATTCAAGCTCTGGAAGGAAGACCTCATCCGCACAGTAGTTTTAAATGTACTGGCTCATTAGCCAGGTGGATTAGAGCTAATCATTTGTGTTAACCATTAAACAAAGCTGAACCAAACCCCACGTTAAACACAAAATATTCTTTTATTTGTCACCGAAGGCTACACACGGTCACTTCTGTTTTTGATTTTCTAGAAGGTATCTACATCTGCCTTATTTACAGCCTCGGAGTATTTACACAGTCAAGAATACAGTGTTAGAAACACAAAGTGTCGAGAAAAAAAAATTTCTCAAAAAATTAGTTCCAGACTTCAGGAAAATTATTACACATGGTAATGACAAGAGTCTCCAGTGTTGCTCTGTAGACGCAGCTTTGATACAGAGTCCTCCTCATTGACTGGAGCTGCCTTCGGAAATCTTCACGCAAAACAAGCAGATTGGTTTGCTTTACTAGAAAATGTGATTCTTCGTTACTTCAATAACATCGGTGAAACTGTCCTATGGTTTAACCTAGTCTTTGCCAGAACAGTTTTGAGCTCTGAAAAAAATATTATATTTCTTTATAGTTGGTGTGCACTTGGATTTTTCTGGGCTCCTTTGACTGCGCAGAATTGACCTCTGGGATGGAGGCTGTTAAGACACGTAACATTTTTCTCAGTTGCACAAAGTTTCATAGTAATTAAAGAAAAAGAGATGAGCATTTCCCCCCCTCCCTCTTAACTTCCAGACTTTGTTCACTTCAAATAACACAGCTTGATATATTACTGCAGGAAGCCTGGACTGCCCCATATAGCAGGACCTGATACAGTCTTCCCTGGGTCGAGGTCCATTTGAGGGCCGTTCTGAACCGATCGCTCTGTTTGCTTCCAGCAGCGCATCTATTCAAATCACTTTGCAATCACTTCACTGAAGTGTACCTCTGCCGTAGAAGTCCATTGGCTTTATTTCTTTTAAACTCAGTAAACTCTTTATTGTAACTTTGGAAAATAATAAAGCTAAATATTTACTATGGGCTATAATAGAAAAGAAATGGCAACCACTCTTTTGTAGTCGTAACAAGGACAGCAATAGCAGGAATAAAAATAAACAGGTCAAGTCACTAACACACTACATTTCTGCCAGGTTTGCTGTGCTAAGTCAGGTAGGTGAATTCTGTATTTAAGTAGAAGAAGGGCCAAAGCTTTTTTCCCACTCCCATCCAAGATCCTGCTGCTATGCATGCCATCCTCAGTGTAATTAATGGGTATTTCCCAGGCTCAGCAGTGCTGAGAGACAGCCCTTTGCAGCCGGACAAGAAGATAAAACAAATAACACTTAACAAGGCAAGCAATCCTTAGCTCCATTATTACTATTAAATCCAGTTATTTTACCTCCCCGTTTAAGGAGTGCCTGCATTGCTAAGGGAGATCCGTGGCCCTGGTTTCAATTATGCCTCGATTGAATCAAAACAGACGGCTGTGCCGTAAATATGGGGGGCAAAGGGGGGGGTTGCTATAAATTGTGAACGGGAATTCTAAAATATCATGTTAAGAGCCTTGTCTTTGCATAATGGATTGTGCTGCCATCTATCATGGTGACACTTACAAGTCACAGCTGAAAAAGTACTTTATTAGATTTTTTTTTTTTAACAATTTTGATTTATTCTTGTTACAGTGTCTGTGTAATAGACTGAGCCGAATCTTACCCTGCTCCTAGAGCTCAATAAAGCAACTCCAGATATATTACAGAAATCCCTCACTGTTCCCAAGCTCCAGCCAAATGGTGTCTCGGGGACTGTTCCCAATCATCTCTCTTTTAAACCCAAATCAAGCACCAGGTCTCTTAACGGCCTCCATCTAATCTGTTCTCGCATGGTATTTTTTTTTAGATTTGTTGGCCCATTTTCACTGTGCCTCTGATCAATAGCAGGGATGACAAAGATATGATGCATTGTATGATTCCCTCCGGTCACTGGGGCTTAATGATTTTTTTCCAAGCTCTGGGTACAGAACATTTCTGTCCAAAAAAATAAAAAAAAGCTTGGAAGAAACAAACATTTTAGGACTTCTTGTTGTGCTAAATTAGTCAAGCAGGGGCTGAAACTGCTGCACAAACGTGCTGCCTTCGGAATAAATGAGAGTAAGCGAGAAGCCAAGTTTGTTAAGGAAAAAACATTTATGACGAGCCCTGGCCGTGGTGGATGAACAAGGTGGTGGGGCGGGGGAAACTATGGGAATCCTTCCCTGAGCCTGAGCTCCCTTCAGGTAGGGCTGAATGGTCCATTGTCTGGATTGTTAATGGACAAGCCAAATTTATTTGTGCTGGGCTCCAGGGCTCTGACTCTGGTCCAGGTCACTGCCTGCTCTGCTTCTGCTTCCAGATAAACTCATTTCATCACCAGTAATAATTACTTATGGTGGGGCAGGGAGAGGGGGAGTTGAGCCTGCAGGATCTCTATAAATAGAGGCCAGGCCAGCGGGGGAATTTTGTGGGACTTAGTGCTGTGTTGGAGCTCAGTTAGGAGACCTTAGGACACCTAGGCTAAAGGTCAACCATGGCAGATCAAAAACGATCACTTTTAGCTAGCATCCCTTGGTTCAAGCTGCTGGAGGATCCCTGGAGAGACTGGCAGGACTTCTTCAGGGGGCTGAAAGGAGCACTGGCAATGCCAAAAGCTGAAGTCAGCTGCTCCATACGACGGCATGGGCTGGCAGGCTAATGAGTGTTCGGAGCCAGGATGCTAGAGGGGGTGACCAGTCGTCAGGACTGAACCTGCCACCCCTGGGGCCAAAGGCACAAGCACCTACTGCCCATGATGAAAAAGCAGCCGCTTGCCTCCACAGACCTGCAGCACACACATCGCTCTGTCTGCTCCAGGGAGTAGCTTCAAAACTGCAACTAGTCCATCATATTGCTGTGCCCTGATGATAAGATGAAACCCACTCCCCTACACCCTCAGCTGCTTCTTCATGCCTTTGTGTCTAGCTGCAGACCTACATCATCAGCTGTCTCATTAGGACAGTATAGGTTTGGCCCAGCTAGAATGAGAGCAATGTCCCTTGGTTTTAAAGGGCTTTTTAAGTGTCTAGAGTAGGACCAGTGATTCAGAACAACCCTTGTATTTCTGGTGTGCTACACAGAGCTTCTGCTACAGGCCTCCCCGGCTTTCAGTGGGAAGCCAGGCACCTCTACACCCTGCTTGCACATGTAGAGTTAAAGCCAACTTGTGTGGCTTTGGCCATGGCGTGGCTCTGGCCAGCTCCTGCCTACAGGCATGATGAGTGCAGTGGGTAGGTGAGACTCAAGAATAGCTGGAAGCTGATTCCAGGGTATTAACTTGTCTAATAATCTTGACAGACTGTATAAAGCTGTGAAAGTGGCCTCACAGTCCAGCAGGGTTTGCAATGAGGTATTTTATAGAGTCATAGAAAATGAGGGTTGGAAGGGCCCTCAGAAGGTCACATCTAGTCCAACCCCCTGCTCAAAGCAGGACCAGCCCCAACTAGATCATCCCAGCCAAGGCTTTGTCTATCTGGGTCTTAAAAAAAAAATCTCACGTGAATGTCCCTTCTCCTCCATGTCAGTGTAGCCCGCTGACCCTCATAACACTTCCATTCTCCTTGTAACAAGCCGATGGGACTAGATCCTGGTGCATTCCCGCTCTTCTCATTCATCTACATACACAGAGAAATGTAACCAGGACCAAAGGATCTACCTATTTTGCAGCACACTGTCCTTGAATTTGGGCCATGCCTCATTTCTGCACAGTTTTCCCTGGCTTTGGCTGTGTGCACTGCCTCCTATGCTCCTCCATGCAGTAGCAAAAGTGCTCAGACACAATGGCCTGCTGTTTTAAGACCTCCACCCAGCTTCTGGCTATTCCCTTGCAAAGGCTGCTTCCCGGTAGCCAGTTCTCCCGTTCTGCAAGGGGAGTTTAACTAATAACACTGGGTTACACCTTCTCACAGACACACCTTCCTTCCAGGAAGTCGGGAGGACTCAGGAAAGGCCATGACTGTGGAGGAGGATTAGTGACAGGGTGAACCGTGCAAGAATCTGGGTTTGAATCACAGACAAATAAAGATGGAGGATCCCTCAGGAGGTCTCTCCCTCTCTGGGTAATCTGCTTCACTGGCCCTCAGTTACATGGTTTGTCCTAATACCTCCAACCTAAATGTCTACTGTTGCAGTTGAACCCCTCTTGGTGTCCTTCGCCCCCATGGACACAGGGGATAGTGGAATGCCATCCACTTTGTAACATCCCTTGGGCTCAGTGAATGTTAGCACCTGGCACTTACAGTGGGTTTGGGTTTGAAGCACTGCGTTGGAAATTTTAGTGAGCAAAGTCTCTTGGGAGATGTCCAGCAGCCTCTTGGGCAATGCCAAGATAGGATTGAGATTACCACCATTTTCTCTACTCATTGGTCCAGCAGGATACCCTCTCCCTCAAACTTGCATGGTTGGCATAGGCCTGAGCAGAAACAGGGACATCTTTTTTTGGAGGAAGGCAGGACTGATGGGGCTGGGCTGTAGTGGGAGCGTGGGTGAGGGAGTGATCTCAGCGGCTTGTAGGACTGCATATGCCAAAGAAGAGCTTGAAAAACTCTCCCTTGTTGGGCTCAGACAAGCCAGAGTCGGCCTCTGTTTCGAACCTGGGAGCAAAGGAACTGAAACATTTCAGGGCCTTCATAAAGGCTACGAGCAAGGGTGAAAGTTCAAGAAGTCACAGGGAGAATGTGAGACATTGGTCTGTTCTGGAGCAATTTTACCCAGAGGTCTGGATGTTGTGATGCTTCATTTTCTCTTAGCACAGAGATGTCCCACATCCCCACCCAACTCAGATAGAAAGGTTTAGATCAGTCTCCTCGTTCACTCGAATCACAAGGACTCTTGCAGAAATCAGAGCAAGGGGGTTACATGAATATAAATTACATTAGCATGCCGAGCAACTTCGTCAGCAGTTTCTTATTAAACTGCTTGGTCTCCTCTGCAGCGGGCCTTTCTGTTACAACGCCTCCTTGTCACAACTAGCACTCACCTGGGCTATTCCTTTAATTCAAACTCCAGGGACTAGGAACAGTTAGACGATGGGTCTGATATTTTCCTCCTTATCCTACCAGTTGCATGCTGTTGCTGCTTAGTAAACATTTTAAAATGCCCACTGCCAAAAATCCCAGAGAGACTGTTATCTATTTGCCATAGTCATGATTGAATGACTTGCCAGAGTGTTGCTTAATTTTCAGGCCAATTAAAAACAACCCCCAAAAGCAGGAATGACAGAGTTTGACTTTTCAATGGTCTATCACTTGAACACAAAATTCAAATTAGTTTCCTAAAAATTAACTTCCTTTATCAGACACAGGACAGCGGACTGCTGTCCATGTAACCTGGTGACCTGAAATACTATACATTTAATGAGGTTAACAAATGTACAACTTCGGTGTATTCAATCCACCTCTTAACAGCTCTGTGCAAGACAGAGAGGTTTGTTTTTTTTGCTTTTCATAGTAAAGCGGGAACATCTTTCTTGGCCTTTACTGGATTTTAACTAAAAACAGGATTTGCACACGCACCAAAAAATAAAATAAAATAAAATAAAAAAACCTACTCTCATAATGAAAAAAGACTGATTTTTTTTTTTTATTCCAGTTCAGGAAGGAAGAGAATCATCTTGCAAGTTAATATAATCAGCTCCTTTGCCTCTATAATCTACTTCTGCACAGCAGGAGCCCAAAAATACTTTGTCCCAAGTGAAACGTGAAAACTACTGGTAAGTTCTCTTTTGAGGCACACGATTCAGACAGTCACGTTAAGAGGTTCGGAATCAGTGTCATCTTCCGCTTTGGCCCCCGTCCTTGTTCCTTGGGCGAGAGGCTTCTCTCTCCCTGTCCCAAATCGGCAACGGTTAGGATGAAACGAGTTAGCACAGACACCCATTTCTCACTTCACATCGAGTAACCTACGGACGTACGTTGACGACTCCCCACTTGAAATTCCTCACAAGGTTGCGGGGTTGGGGCGGGGAGGACAAAAGACAGCAAATTTCACTGTGATCACGCAACGGCAAAACATACCTTCTGTTCATTGCAAAAACCGCGTGAAGGCCAAATTTGAAAGAAAAGAAAAGGAAAGAAAAAGGTACGTTGCATGAGTTACAGTGCAACCGTGTTATCATCTCTCTCTCTCTCTCTTTTCCTCCCCCTGCCTTGCTTGTTTTTAGAAAAAGGATTGAGTACAACACAGTCATGTAAGTGGCCACAAAAGAGTAGCTGTCTTTGGCAAGAAGTCAGCGTCTGGACCCTCTATGTCACCTTCTGCCCATTTCGCTCTGTCTCATAAAATGGATGTTGTTGGCGCTGTCTGACAGTTCTGGGTACTGCTCCACTGAGATCACAAAGTAGCCATCGTAGGCCTGTACCCGACCTGTGTTAAGCACCTGCTGCTTCTCCCCTTCTGTCCACGAGCGAATGCCCTCCTCCCCATCCCGCAGTCTCTGCTGCTCCCTGGCCCAGGCCTGGGTGACAGCGCGCTGCCTGGCCAGCTCCAGGATGCGGGCCTTCTCTTCATCCAAGGTGGTCCCATAGCGGGTGTTTAGACACAGCGCGCCGTACTGGAGCTGGATGTCTGTGTAGCGTCTAGTCCTTCCACTAAGCACTGTGTTGATTTGGGACACCGTCACATTCACGCCGTTCTCCAGGGTTCGCCGCCCGCCACTGAGGCCCAGGATGGACAGGTCACTTTCCGATGGCCCTTGCTTAATGAAATAGTGCGTGTCCACTCCATCTATGGTGAAGTGCAAGTTCTCCAGGTAGTGGGCATTGTTCAGGATGGCTGCGATTCTCCGCCCGTCCTCGTTGGCCATGCTGATGATGTCGGTGGCCACTCGCCCGTCCTTCATGGCAAACTTTACTCCTTTCCCGAAGATAGACCCTCCTGAGGCAAACCTGTTGTTCTCCTTGACTTGTCGGCACCCGGCAATGCTGGAGCTGTAAATTTGTTCGAAGCGTTCCAACGTGACGAAGGCCTTCAGCTGTTTCTGCACTTCGCACTGCACCCCCAAGATTGACTGGGCAAGGAGAAAGTGAGAAAAAACAGGTTAGGAGAAGCTGTGCAGTGAACAAAGTATCCGGGAGAACAAGAGAATAACATGGTACAAACTAATGAGAAACACCAGAGGGGTCTGCTCACCCATTCTTCTTTTTAGCTTTTACAATTAATTCATTATTCTTAACCCAATGATTGAGATTCACATGTTTGAAGGGTGCTCTTCCAAACAGCCATTGTTTCAAGGAGCTGAACTGATTTAATGTCACTTCCTTTAACAGAGTGGAAAGCTGGACTGGATGGGAACCAGCGTGGAGGGAATTTTTAGCTCAGTGTTGCATTACGTGCAACTGTTGAGTCCTAGCTCAGACTCGACCACCTGTTTGTTCTTTAAGCTCATGAAAAGTTGATTGTTTGATGCAGTGGTGCTCAATTTACAGCTTGAGGCCTGGACCTGGTATGCGAAGCCCATGTGAATGGCTCATACCTTGCCTGGGCTCCTTATGTGGCATGAGCGCCCTGAGCTCACTGGCATGTCAGTGTGGGCTCTGGCCAGTCACTGCTTTCATGAGGCCCTGAAGCCTGATGGGGTGAATGCCAAAACAGGGGACGAGCAGCAGTGGCATTTCCACGCTCCCCTGGCTCTGGAGCTCACAGCAACAACTGATAAGCTCAGAGAGCTCATTGACTGTGCAGAGCTCAGGGAATGCTTTTCTATGTGGCCCTCAGCCCCTTTCTGATGTTACGGTTTGGCCAGCTTTTAAAAAAGGTTGAGCACCACTGATTCGGTGCATGCATCCTCCTCCGGACTCCAGAAGCAGTGCGCTACTTGTTAAGGGACTCACAGGGGGATTACTATTTGAGGCTCTGCAAGAAAGGTACTGTGTGAGATCAAACTATTTGATGTCTTTCTCTCGCAACCCACCACCACACTGCTCCCAGTTTCCCTGTGGGGTCAGATCATCAATGATCGGGGCTCCGTCACGTATTGAGACAAAACTGAATAGGGGCAGCAGACTTTGATCAATTAGTTAGTCACAATGCAAAGTCACTTTTGCTGTTAGTGTAAATGTACCAAGCAATTCAAAAGCTTTTTCATTACTGCAAAATGTCTCTGGCACCATGGTCATCAGTTCCTGGGGGTGCAGTCTTTTTTCAAGCCCCTGTCCATGAACAATCATTCACTCAAATTGCACCAAAGCAAGAGGATTCCACAACAAAAGTCTCCTTTCCCTGCCAAGGACGTAGTTCAATAATGCAATGACAGCCAGCATTAAAAACTGAGCACAGAGAAGTGTGCGCTGTGCTTCTATTTTTTTTTTTTATAGGGTAGTTAATATTGGTGAAAGGGGCTGGATTACCAGCGTGGAGGCAGAGGACCTATGAGCTCCCACTGTGCGTCAGCCCCTTCCAGGAACAGCAAAGAAAATGCACTGTCCAGCTTTGAACGCTCAGCTGATGCTTGCAGAAAGAGTGCTCCTTAATGCTAATTTACATGGTGGCTTTTGTGAACACCTGTCTACCAGGAAGAGAATGGAGATGCTCATCCACTGCAGACCTGATTTATCATTAGGGGTCTACCCAACTCGAGGAGGCAGCTAGCCGATTTCATAGGCAGATGACAGGGCTGACTGCCATTTTCAAGGGCTTATCATGGCCCCTCCCACCCCGGCCATGCCTTTGATTGGCTGAGGGACCCTGGTGGCTCTGTCCCTTGCTGCTGATTGGCTGCAAGGGCTGTTACCATAGAACCCTACCCCTTGCCCTCCCTTGGGGGAGCCAGCATTTTATTTTCAGTCATTTTAATTTTTTTATTGTTTTATTTTTTGCGGACATTGCCCGCTTTTGTGGGCAATGCTGGATTTTACATTTTTCCATGAAATCTAAAAACTCATCATTTTGGTAGGTCCCTATTTTTTATATTATAACAGTAGCAAGACTTTGAATTCATGACAGCATCTTCTGGTGGAAAATCTCCAATCGTTTTACATGAATGTATGAACCCACTACCAGCCGTAGCAATCACAGAATCATGGAAAAGTAGGGCTGGCAAGGACTTCAGGAGGTCATCTAGTCCAAGCCTCTGCTCAAGGCAGGTTCATCTGAACCCAAACCATCCCGTGCAAGTGCTCATCTAACCTATTCCTAAAACTCCACAAACAACCTTTTCACTCAGATACAATGCACATGACCCAAGGATGCTAAGATCACCCTCACCTGCCACAGGTAAAGCAGGGGGACAAGGGCACTGTCCATGTCCTGCCACTGCAAAGTTTATAAATATAAAGGAAGGTCCAAGAGAGGTCCAAAGAAGAGGACCATTTTCCCTGCTTCCACCCACTCCTGGAGGAGGCAAACCCCCACATAGTTGGTAACAGTCTAACTATGGGGTTAAATTCCTTCCTGATCCCAAATGAGACAATCAGCCTGTTCCTGAGGAGTGGGGAAAGACCCTTTAGCCAGGAACCTCTGGGTTTGAGTTCTAGGCACCTATTGTCAACACCTATTGCTCCTGAGGAAGGCAAAATCCCCCTGGGCCCCAAGACTTGTAGCAACAGAAGGTGCGAGGAAAATTCCTTCTTGGCCTCTTGTAGCCACCAGCAAAGCCCCACGTTATATGTGAGAAAACTGGCACGGAAGACTAAATGACTCACTAGGGTTGTTGCTAAAGGTGAATTTCTGCAGTGACTTACACCCTGAGCAAACCAGCTTAAAAGCAATGGGATGGGGCGGGGGAGCCCATTACTATATTTTCTTGCATACGAACTCCCAAATAAGATGCGCACCTTGTTCTGGGAATGCAAAATGAGGTATAAAAGATTTTCCCAATCATGGCTCAGCCCCTGCACAGCCCAAGCTGCTGCCAAGTCAGCAAGAACTTCGGCAGGATTACAGCTTGAGCTGCAGAGTTTCCAAGGAAAGAGCGAGTGACACAGTGACTTCTGCTGCTAGCGTCACTCACTCTTTTCCTTGCAAAGGGTGGCCCAGCACAAAGCCAGCCCCTGGCAGTCATAATAGTATCCCCATCCCTCTATTTCAGTCTGCACATCAGCTTCCTTGCTTGCCCCAATCTCGGATAACTATTTTTTGGAGAAGAGGGCATGCGGTATGAGTGTAAATATGGTAATACTAGATTCCGGGTCCTCCCAAAACTCTCATCTGGGCTAGTGCTGCTCCCATGGATCTCCCATTTACTTTGCCATCCTAGACATCTTGCTAAAAGAGCAAAGCCTCCAACTTGGCAGATGCTTCAGCCAGATTTGTGAGAAACATGTTTGGAGCTTGCTCCAAGTTGAATCTTCAGTAGGAGACTTTGCTATTGACACCAGCAGGTTGCCACAGTTTGTACAGAGACCAAAAACAAGAGATGACTTGGAGAAGCTCATCTTACTGCTGTGGTTTGGGAGAAGGGATTCTCTTGCACCTTGGGTGACTGGTGCCTCCCGGCTCTGGGAGGGAACCAGCGGCCGATCGCCAACCCTGCCAACCACAGGGCCGGTGCTCCCCATTTTCCGGCCGGCGAGGGCCAATTTCAGAGGGGACACGTGCCCCCCCTATGCATCGCCTATGTCATGGGACAATCTAGCTTGTCTCTTATGTTTTAAGACTGACCACAAGCAGAGGAAGAAGCTAGAATGGAAAGTGCCCCCCTGGGCTATTCAGTCCAGTTCCTGCATTCACAGGTAGCCGTTCCTCTGTCCATTCCCATAGGATCAGGGGAGGGATGAGGCAAAGGAAAGTCCACCACTGCTGATGGGAAAGCTGGGATTCCCTCAGGGTCCTGCACAATTTCCAGGTGAATCTGGGGAGTACAAACCTGCAGCTGCTCTGTTAACCCCCTAGCTGCAGGACACAAAGCCCACCCAGCTCAAGAAGCAGGCCTGAACAGTTCAGCTCCAGCCGGATCAGGCACTCAGCTGATGTCGCCGGCTGAGCCGAATTGCCCGGTTCCATTTCTTGAGCTGGGTGGACCCTTAGCAGGCCCTGCTGGCTCTCATCCTGGCTCAAATAGGGGCCAGGCCATTCTGCTCCTGAAGGATCAGGCCCTCTGCTCCCTGTATTTCCTTATTATCAGCAGCTAAGTTTAGGGGGGGCAAGGTGCGTTTCATATGTGAGAAAAAACAGCACAACAAACTGGGTGCTCTGACTCCTTGTCCTGTGCCCAGCTACCAGACAAAGCTTAATGCTATAGCAATCCTAGCTGAGGCATTTATGTAGGGACTGCTATGGAGCAACACCCAGAAACGTGGGTTGTCTCCCAGAGCCTTACGGCTCCAGTATTGCTCCTAGCAATTGTCACCCAGAGAAGCAAGAACAGAAACGAAAGTCTTCCACATGGCAGTGCAGTGCGTTATCCCTGTAGCCCCATAATAATTAAACACTTCTCTGATAATCTACGGGTGAGTCCGATAATATAGGCTGACTTTGAAAGCTGCTTACTTTTAAGATCTAATGACCTTGAGTATATTTCTTTAATAAAAGAGTGTATTTTTTTAAAACATCTAATGGGCGGGGGGAACCCAGCCTGTATACTCTTCTCTGAAAGTGAAAGTGGGAGATGCAAACAGATTACGTAGCGTTCAAAGAGACAGCATATCTGTCTTTGAGACTTATCGTTTCTTTTTTCCTCTTGCAAACCATTTTAATGAACTAGCAAGGAAGAGCAATAGAGAATTACCAGAAGAGCTGAAGAGGGCATATAGCAAATATCTATAAAAATTCTGTAGCTTTTGGCGGCTATAAACCAGAGTTACATATAAAACCAGCAGAAGGAAGGGATTTAATGGTTGTTTTATTTCAATATATGTCACTGGATGCAAGAGACATATGTATTCTGGGCTGGTTTTCCCTTACTATCTTTTTAAATCAGATGTCCTTTCACTTTATCTTACCAACTGGAGAAAAGAGAGTGACCTTCAGCATTTGTTTGCTACTGTGCAAAGCTCAAGAGAATAGTACATCACAGCAGTTTTGGAATAGCCTCTTGAATTTTGTTTGCATCTCTTGGGGACTCAAAATACCATGGCTAGTTTCTTTCATTCACCGGTTTATGCAGTGCCTTACCCTGTGTGACGCCTAAAGCTTTTGTTTTCTGTCATATCCAAAATGTAAGACATCTGAGCAGGTTTCCTGGTCTATCCTGGAACGTGATTTCTCTTGGATGGGCTTATCACAGTCAGCAGGCCATTTCTAATGGGGTGATCTCCCGGGTAGGACTTCTGGAAACTCTGGTGTGACAAGTGATATTGCTGGCTGTGATAGTGCTGTCTTTCTTTCTTGACAACCATAAAAGTGGCCATTTGGGCAAAGGAAGGAACTTTGGTTAGAAGCCCACAGGAAAGAGCATTGCTTGGTTTTAATATGTAAAGTCATCCAGATGGGGAGGGGTGAGCAACAGACTGCTTTATACTATGACTGCAGCTGCATTGGTCCTTACGGATGAGACTGGTCAACTAGCAGTAATGAAGAAATATCAATAATAATAGCAACAGTTTTCTATCACCTTCTAAAACCTCACTGTTATTATCCACATTAGATTTAAGCAGCATATTCAACTGTGGTTAATCAATATTTAGGAAGTGGCATAACTGCTTTTTTCTGGTCCCACCCTTTAAATGGGATGACTGCAAATTGGAAAGTGTTTGGAAAAGAGAAGGGTGAATTGATCATGGTTTCCAAAAGTGGTTCTCAATTTTTTTTAGATTTGAAGCACCCCTCATTAGACTCCAAGCACCTCTTGGAACTTGCTAGCTCTTAGCTTTCACTTGTTTGTTGACTGGAAAAATGCTAGTGCAATTTTTCTGTTGCACTGAAGTCAGAAAGATCCTGACAGGTCAGAATTTTTCCAACACCATGGAGTCCTATTTGAAATATCTGGGTTGGTCTTGTGAATCATGTTTGCACATCTAACGGTGCTAGCATTGTATGGTATCCCGTGGCACCTCTGAAAGGATCTCAAAGCACCCCAGGGTACTGTGGCATCCTGGCTGAGAATCACTTGTCTAGAAATACTTGCAAAGGGAGGAGATTTTGGAAAGTAGGGAACTTTTTAATACCTCAGGCAAATGCATAGTGAGAGCTAATGACTTGATTAAAGAGATGAATTCAGACTTGAAATAAGGCATTTATTAGCAAGTGAGGGCAGGGAACCACTCAAGCAAGTTATTTGTGGACTGGTGACTCCTCCAACATTTGCCTTCTAGAAAGACCAAGTATTTCTTTAAAAGAGACGCTACTGTTCAAACAAGTATGGGCTGGAATTTGTACGTAGGTAGAAAACCAGGATGGCTCCTAATAATTGTCTCCAGCTTTGAAACCTATTTGTGTGATCTTTGGAGAGGCTGATACCCATGGCTCTCATCTGAGTCAAGGCTGCTCTGCAAATCAGGCCCGTTACTCAGCTGCGGAAGTGCTAGGACCACAGGGGGCCTGTAGTGGCTTCTATGGGACCTACAGAAATTCCCAGTGGGCAGCCTGGGCACTGGGGTGAGGATGTGACCCTAAGTGACATCAAACAACCTGGGGAATAGGCCCTGATCTCTAAGGCTGCCTATACACATGCTTAGGGGCAGGGGGAGGGTATTTTAATTAGAATGGTTCCCAGAGAACCATTCTAATTAAAACACTTCACTGTCATGTGTATTAAGCCTCTGCACATTTAAAAATGGCTGTGGGATGTTCATTTGACGAGCTTTAGGTAAGCACCCCCACAGCCATTTAAAAACACAGGGGGCTTAATACAAGTGACACTGCAGCGATGCTGGAGCTCTATAGTTAGAATGCAAACGAGCATGTCTACAGGCAGCCTAAAACCCAAAACCTGTGTTTTAAATGCCAGACTGAGTGAACAACCATAGGCAACTGGTAGGGGGTGCATGTGCCCCCCCAGATGGGGCTGGTGCCCCCCAATGGTGGATACTCCTCCTGTGGGTGCCCTGCCAGATTCAGGAGGCACCAGTCACTCATGTGAACAACCTCAATGAGCGATCAAATGCAGCAGGCAGGATGTATACATCCTGGAGGATTTTCCCTGGGGAAGATAACATGTGCAACACTCACACACACTTGGGCTGTGTATGGTAAAGTGTGTGCTTTGGAGTGTGCATGTTCTGGCCATGTGCTCAGCACATGGCAAGCTGGGGCTTGTATTGGGAACCAGAAAACCTGCTCCCCATGGGGGGTTGGTCTCTACCCCTTTTCACTGGAGAGATGAGCAAAAGCTATGTGACGGGAAAGCCTCAGGTACAGGGAGAGAGAGTCTGTTTTGGAGTTTGAGACTCCTATTTCCTTCTTCTTTCCCCCTTTTATTTTTTTTTGAGTGGGGGTGTTGATCCCTGGAGCAGACTGATCAACAGGGATCCGGGTTTTCCGTTTCCCATGGAAAACCAGAAAAAAACACAGATTTCCCCCTTTACTGGAGGAAAATGTGGATTTCTCATTTTAATGGAGAAACTCACAGATTTTGCAAGTTTTACAGAGTAAAAGACCCAGTGCTTCAGGGTGCAGCAGGGCTGTGTGGGAAGCTGCTTGCTGCAGTGAGCTCCGTGCTGCCCTGATGAGACATCCCCAGCGCGCGCGGCAGCAGGGGTAGTGGCGCGGGGTTGTGCCCCTCACTGCCAGGCAGGCAGCAAGGGGGGAGCCAGGCTCTGCGCCGCTGCAGCAGCCGCCAGCTCCTGGCAGCTAGGGTCCCCCCCTGTGGCAGGGTTTGGGGAGTCAGGGGGCTGTGGGTGGGGGGTGAGGGGTACCAGCAGGGCTGGGGAGGCTGTGGGAATGGGGGAGTGGGAGAGTGAGGGACCTTTCATTTCAATAATGGATTTCGTGGTTTTTATCAGAGAATTTGCAAATTTTTATCAGGGAAAACCAGGATCCTGCTGATCAGGAGCAGGTCCTGGCAGTTACTGGTCACATGGGCTCAGCTCCTCTTCTTTGCAATTGTATTGTCTCAGCGCAGTGGCACAGCTGGGACTGGATGTCCAAGCTGCAGCCATTGTGGCCTGGGCCCTTTTTGTTGTTTCACAGCTATTGCGTTTAGCCTAGCTGTGTGGCTGACCCCAGCCATATGTTTGGCTGACAGATTGGGGCTAGGGTGAAGCCTGGCATGGTTTGAACCAGGGTGAGACCTGGCATTTCTTCTCGTTGATCCAGGCCTCAGTGCAGTATAGGTCTAGCTGCCTTCTGCTGCCCAGTTCAGGCCCAGCGAGATAGCCCGGACCTCCTTTTAGCTCTTTTGTAATTTATGTCCCAAACAAGTGGTGTGGTTGGGCTCTAGCTGTAGGTCAGGCCCAAGCCAAGATAGGCCTGACCTTTCCTTTGCGTTCTTCTGCAGTTTTCTGCCCAGCAGAGCTGGGATTGGGATTAGGAGTTTTGGGGTGCAGTGTGCTAACGAAAGCTGCAGTTAACCCCTCAAAGCCATCATTCAGAAGTGGAGGTCAGCGCTCTACCACATTTCCAGGAGCAACAGAGCCCCTTGCAGCCAGAAGGACCCACGCTCTCGAGCAGCTCCCCATGGCGCGGCGAACCCAGGGAGCAGCTCAGGACTCTCCAGTGTGGGCCCCCCTCTCCAGCCCATTGATGAAGGGCTGGCATAGGGGTGCAGGCCCCCAGAGCTACCCTCTAGGGAGCTCCAAGTCCCAGACTGCCTGGGTATGGGTGAAGTCTCCCCATGTGGATGCCACCTATAGACTTTGCTTTGTAGTTAATAGTGTTTTAATATTATATTTAGTGTTTTCTTTTGTTTGTTTTTTTAATTCCCTGTAATAAATTTGGTTTTTTGTGTTTATATTGGTGGAAGGAGGGGGTTTTGTTTATACGGGACACCCCAGCAAATCTAATGTTCCCAGATTTCTGGGTGGGGGCTCGAGCCACTGGTATAATTTATGGGGTATCCCAAAATGTGAACCCAGCCCTTTTGGCTGTTGACCGGTGCCTGGCAGAAGGGTTACACATGCAAATGCCCCCCACCCCCATTTCACAGGCAAAAACAATGCAGTTTACTCCCTGACTGCTACAGTTTGACTCAGCCCAGGTACAGAGGAGGAATACCACCAGCTGGCCTGGGTTCCTCTCGCCCGCTCCCATAGCTAGCATTGCAGAAAACAAGCCTGTCATCAGAGCCCAGCGCTCACACGGCCAAGAGCAGTACAGTTAATGAAATGATGACTGATTCCAAAACACCCCTCCCCACAGACAGAGCTGTACGCGTTCCAGCAATTACTTGGTAGTTCAACAAGACAAAAGGGAAAAAGGAGCGAAATTGGATTCAGGTGCTGCAGCTTTGCAATATGCCAGAGGTCACCAGGAGTCCCCTGCTGGCCAATAACATTGAACTTGTTCAACAAACAATTTAGTGACAGCCTCATAGTCGCAGGGAAAAAAGTGCTGCCCAACAGAGTATTGGATTTTAAATGTCACTCTGGAGCTGCAGGGGGATAGCTAAGCTAAGCCGAGCTGAGCACGGCATTTATGACATGCTGGATATTTCTGGGCTGAAAGATGCTCAAGTTCAGAATGAACCCCCACCCCCCCCCGCAAGACTCCTGGGGTTATGTACTCGGAGGAGATAAAACTGCAGTCACGGATGAGGAGCTTGCTTGCTTTGTGCTTACTCTCTGCTCTTCTCCTACGAGGATGGGGCACAATGCGTTGGGTCATTACATTGATGTGAACTAGAAGCCACTTCACTCAAGTCGATGGAGTAACTGCTAAGACTTGAGAGCAGAGAGAGTTAAATGGAGAAACCTGTGACCTCCTCAAGCCGCTCCCACTGGAGTGTATGCAAAATTGTCCTTAACTGTATTTTCAGGTGTTTTGTCCAGGCTACTTTTAAATGATGGGACTTCTTCCACACTCCTTGGAAGGCCATTCCACCACTTAACCAGGTCTTCTCACAGGGAATATGTCCTGAACTTCTATTTAGCTTGGCTTAATTTCCTCCTTTGGTTTTAACATGTGTGTTTTCCTCTCCATGTTTTAATCAAGGCATCAATATATAGAGCCCTACTCTTCCCCCGTGGCAATCCCCCTAATCACTTAGATGTTTTTCTGGCAATGGGATCCCTCCTAGTTGAACATACCCTCTCAGTTGTGCTCTGCCCCACAAACAGAGCCAACAACCTCTTTGCTCTAGGAAGGCAGTCTACACAGGCCAAAAGAGCATTAGCCATTTTTTTTCTTTCTGCTACCATGAGATATTGCAAGAATCATAGGAAACAACCAGCCACATGTCAGATTCATATCGGTTTCATGTTGAAATAATTGAAAGCAATACACCCATGTTGCCTACTGTGGAAGCCTCTTTTACATCACATTTTCCTGTGCACTTCTGCCTGTGGGGGTCTTTATGTCACATGAAAGGGAAGGAAAATAAGAAAGGCATTCCTGGTTAAAGGAATTATCTCAATTAGCCTACTGGTTTTATCCATGAAGGTAAAAACAAAGCAGCCTAGAGATTTTTTTTTTAAACTTGGGAAAGTAGGAAATTGCATTTTTTCTGCTGTAGCATGTTTGAAGGATTGGTTCTAGTAACATCTGCCTATGGGACTTCTATTATAAAGAAATCTTAAAGAACCATATAAAATAATGGATCCAGGAAGACTGCTTTGACTGCTTTCATGTGCTAACATATTTTATTGTTACTCATATTCTGATAATATACCAAAGTCCTTTGGTTGGGACCCTTTGCATTATGTACCCTGCAAAACACATAGGGAGAGGCAGGTCATGTACTGAAAGGGCTACAAATGAGACAAGCAAGCTATGGTTTTAAAGGGAAACAGGAGTTGGAAAGTAAAGTGACTTGCTTAGGGTCATGCAGTTGATAAGTAGTAGAGCTGGGAACAGAACTTGAATCTTGAGTCCTGACCCAGTGTCCTGCCCCCTGAACAATGCCATCCCCTGTGTTTTCACAAGGCTGTTCCCAGGAAGAAGAAAGGATGGAGATGTGGGTTATAAATGTTTTGGTTCAAGAAGCACTGCCTGCTAAAATTAGCTAAAAGCATTGTGATATGGGCCTAAATCTTTTAAAGCAGTATGCAGCGATTTGGGGAAAAATCAAACCAAGCAAAAGTTAGGCCAACTGTTGTAAAACCTTTTTTTCTGGTGCAGTCTACCACAGGGCAGTATAGGCTCCCAAGGGAAGTGGTGGGAGTACTGCTACCTGAAGTCACTTGAAATCAGCTTGGACAAGCATTAGAGGGTGAGCCATAGGAAACAATTCACTCTCAGGGGATTGGTGTAAGGACCGAAAGGACCAAAAGGTGTCCTCTATCACCTCTGATGCCTTGCTTTAAGGGGCTGGCATGTAGCCTAGGGTAACACAGCATTCTGCAGGAAAGAAAATCACTGATTAATTTTGCTAAACCACCAGAAAGGACCCACTCGTGGTAAAGAGCTCTGGATGTGGTTATCTAGTAGCCACATTTCATTGCTACGATGGGAGGCACTGCACCTACTTCCAGGCTGACTTCTAGGAGAGTCTGCAAGAGCAGACTGATACTTGTTTTTACAATGAGCATTGCACCCAGATGCTATGGAAAGAAGGGTCACACAAATGTCTACAATAGAAAATGAAGTTGCATGGATCACCTTGCTGTTGTCCCACTCTTGGGTCTTCATCTGTGTGTGAATAAGCTCGTATGATGGCTCCATTGCATCCATATCCGGCTTGGGATATCCAGGGATAACATTGTGAAGTTGGAACCCAAAGGTGAGCAGCCAGCTGTTGACATCTGGAATGGGAGAAACAGATGAAAGATTACCTATTGTTATATGCACTGTTACATGTGTTGCAGTAGGGTCTAGGAGGCCCAGTCATAGACCCAGACTCCCCATGCTAGGTGCCGTAGAAACAGCCTTGAATTGCTTATTATAGTTCATCCCCGTGAAGTACCATCACCCAAAAGGATTCTTTGAAAAATGCATCCCAAAGCAATGGAAGATGAAGAAAATTACATTAAACCAGTGGTTCCCCACCTTCTTAGACTCAATGCACCCCTTGGAAAATGCTCTTTGCTTCCACTTGATTTTTGCCTACAGAAAAATAATAGAACAATCCTTCTGTTGCCAAGAACTCAGAAAGCCCACAACAGGGCACTGTGGATTCATCTTTGAAATCTCTGTGTTTACCTTCCAAATGATGAGCAGGTTTTTGCACACCTAATAGTGCTAATATTTTGTGCCACCCCTAAAAGGATCTTGCTGCACCCCAGTGTGACATCCAGGTTTGGATCACTGATCTGAACCAACCAGCGCCAGTCCCAAGATCCCTGATGTCTCACACGGCCTAAGTGTAAACTCTTGTTAATAATACTGGACAAATGTCAAAGACTTAAACCATCTTTTCTGTTCCAGAGCTCCTGTAAGGCTTGTATGGCACTGAGCATGGGTATGCTGCTACCAAAAAGAATAAGCAAGGTAATAAAAATATATTAATAAAGGCTGGTACATGCCAGGTCATCTACAGGTCAGGTTAATAAGAAATGAGTGTCCAACTTTGGTGAGCAGGGGCACACAAGGAGGGAACAGCACTTTGAGGGTAACATGGGAGGACACGACTGGGTGTGTGAGATAGAAGTGCTAACCTGTGACTCTTAGACTGTAGACAGATGTAACTTTGAGCTGCGTTAAAATTATGGCACATTAAGTTTAGTATCTGTAATAACAGGTATTAACTTAATGTGCTGTAAACAGTAGCACCAGTGCACATCTTTTAAGTGACACTAATGAACAGTAGACTAATTCTACTGCGCATTAGCACAGCTTTTGCCGTGACACGCTAACGCATAGTAGAATTAGTCTACTGTGCCTGTAGCGTATCATGTAGACATGCCCAGTTATCTGGTAATAGCTTATATCCATATAATTTATACTAGGGTTGGGTATTTATACTGATCAAATAAAGTTTGGTCAATTAACCATTCAAATATTAGTCAAAAATTGTAAAAAATTACCAATAGTTCTAAATAATACACAAAAAAGCATAATTTTTTCCCTTAAGAAATGTGTCAAAACAATAAAGCATCATATTTCTATCAAGAAAACTGCCAACAAATGCAGTTTTTTAAATAAAATTACCATAATCTTTGACCAGTCAAAAACAGTCAATTGACAATATTTGACTGGTCAATTGACTGGCTTGCCAACCCTAATTTATACATAGGTGACCATTATGTCTATCCACTCTGCTAACATATAGCGTGAAGGAGTATCCACACCTTCTTTCCCTGTAGCCTGCATTTCCTGGCATTTGTAGGCAGAAGTCAAACACATTATTATTTTAGGGTAGCTTCTTATTGCTACATGTCGCTTTTTTTCTCCTAAACCTGTTCAACAAGACTCTGTGTTATCGTGCCAGGTTATACACACAGAATCAGCCACAGTCAAAGTGGTGATGATGGTGCATGCCCCTCCACTGGGGGTGGTGCCTGCATCTGTGACAGTCAAATGGGTCAAGAAGTCTCCTGATTTCACATAGAGCAAGAAGAGAAATAGTAAGAAACTCCACTACCTGGGAGACTGCTGTTTATGAGTAGATTAGGGGACAGGAACATTCCCACATGGACTGGAAGATGGACTAGATAACTGAGTAACATCTAACATCTCTGATTTCATTGCTATTACGAATGACAGCTGAGTGAGTAGCTAGCTGGGAAAAATAACTAATCAGGCTAATTCTTGGATCTGTCTGAGAGTGGCAGGTGAATGACTTTGCCCTCTTTATCCACTTCAGAGTGTGTGATGATCTTAACCTTGCCTGTCTATGCCGAGTCCAGGAGGAAGGTACAACATAACCTACCCATTATTTATCCAGGCTCTGAATAACCACCCTGGCTAGCAAAAGCGGAGGTCAAAGTTTAATTAGCTATCAGGTCCTGGGGCTCTCCTGGAGTTCTACATGGTAATTAGCATTGTGTTGGTGATTCATTTGTATCGGGCTCTCTCAACAAGAGGGTTGTTTTTCATTTGAGCAAATTAAGCTAACACTGCTGGGATGATTTGGGGATGGGGTTGGGGAAAGGGGTGATTCTGTTAAAAAACAAAACCAAAATACCCAATGAAGTAATATGCCACTATTCTTTTTTGCCCCCTTGCATGGTTTAATTGTGCTTTATATAGAAGGGACCGTTGGAAAAGCATTTTGGATGCGAATTACAAATAATGCACGTCCACCTAACTGGAGAATTAGAGGCCAAACACACCTGTGCACACTTCCTGCAATCCAAAATTTGGAGTTTGGGCTTGAGTCCAGAAAGCACTTGCCCTGATCCATGTGTAATAAACACCCTTCTGTTCCCTCACTGGGCAGACTGTTTTTGGAGGGCCTTTGAAGGGAGGTAGGAAGAGATAAAAGCCTCGCTTAATTATTTTTTTTGCTTGGTGCTCCTCCAGCCTGTTTCCAAATGTGCCTAATGCAAAATTAAGAGCTTTGATATGCATATTGTAGGCCAGGTGGCCAAGAGAACAAAGTAAATCCACAAAGGGCAGCGGGGATACAGAAGACATTCACCAGGCGCATTCAAAATAATGTTTGAAAGGGCACAGAAGGGGCTGCTGAACAGGAGGACAAATATGTAATGTGTCTGAAAAGGTTGGAACCAGTCTTTGTTTGCTGCTTCTCACCAATTTGACTTGGAAAACATCTGTTTGCTCTTTTTGAGGAGAGGGGTTTGGAAAGCACAGGAGGAAAAAAAAATTACATGGGGAGGGCGGAGCTACAAGAACAGGGGGAAAAAATATGAATTTGCCAAAATGCAATGACAACTTTTTTTTGACAGAAAAGTATATTTCATATCGTGTAGGTTTTTTTCCCCCCAGCTACAGTAACCCTGCTAACACATTTCACAGTAAATTCATTTGAGGGCACCGGAAAAGAGTGCTTAATGCAGACACATGTAATGGAAATGTCAGTTCAATCCATCAGGTTTGCTGAGGCTGGCAGCAAAGCACTGCACCGTGAAGTGTACAATTGCTAAAATATTCATGTTTAACAATGGGCCTCTCAAAACGTAAATACCTGCTTCTCCCGCTCGCCCCCTCTGCGTGCTTCCAATTTGTATACATGAGCGCGGAAGTCTTTTACTTCAGGATGGAGGTGGGTCTCATTAGTCTGTGAACCGGCAGCTGCTTTGCCAAGGGAAGCAACGGCACGCTGCGGGGCACAAGATGATGGCAACTCTCTACCTGGAGCTCACTCGTAGGTTTGAGCATGCTGGCTAGGGATGCTCCTTGCCTGAGACTCACAGTGTAGACATCCAGCACATTAATACGAGCTCAGGAGGTCGCAGCGAGCTGTGCAGAGAGGGGCCTCTTAATACCGTCAAATCCTTCCCTTGCGGTCTCTGTGCTGCTTGCTATAGTGCCTGCCTTGTTGGGCTTCTGTGTTTTTCTGAGGATGGGCTGCTGGTCTATCAGACATCCTGGATGATCATTGGGTTGCTTTTTGTCTAATCCCTCCTGTCCAGCTTGGGTTTGAACCATTGAGACCATTCAAGACCATTGGAACACACAGGTCTTCTGACCACAGAAAAGGCCATTAATAATGCTTAAGAGTTTACATAGGACCTTTCATTTCCAAAGAGCTTTGCAGGCCATGCCTGTATCCAGGGTTGAATCTCTTTAGCTATACTGGCATAGTTAATGAAACACAATGGCTCAGTGGGGATATCATTATATGGGTAAACACAGATGAATAATCAGCATAGCTATTCTTATATGGGAAAAGAAACGAGCCCTGTCATCATAAAGGACTTTCTAATTAATATCACTGCATCAATACAACAGGTGTACAAATACATCTGTGTTAAAGAACGCACGCTCCTAATTGAAATAATTCTACTCTTACAAAAATGGTGAACAGACCATAGACACTGATCACAGGCACAGGTTCATGACCAGAACTGCCAAAACTCAGCTCTGCGCTATGATAAACTGAAATATGGGAACATATTATTTCTGCATCTGGAAAGCTGTTGAGATGTTAAAAATGAATTTTCTGTCTCAAACTGAGCTGAAAAATGAAAAATTCAACATTTGTCACAAATTGACAATGGGAAAGAAGCTTCCATTTGGTGCCGTCATTTTAAAGGTTTCATTTTTATTTCTGACCTTTTAATTTTTCTTGGGTTTTTTTGGTTAACATTAGCTTAAATTGGAATTGAAAAGTTATTTCAAGCAGAAAAACAGACTTGTCCTATTTTGAAAATGTTGAAATGTACCACTCAAAGCTTTCCAAAACTTTTTGAAACATGTTTTTAAATGAGAAATTTAACAAAACAGACTGTTTCCCACAAACTTTTTGATGATACATATTTTGTTTAAAAACTCTCTGCTTGCTTTAACTTCCATAATGATGCCAACTCATCTGATTTTAGTGAGAGTTCCTGGTGTTTTCCTTAAAGCAGTGGTTCTCAACCTTTTTGGACTTGAGGCACCCCTCTATAACTTTTATGACCGAATGGCGCCCAGTTTAAAAAACTAATATATATAATATAGTGCTTACCTCCTTATTAAAGGGGCCAGGTAATGGGGGTGGAGGATGGCCCAGACAGGGACCAGCCTGAGCATACGTTTAGCTGATTATCTTTTCACACCTCACTTATGCCCTAGCACCTCATTAGGATCCTTCAAAGGATCTAGCATTGCTCTGGTTGAGAAGCGCTGCCTTAAAGCTTTATCTGAGTATGTTTGCTTCAATGTAACCGAGTCAAGGTAGTATTGCAGGTCAGGGATGTGTAATAGGGTACAAATCTAATTTTTGAAAACATGTCTAAAGCGGCTTTCTTTTTTCTTGTAAAATATGTGACAGAGTTGTGGCTCATACACACATTTTATAAGTGCTTGATGGCCTGCATCCTGTTTGCCTGGATGCACACATGTAGAGAAGGATCCTAGGACGGGGCAATGAGTTTGTTCTATCTGATTTGAGCACTGCTGTCAAGTGAGGCAGGTCTCCTCACTCCACTCCTTTTCTACACTTCAGGTCCCACTTATTCTTTTTTTTAAACAACCCCTTTGTAGACCTTATTAGTTGTTGACATTAGGGAAGGCCCTGACCTTTCCCTATTTAAATCTAACTTGAAGACACACAATAGCTGTTGGTACTGGCTTTTAACCATTAATTGTTACCTCTACAGGATGGATTAACTTTGAAACCCACTGTTATTTTAAGGGCCTCAGAGATGCCTGGCTGTGAAAAGGTTTAGGTTGCTCCTGCCATTCTGGTGAAACAAGCCCATGTTTGGGTTCCTTCCCTGCAGCTCACTGGAAGTGATGCGAACAAAATTACCGGCATAAATGGGAAGGATTATTGGGATGTCCATCAGCAATGAAACAGGGAAATTTGAAGAAATGGGCCCCTGGGAAGAGAACGAAGGGAAGGAGATGGTCCTGCTTTGAGCAGGGGGGTTGGACTAGATCAATGGTTCTCAACCTTTTTTGTACCAGGACCCATTTGTAAACATCAATGGCCAGTCCCAACCCAGTGCCTCTCACTCCTGACCCCCTGCCCCAAGGCCCCAGCCCCCCAGTGTGTGGGGCAGGTGGTGGGTGTGTGGGGCAAGGGGGGCCCCAAGCAGCCCCTTGCAGGCTGGGACTCTGACAGCCTGCAAGGGAAAAGCCATAGTTTCCTACGTTTTTCTCCTATAAAAGAGAATCCATTTTTAAAGTTTGTTGATCCCTTTTTAAAGTTTGTTCATGACTCTTTCATATATTCTTGTGACCCACTTTTGGGTTGCGACCCATGGGTTGAGAAACGCTGGACCAGATGACTTCCTGAGGTCCCTTCCAACCCTAATTTTCTATGATTCCATGTGATCACAGAAGAAAAGACACCGGCTATGCTGGATCTTTTTATGCATCCCATATCTGGACCTGGAGCTTGACTCCGTTACAGTGAGTCACACATACTCAGATGAGGCTTTAAGGCAGTGATTCTCACCCAGGGTAATGCTAGATCCTGTAAAGGGCTCCTAATGAGGTGGGGATAGGTAGCTAAGCCCATGCTCAGCACAAGTGATGTAGAACTCATCTCCGCTGCTGAGCTCCATTGCAAAGAGGTGGCCTTCAATGTCCTAATAGAGGGAAGCAACCTCAAAACTTGAATGGTTGTACAAATGGGTGACCTTGGTGGGGTTGGCTAGGGTTCTTTTCTAAGAAAGCTAAATGGGGAGGCATGGGGATCTTGGCTTAAATATGTCATGAGGTCTATGGATGCAAATAAGTGTCTGCTGAAGAAGGGTTAAAAGCGTCATTCAAAAGAAAAACATATTAAGTGCCCTTTTTTTACTTGTGTGTAATGGATAAAGGGCTGACAAGTTTTTTGTTTTTTTTTAAAGATTATTTTACATGATAATTTCAGGCTCCAGCTATACTAAAAAAACCCCCTGTGACTAGGTTGCTGAAGGAGGAGGAACCTATCTACCAACCGTGGGCTCGTTTGAACAAAACCAGCATGAGTATAAATTAATTAAAAAGATAAAGAGAAGTATTACCTGTCATGTAACATTTGATATCCTGAGAATTGCTAATAGGGTTGTTGTTTTTGAACATATAAAGGTTGAAAGGCATTATGTTGTTGCTGCTCAGATGTTTCCACAAGTTGTGGTCTGGACTCGTCCACCGCCCAGCTAGCACGTCATAGTCTCTCCTGCCCATGTGGATGAGCTTAGTGAGAGGGTCATACAGGCCTCCATGGTAGCCAATGATGATTTGGAAATTGGGATTGGTGTCCATGTAGATTTCCCCATATGCCGTGTATAAGATCTGCTTGATCATTAAGCCTGTCCCACTGAAGACAGCCAGAGGGGTCCCAATGTTATCACAAGCGATGTAGAACTCATCTCCACTGCTGAGCTCCATTGCAAAGAGGTGGCCTTGCAGGTCATAGTAGAGGGAGGTGATCTCAGAACTTGAATGGTTGTACAAGTGGGTGACTTTGGTGGGGTTGGTTAGGTCTGCATAGAAAAACTGTAAATGATGGCCATGGCTTGTTTTGCTAGAGACTCTCCTTCCAAGGCCATCATATCGATATTTCACACTCCATCCACTTGCTTTATTGTAGGCTTTGATGAGCAAGCCAGCTGAGTTGTACTCAAAAACGTCATTCCCTCTTTGTTTTAGGAAACCGTCTTCATCCATTTTGTACTGCACATCCCCTAGTCTTGTAATCCTGTCCCTGAGATCGTACCTGAGCGGGGTAAGGCGGGCACTGTTCCCAGGGCTAAGCAAATGGAGGTTTCCATTTAGATCGTAACTGTAACGCCAAAGTGGTTTGTCATTGATAGACACGGTCTGCAGCTGGCCATCAGCATCATACTCATAAGAGTACCGTGTCGTGTTGGCGTATGGACCAACTTTCAACTCCTTTTTCACCACTCTTCCCATGTTGTCATACTGCACAGTCATCCAGTACATGAGTGACCTGAATATCTCATACTGAACCTCTTTCATTCTGCCATAGGCATCAAAGTGTTTGGTGTGAGTCATAACGGCGGTAGTGATGATCTGATTGATGTCATAGTAGATGACCCCAAATTTACCAAACTGCTCTGTTTTGCCTGACACATCATCATATCTGTAGAGATCGATGGGTAATGGTGTTTCGTTGATTACTGCTTGCATGCTGGTCACCCTAAAGCTGTTGTCATAATTGTAGTCAAAGCGGGCGTTCACCATACCTTCCTCAGTGAAGCGGAAGATCTGGCGGTCTATGAGTGGGCCAATCTGCCTGTATCTGATTGTGCAGGTGAACCCCTCATTTTGCAGGTTGATTGTTTTCAACATGCCTGCGGTCTCGTCGTAAGTGAAGCTGATCTTTGTGGTGTCGTAGAGCATTTCAGCTAGCTTGGATA
Organism: Alligator mississippiensis; assembly: GCF_030867095.1. Classification (NCBI taxonomy): domain Eukaryota; kingdom Metazoa; phylum Chordata; order Crocodylia; family Alligatoridae; genus Alligator; species Alligator mississippiensis. Next base: position 464,638,914 of record NC_081824.1, on the reverse strand, counting down.
ACTTCCCATACTTGTAGATGACTCGCCTCCCTGTCCCCATGTACAGGGTATGAAGGAGTTGCCCTTCCTCAGTGAAATCCTGAATGACTGAGGCATTGCCCTCCGGAGGCTTATAGATGTTCCTGTAGTACCCGATAGAGCGGATGGTTTCCAAGGTCTGTCGGGCAACGTTGGGCATTGTCACAGATGACAATCGATCATTCTTATCAAACTCAAAGATATACTGCCTCTGGCTGTGAAGAAGCAGCACCATGGACTGGAATAGGGAAAACAATGAATTAATTATTTTCTTCATTCTAAGGTGTGATCATTCTGAACTTTCACAAAAAAGACAGTTTCTCAGGACAAAGGATCTCTAAACTCTACCCCAAGGAGCATTTGTGGTCTGCATAACTCAAGTAGTCATTGTAGATCTCAGAGAAACTAAAATGCAGCCAATCATCATATGGCCACCTAACATGTTTGCTCTTCTCCTTTCCTATGAAGCATCTGGAATAAGTCTTTGCAGAAGATAGGAAGCTGGACTCTATGGATTGTTTGGTCCTATATTATATAGAAAAATCTTTCAGTCAGTACTGTGTGCTTACCTTTATCAGAACTCACTGTATCTTTTCTATGAATGTAATCTGATTAATGTGATCACCCCAATGTGATCTATCTTTACCTAAAAATGTATGTGTGGTATCTAACTCAACATGAGACTGCTCTGTTTAAGTAACCAAAGATTTGCAGGTTAATCCACATGCATAGGGAATGGGGCAGGAGCAGAGGGACAGCCTTGTTTTTTGGGGAATACTCAGTGCTAGCTTTCTTTGTTGTCTCAGACTTGGATACCAGAGTTATCCGCATCCTTTAAATAGGATTACACGCATGAGTGTGTATTAAACTCTAAAGGGCAGATTCTCAGCTGGGACAAAGTCAAAGGAGTGAAGCAATCTACCTTGGCTGTGTATCTAGAATGAATGGATCTAGACTGAGTGTAGCACGTACGAAAAAAGAATGAGCTGCCGTCGGTAAGAGGACACACCTTCTCTAAGTAAGTGTAGCTCCATGATTTTCCATCAGCAAAGATTCTGGATATAATTCTGCCTGACTGATCATACTCCATCCTCTCTGACATCGTTCCTCTCTGGATGCCTGCAATATGTCCCCCGGAGGAATATGTCACATTTACGCCGTTCAGTCTGCTGCTAGGAGACCAGAGGCTGGGCCTCCCTGCTTGGTCATACAGGATCCGCAGTGTGAACTTGCGATGATCATCATAGATTTTTTCTGTTCTGGTTACGCGATCGAAATCCAAGGATAGCAAGTTCCTGTTGTGCACCTAGGGGATTGAAAGACAAATTAGCATGTCAGAAATCGCAAGAACTAGCTTCATCCCACCAAATGCCCCTTTGAATCAGTCTTGATGCTACAGACGCCTATGTATTAACAGCCTTAGGGTGAGACAGCCACAACACTTGTCGCTTTGCCACTACTTCTACTGATGTCAGTGTGAGTTTTACCAGTGATTTCACTGGCATCAGGACTCGGACAACACCTAGTGTGTTTGAAAGCCCACCTTAGTTTTCGTCCACCTTCTATACCAGAAAACCATCAGACAGTCTTTGCCAAGAGTAGCTTTTTCTATTGCACCAGTGAAGGCCTAAGTCTGAAGGAAGTACACTGGCAAGACTTTAGAGGGGTAGCTTGCAGGGTACTTGCAATATGCTTGGGATGCTTAAGTCCTCTCACTTTCACAGACACCCAAGTTCAAAAATTTGAAAAAAGGACATGGCATTAGGTCAGTGTGTTTGTGAATACTGTAAGGAATAGCAGGTTGAACTCATTCCTTTGACTCCGCATGAATCACTTGAACAGTGACAAGTGACTTAACAGTGTTGCAGTCTTTCCTCTGGGATGTAATATGGAAGCTTTGACCATCTGGAGTCATTATAGACCCCATGACCCTTTCAACAAGAGTTGGAGCTCTTGACACCATTGTCCTAGCTCAATTCTGCCTCAAGTAATCACATTCCTGTTGCTTCAATTGCTGCTGCAGCTTCAGTTGAAGACAAGATCAAAGGTATATACTTCAAAGGTAACAGCAAAAATGTATTTTCATTCAAAGGCTGTATCCAAAGTGTTATGAATACTAACTAGTAATACAATCACTCTTTATCTATGTGTGTGCAGCCATTTATAACGCAACATCACTATAGTATGGAAGCATTGTGCACAGAATAATAAAAAAACTCCAACCCCATGGAGAACTTGCTGGTAGGTTCTCCAGCTTACCATGGATAAAATCCAGGGCACTCCTTAATGGAGTGCAACATCTAGTTTCAGCCCTGTTTTTGTTTTGATCTTGGGCTATTATTTTTGAGCACATTGTTGAATTCCAAGTGATTCTCTGGCAGGAGCAAGGGAGGGAAATACAGAGTTAAATAAACTTCCTCTAAGCAGAGAGAAATGTTAATGGTCTAGGTCAAAGAAAATAAATGCAGGATTGTCCTGCACCAAGAGCTGAAGCAGAAGAGGGAAAAATGGAGGAGGACTTGTCTGAATGGGAAAAGCTCACAGTTGCAAAGGGAAAGACACTTCATTTGTGACTGGGGCTTCTAGGCCCAATGGTGGTAGCAATACTAATACTATTCTTGGAAGAAGAAGGTCGTATGGCATTAAACTGAAGAAACCAGTGCTACAGAGAAGGGAAGAGACAGTGAGCAGGATGCAGGCTACAGAAAACTTGTGCCTGTTTCTGAAGAGGAATAAAACAGTCTGAAATGCAGTAGACTGCTTGGGAAAGGAAGCACCCTGACATGGAGGTGTTTCTGTGCGAGATGATGGGTCTGTCCTTGCGACTAGGAATGCCCTGCTTTCAGCTCCAGCCATAGCTCAAGACATTACCAATGACCAAGACTCCCTTGTCTCTGCCCACCCAGAGTCCCAGCTCTCCACGCTTCGGCAGGACCAAAACACCACTGCAGAATTGGTGGTAGATCTGCAGATTAAACAGATGCGGGAAGAGAAGGAGACAACAAAGGCCATGCCATCATGGTGGTTAGCAAAGGTAAATGGAAGATAAGAGGAAACTAGAGGTTAACATGGAGCCAAGGTAGACATTGCTCAAATTAAATATGCAGCAGAGTTTAAAATAAAATGTAAATGGGTAATGGGAGAAGCAGGAAATCAGCCAGAATCCCATTATAACAGGCAAGCCGGGAAATAATTAAGAAGGAAACAAAACTAACTACAGATGCACATACATAACTAACAGAGCAAGCTGATATCTAGAAGGGGCTCCGCTACTATAAATAGAGAAACAGCAATTACCCATAAGGAGAGGGAAGGAAAAACTTATCTGCCTTCAATTTATTCGCAGGACAAGCACAGCCCAGGCACCCACATCGCAAGCTCCCATGCATGGCCGTCCGCCAGCGGAGCTGGATGGAGCTCTTCCAGCGCTGAGTCTAATTCTATCTCCCGGTGGTCTCTGTGCTCAGTATATCAACAACAGCACCAGTCATGGCCACTGGACTGAATCACAGGTCCCTTGGCACCCGTTAGGCTTGGTTCAAATCTCTGTATGCTATTACTAGTGCCCTGAAGTCACTCAGTCCCCCACTCTCTGGCAAGCAATGCCAGATTAAACTAATTATACCCTAAACCACAAGTCCATGCAATGGATTCTTGTTGGAAGCCGTCTCCCAGATTCCTACAGCTCTTAGTTTTTAAACAGCACCCACAAATCTACCTTTTCAGCTCCATGGATCAGACCTCTTTGTGATGGCCTATTTGTAGCATGGGATGATTTTTCGTCTGAGGTATCTTATCCGTTACTGCCCCAGGGATATGAGCTCCGTGGGTCTGGCAGAAAGAGCACTAGCCAAGTGAACAATGCCAGGCACACCTTAGAGGGTCAGTAATAAATATGGGTCAAATCTGTAAGTCTTTTTTATGGTCCATATCCTGTTAATGTCACTGGGAGTTTGCTAAGTAGGGACTGAGGAAGGACCTCAGGAATTGGTCCAAGAGCTATATTCTAGTCTTTCAGATTTATACATCTGAATTGTATGCTACACTTGACCAAGTGTGTAGGCACCCAGAGCGCTGGACTGGGTAGATTTAAACACAGCAGTGATCACTAAAGGTATGCAACTCCCAATTTGATAGATAATTAAATTGCCAGCTAATGTTCAGGAACCAAAAAACTCCCAAACAACCCTCCCAAATACCACCCCCAACCAAAAAGCTCTTCAAACTTGTACCCCAGGAATGATTAATGTAACACATCGGTTCCCACACCACCCATTTAAAACGATACAACCTTAAGTACCACCAGCAAATTTTTGTCATATAAAGTAATTATAATAAATCTGTTCATGTGTACCCCCGATAGGTTGTCTGCATACCACTGATGGTATGCGTACCACAGATTGGGAACTGCTGATATAACAAATAATTAGGCTGTTTTTTGGGGCTGCAGGGGCAGAGCCATCCCTTGTTCCCATCCCTGACTGTGTTTCTGTAGGTGAAAATATGGACAAAATCATGTGAAGCAATCGCCTCTGTACAATGAAAATCTGGAGGCAACCTTAACTATAAGAGTGCAAATGATACCTCTGTAGCAAGAGCTCCTTCAAACCCAGTGGAACGCAATACCAACTTTCAATGGTGAATAGCGATCGGCGTGTTTGCCTTTGGGACCAGGCTCCCGATAGAAATCCTGAGGAAGAGGCTGGTTAGCCTAATTAGTCAAGAAGTCGACAGAATTTGCATCCACAATCTCTGTAGTTCGGCCGGCTCTGCTAGGGTTCATTGTTGTGACAAGGGATGCCATTGCAGCTGCTGTCTTACTACCAGGATTGGGGGGTGGGAGGGGGAACACAACTCATCCCACTGGGTCGATCTCTGGTTAAATAAAACAGACCGAGCAAACAACCCTGTCTCAGTCTGCTGCCTTGCATTCTCCTCAGCCAGAGATTATTTTACATCCTTCTTTATTAAAAAGTTCATGCTCATAAAAAAAAAATGAGTTCTATTATCAGGAGCAGTGTTCTAGCTAAGAGGCTAATTTTGGACGGAGCCTGCGCACAGCCATTTGTTACTGGCAGCAGTGAATTTGCAGCCAGCCAACCAATAATGCCATCAATCTGCCATGCTGATAGGGCCAATTAGAAGCTTTCGCGGGGTCCGTGCAGGGGATGCAGAGCGAACGGGCTGCCGCACGGTGCTGCTGACTGATGAAGCACAAAAGAGCCCAGTCAGCAAAACTGGCACCATGGAGAAAGATGACAAACACTATAACCCAACCCAGCTCAGCGAGGCTGTAAATTAACACAGGTTAAGAGCCAAATCCTGTCTCCAGTGCTGGGCCCAAATGTACAAGCTCCAAACAAAGCTCCCCTAGCTCTTCCTTCTGAATGGAAGTCCCTGTAGAGAGACAGTACAGCTGCTCTGGCGGCACACACACACAACACGATTGTCATGGAGACATTTCCCCACATCTTACTCTGTAGTGTGGTTACTCCAAAATAAGGAGAGGACACATGGAGCTGTCTGCAGAAGGGGCTGTTACAGCATTTGGCCACGAGATGGCAGAGAAGAAAGTCTGCATTAAGAAAAAGGATGAAACTGTCTTGGGGAGCTGACATACTGCAGGTGCCCTGCTGTAGCTTTTGCTGGTATATCATTACTCCTCACTTTATTTGGACTTACGGGCTGTGCTTCCTCCACTTCGCCTGCAAGGCCAAGTGAAATATGGATTAACTCCATAGTAAATGTGTCAGGTACCCGGTAACTCCTATTGCACCACGAAGCCTGCAGAATAAAACCCCCTCCCTGCTACCGTGGATATTATTCCTTGCATGTGTCTTATTTATTAGTTTTTCTAAGTTACTGCTGTATTGCACTTGCTATGGGAAGGCCTAGGAAGCAGCTAAGAACGGAGCTCTGCTCTGCTCAGCGCAGAGGGATATTTACTTATGAAATTATATGCTGCCCTTCACAACAAAGGCTCAGGGTGGCTCAGAACAGGAAAACAGAAGAGCATAAAAGGGCAACTAGAAATTCAAAATAAAACAGAGACCCACTAAACCAGCAGGCGACAAGCCTTTCAGACTGAGTGCCACAGTGATCCAGTCCGGGTCAGAGGTGAGTGGGTGGTAGGACCCAGCCACCACCATTGCTGTGTCTCTGTCGTCACAGGGACAGCACCTACAGCTGGTGCTTCTTGCCACATTGGTGCAGCGAAATCAATGCAGACTGTACAGATCTGCCTTGTGTACAGATCTGGGGTGGGGGGGTCACATGCCCCCCAATACTTGCCTGGGAGTGCACGCAGCAGCGGGAGCCACCCGCCCTCTGTCCCCATGGCCCCCCCCCCAAAAGCCACCTATGGCTCTGTCCTGTGCCCCGCCTTGGCTGGGCAGTGCCTGTTGGTACCCCTTTGCTTTGGCGCCCAGCGCGGTCACCCTGCTCTCCCCCAGCTTGCTACAGCACTGAGCAAAGTGACTGCTGCCAAAGCTCCCTGCTGCTGAATGCCATCATAGTCCCATGTGCGGGGGCTGAATCAAATGGCTCCATTCGCCAAATCTGATGCGTGAGCTGTAGATCTGCCATCCAGTGGTATCAAGTACCTTTACTTGGCATCATTATAGCTCTGTAGTTGTCGCTTTTCCTATATCATAAAAGGCAGAGGCCCCCTGCACTGAACAGTATCTCGGCCTAGCTTTGTTTGATAAATGCCTGCCTAAATAGAAAGGTCTTGCACTGCTTGAGAAAGACATCCAGACTTGGGCTCTTCTGGGCCTCAAGGTCAGGAGAGGTCCAAGCAGACTTGACGTACAGATGGTACCAGTCCATCCCTGCCCCCAAGAATGTACAGGCTAAATAGACAGGACAGACCATGGGTAGAGGAAAGGAAAAGAACGTACAAAGCAGTTCAATTGGTGTGATGGTGACAGACCAAATGTTAGATTTGTGTTTGCTTTATTTTTCCAAGAATCCATTCACCACATCCTTCCCTCCACTCCTGAGACCTGTTCCTGTGAACTAAGCTGTTCAGAGCTGCAGGCCAAACATCTGAACCTCTTCAGATGCTCTCTTTACGCTGTGCCTCCTTAGTATAGCAGAACTAGACTGGTTTTGCTGCCTTTCAGCAAATAGCCATTAGTAGAGTTGTGGTGGGGGGAAAATGTATACTCTTAGGGACATTCACATGGAGTGGATAATATTCATTGGGCTCTGAACTCTCTCTCTCAATCATGTGTTAAACTAAAGCTTCCCTCAAGCTTTTCACTGACCAGGGAAAGGAGGGTCCTTCTGCCTTTTATGATATAGGAAGAGAGACAACTACAGATCTATAATGATGCCAAGTAAAGGTACTTGATACCATCTGGGAGGCAATTAGCAACTCTGGATGGTGCCAGGAGGGTGTGGACACAGCTTGCACAGGTGTGTGGAGGCAGGTGAAAATGCTTTGTACACTCTCAGCTGTGCTGCATCCCCAGCATGGAGCCACTCGCAGCCTCATCCTTGAATAATGCCATATACCTGCCTGCTTACTGGGCCCTAACAGGCTATGAGCATGAGTCAACCTCAACAGAGTGACAGAAACACAGATCAACAGCCTGGAAACAGACCTATAAAGTGATTTTCCAAATGCTCAAAAGTACACAATAAAAATCCATTCCAACGTGAAGGTCTGAGAAAATAATACTGCCAAGGCCAGCTGAGCTGCAGCTAAATGGGCGGAAACTGCTTTGAACACCAAGTTGCTCTGACACAGCTTCAGGTTTCACAGGCTCCTCTCCCTCTACAGCCAGACTCATGTCTCAATTTTATTGGTTGTTAAATGGAAAAATAAGAATATTTGAGCCAGCTGATCCACATGCATAAAGCAGCTTCCAAGGAGGGCTTCCGACGCATGTAACCCAGCTCCCGCTGACTTCTGTTGGCAACAGGTTTTATTCCTTGATAAACAGGGGAAATGAAAAGCGTGGACCACTGAGTTCTGTTGGCACAGGTTTCCATTTGTGATAGAGAAAGCAAGTGAAAAGTACGGATGCTTCATGATATGGCCTACGCTGGAGGAGGAGATCAAATGCAACTCAGACAGGTGGGGAGAATGTGAAACATGTCATGCAAGTGTGAGTGTAGGTGGAAAGAGGAGAAATGGTGCAGGGGACGTACTGCAAAAAACAAATGATGATTAGAAGCAGAGATCAGGAAATGCATATTCTGAAACTGGGCTTATTCATATTGACTGTCCAGCTTTAGTGCATGGAAAGAACTGCCGAATCCTCTCTCTCCAGTGACATTAAACACCACTTGGAGCATCAGTTTCAGAGGGCTGGATCTTGCCAGGTGCATATTGCTTCCTGTGAGCCACGCACAGTCCTTGGTTCAAGGAATGGCAGCTTGAATTTATGGATGCTGAGACCGTGCAATTTGGAATATTATTGTAATTACTGGCTTATTGGGCTAGACCTTTCAAAAGCACAGACAAGTTGGCAGAAAGCATTGTCATGTGGCAACTGTGCGTTCCAGGCATGCCAGTCACAAGTGCAAAATCGACTGTGCATTCCCAGAGGAGAGAGAGCTCAATTCAGCCTGCGGGACTAAGATGGGCAGGGCAGTCTATCTACAGGTGTTTCTCACTGTGCTGCCCGATTGGTGACTTGAATGCATTTAGAAGTGTTTCAGAGCCTGTACGCTGAATTAAGAGTGACCATACCAAGCTTCCTGGTCCAACCTTACATGCAGGCAAAGTGCTGGCTGCAATTGGGAATGCACGTGTAGATTTTTTTGCCTGTTTCTAACTTAAGTACCTAACGTGCTGGATTTGAACATTAAGATTGTTATGTCCAGTCCAAGTGTGCAGCTCTCCTAACACTACAGTGAACCAGCAGTGCCCTGTCTGGTGGGACTGAGGGCTGGATCTGACTGCCAATTAAAATCCAACATCACACATAAGTGACTCACCCGCAGCCTGCGCCCGAAGACGGTGACCTGCCCTCTGGCTTGCTCCTTCCGCTGCCTCCACTCAACCAGATTGAGGCCGTTATCAATGGGCAGAGTCACGTTCCTCTTCCCCACTGTTGGGTTCACCGTGCCAGCCAGGAGGTGGGGCTCGGTCTGCAGTGCCACCTCCATGCCATTAGCAAGCATCAGCCGTAGAGAACCATCAGCACCTATGTAGTAGCTGTTGCGGACTTGGTCTGGAGGAAAGAGAGAGATGGGTTCAGATGAAAGACTGAGGGTGTCAACCCATATTTAATTCGCTTCCTCATCTGAGTGAGCAACACCATTTTGGATCATCGCAAACCAAACATACTTACTGTCCATTGTTAATGTGACAACAGGTCAGGTTGGTTCAGAGGGAATTTTCTTTTCAGGCGCTCATGTACTTGGAGAAAAATTCCCAGGCACGTGGACTAAATGATGCTCCTGATGAATATTGGTGCCCTATTCTGGTACTGAATGTGCTCTGGTTTCCCCCTGGAACTGACCCCAGGTCCAGGAGGAAAATGCCTGCTTCTTACTTGTGACTCGTGTAGCAGGTGAGCTTTTGCTACTGAGGATCGGGAGAGCTAACACAATTGAAGTGTGTGTGTGTCCCATATACGTGCAAGTGGAAGCAAATGCTCCCTCCAGACATGTTCTCCAGCCCAAGCGGTGGAGAGTCTCACTGAAAATTACTGCTAACTGTTTTTTCCAAAGATGAGGGTCATTCTCTTTCATCCAAAGAAAGATTTCTTTGGCACCAACAGAGCTCTTGTTGCCATGGGGTGAGGGCCCAGAGATACAGGGCTTTCGTGGGGATGGGTCCCAAGAGATCTGCAGAGATCTGAAGAGACCTACAGAGTCCATGGGGTCAAACTCCATCAGCTCTGGGGTGGGGGAAGAGGGAGAAAGGCAGCACTCTGCTCCTTGCTCCACAAACAGGACAATCAGGGAGAGACTCCATCAACTGAAATGACCATTTTCCAATTCTGTGCAGAAGGCCATGGGCCTTGCTCAGTGCAGGAAGGATTTTATAAATGCATTATGCAGACACTGCCTGCTCTGCAGCTCCTTACAGGCGGGGGAACATTACCCTTCCTGTCTCCCCAGCTGCCATAAATACCCAATCATGAATAAAAACTGCCTTTAAAAATTCATGACAATGGTTTTTCCATTCGGAGGCAAGTCACATAGGTTCATGAGCTGTTCTCCCACAGTTGAAGGGTGTGTGGGGGGGGGGAGCAGGGAACAAAGTCAGGACAAAATAATCCTCTCTCTGCAGGCAAGATTGGCAAATGGCACCACTTGGCACAACAGGAGGGGAGAGGACATCTGACTTTGGCTGGTCTCATTCATTATGAACCTGCGTTCCTGCTCCTTCCATAGTGGGTCAGAGGCTTCCCATTGATCTCGGCCAGGACAGCATCTAGCAAATGATTAAGTGATAGCTTGAGCCATTGCAGCAGGAGCACTAAAAATCACCAGTGCATATCAGCCTGCAGCAAAGACCCATGACAGTAGATCTAAAGCCCTTTGCATGTGCAGCCAAAGCCCACTGAAGACCCTTTCCATTGATTTTAATGGGATCTTGATCAAGGCCACAAACACTCAAAGCTTGATCTGGAGGTGCAACGAAGAAGGGGAACCGTCAGGGAGCTAGCTGTTGGTCCTTGTCTGGAAAGCTATTGAACAGGTTTAGGTCAAGCCAGCGGTGACATGCCTCACTTTGCTGTCCTCACATGTAAGGCACCTCTCTCTCACTTGGCACTTAGACGGTGCGCGTGAGGATTAGGGAGAAGCCTGTTACAGGAGGCTCTGAAGGGAGACCACCTGTGAAGACATCCAGGCACTCTGCTGTCAAGTTATTTCCCATAACTGAGGTTACAGGCCAATACAGACCCAATAAATAACTATTTATTCAAAGTGGATTAGTGCCAACAAGAGATGGACACACCATGGCATACCAAATAGCATGGTGGTTAAAGCACTCACTTGAGATGGGGGTTCAAGTCCCTCTTCCAAGTTAGACAAAGCTGGGCTTTGAATCTGCATACACAGTGAGTGCCCTACCCAGCTGGTTATCCACTATTTCAAGCTCTTTCTCGCTCTCTTACCTGGGTTAGGTACCAGATGAAGTTTTGTATCTGACAAGCCAAAATGCAGGGGGCACCTGTCTTGCCAAAGATATGCACCAACCAACGTGCAGAGATGACAGATGAGGTGATCTAAGGCCTGCTCCTTTTCTGTGCTCCCCGTTCTTGGCTAGCTGGGCAGGTCCAAGCTCAGTTAGTTTGTGTGGTTCCCTACTTCAGGCACCTTATCCTTTCATTATACAGGGGGCTTGAGCCTCAACCTCCAGGCTGGGTTTTCCACTCTGTGGCAGGCTGCCACGGGGCTAGGTGCTGGACTCCTGTCTAGAGCAGTGACTGAGCACCTTTGAGCATCTGGGCCATAACTTCCAATAAAAATCATAGGAGCCGGATATCTCTGAGGCTCTTATCCTGTGTGTTTCTGAGGTTTGGATAGGAGGCAACCTACCGCTCAGTTTCACACTGACTCTAACCCACATCGCATGTAGCTCCATCCAGGTTTTCTGAAAGGTTCATGAACCATTTGTCAGAGCTGGCCAGGATTTGGAGCTCATGAGGAAGCTCTGTGCCAGCCAACTTCCACGCTTGGCGGTCTTTGATGCTCTTGGAAATGCGTGCTCTCACCAGGAGGGCAAAACGGTCATAAAAGTCATGAGAAAGTCATGAGCATGACCATCTATTGGAGCGGCACACAATGTACATGTTCCTCAGTTGAAACGTGTTAGATTTGCCTGGGAGCGGCATTTGCTGCTCTTGCAAATGAGGCCATTTGGCTGTGCTGTGGACTATAACCTCTTTTTAGGAGACCCTGGTGAACATGGCTATGGAGTTTCATTCCCACTGGTTCTGCTCACACCTTTCAGGAGTCTTTCAGAAAGCTCAAGGGTCAGGAAATGTATTTTTTTAGGGAACAATTCATGTCCCTGTCCATTCCAAGCCATTCATTGCCCTGCCCCACCATGAAAACATTCTCTAACTTCAAAATATTAAAGTGGGAAAGCCTTTAGTAATCCTGTGTCCTCATGATAATGATGCCCTTTCTTGGGGAGCTTGGAAATGATTGACTGTGACACCATTATGCACCCATCCCTGCACCCCTGAAGGCATAAACCACATCATAGCCATTTATTTCACTGAAAACCCCCAACTGGAGCTTCTAATGCTTAATTAGGCTCTGGAGGTGAAGCCAACTTCAGGTCTGAGTATTTGCCAGACATCTTAAGGTCAGTGGATTTGGGATGGGTTGGCTAGGCTTGGGTTTGGTTTGGTTTACTCCAGCATATGCCCCAGGGCAACGAAGGGTCTTGTGATACTGAAATAGCTTTTCTGGCCCATGGGGAATGCAGCACATAGGGCATCGCAAACTTCTAATCTGAAACCAAAAAGAAACGACTCTCCCAGAGACGTGGTTTTTAAAAAAACAATGCAGATGGGTGGACTGGTCTCACTGGGTCATTTCTTTCCAGCTAAGGCTGTTTGATCACAAAAGAGAGTGACTACAACTCATTGAGCAAAGAGCATAAGTCAGCAGAGTGCAAGGGAGAGCCAGGGCCCACTGGTATCTCCTCTTAGTTTTAGCAAGGAATGGGGATTGCAGAGGTCTTGCCAGTCTTTGGCTTGTTTCTCCAGGCCCTTGGGAGCAGGACTGAGCACAGCCCCAGCCCCTGGGGAGCATCCTGAACCTTCAGCCAGTTGGGCTCAGGGAATCACAACGGACTCCCACACCGTTACTTCCACCCCAATTGCAGCTCCCTACCCCGGTGCTTCTCTGCCTTCTCCCCTTTCACTACTCTCTTTCTATCTTCTCACCCCATCACCTCCCACTTCCTTAATCCTCTCACACCTTCTATCTCCTCCCACCAAAGCTGGCAGAACTGTACCGTCTTATAACAGCCTCACGTCTGGCCCTACATGTGCAGAACCTGCTGTGCTAAGTTTCTACCTTGTATGTGCAACCCTGTCCCACATTTCTTCTTTCCTTCTGCCTTCCTTCTAGCTTGTGTGGGAGCCTCCGGGCAGGTTTGGTCTATCAGCTCTTGACTTGGGGGTGCTTAGTATACATCTGAGAGATCAGTGAACAAAAAAAGATGGTCTCTTACCCTCAGCCTGAAGTCTATTCCAATGGGGCACTAAGTTTTGAAGCTGGAAGGCATTAAAAGGCTGGAGTAACATGATCAGCTGGAAAAGGACTTAGATTTAGCAGCCCCTTTGTTATGACAACAATGGGAACATTGCTGAAATATCGCACCATGAGAGAAATGGGCAGCTAAGTACTGCACTGAGAGTGGAAAACAGATCTGGAGGGACTTGTGAGCTGCTTAAAGTTCCTGCTTGCCATGCTGATGGGGAGAGTAATAGGGAGCCGGGACACCAAGGGGTTTCTGGCACTGGAATGATCAAGACAAGGCCCATTACCTGGTCTTTAAACCTGCACGTGCTGTGCAACCAGGGCAGCAGTTCAGGATCTCACCTTGCAGGAGGGTGTAGAAGGCACCCGAGGCGGATAGATTGGTTGTTATGGTCACATCGTCCTTGCTGGATGTCTCGACCTGGACGTGCACGGAGCTGTCGGTATCGCTGCGGAAGCTGCTGACTTGGCCCGTGGGGAACGTCACGTTAGTGAGGCGCCCAAAGCTGTCGTACCTGGAAGGGAGAAACACGGCGTGATCAACAGTGTGGCCCGAGGAGTGGAGGGTACACGCTGCCCTACGAAGAACAGGCCACGTCCTGACCTCCCAAGCCCTTACCCAGGCAATGCCCTTAACTTTGGGGTTTCTCAGGACCATCTGAGTAGGGAGCTTTGTCCTGTGGAGAGGAGCAGGATTTGGCACAATACTTGTAATCAAACCTAGATATTAATATATATATCCTGCCTTCCTCACATCTCCTCTGCTCCTGATTTATGGTACAGTCACTGTTCTGTTTTCAGATTGGCTTAAATGAGTCTGTCTCAGCTGAACAGAAGGGCTTTTGTATTCCCAGGGTCTGCTCTTTCCCTGGGTTGTGCTCCTGGCTCTTCGTACTCCGGGACTCGGATTATTTTGCTTCCCTCCTTCTTTTAAAAGTGAACACGAGGGTTGGAGGGAAGAGCCGGACTAGCTGTCCCAGGGAATGAAGCCCCTGGGACCCTTGCTTAGCATCGCCCCGTCCTGTGCCCCAGTCGTCATCTGGCAGGGCCAACCTGAGCGGGTGAGAACGTGGCCTCTCTCTTGTCACTCCTTGGCTTCCTCTCATGAGAGGCGCTGGCCGGGGTGATTGCTGCGATGGGAACATGAGGAAGCAGGCTGAGAACAGCTCTTTCTGCACAGGCCATTGACCGCCTAATGAGGTAGGGGTTTGTTTTATCAGTAAAAAGGAGACGCAGAAGCCCTGCGGCTGGAACTTCCCTGAGCAGCGCTCACATGGGTGCTCTCATGCTGAAACTTCATCTCCCCGCCTAGCGTTGGCTCCCAGTGCCCTGGGCATGTTCAAAGCATGGCTCTAGCAGGAAGAATGAGCTCAGGGTAAGGACAGCTTCCCAAAATGTAAACCAGAGCACAGCGCGGTAGGAAGCCACCGCAGTGCAACTCCCCAGGGCCCGTGGGCCTACTGACAAGATACCAGGCACAGGGCCCTGTAAGCTGGCAAGGAGAAACAGGTATAAAAGCAATCCTGTCTAACTCTGCTACCAATACCCACCCACGGGTGAGAGTCAAGCCATCACAAGTCCTGCCTGCCAGGCGCTTAAGAGCAAATGCTGTTCTGGGAAGTGCTGAATGTAAAACATTGGAGGCACATGCTGGGGCCTCAGCTGCAGACCTGTGCTCAGTTTTGGGCACTGTGCTTTTAGGAAGATGTAGCAAATGCCAAGAATGATAAGAGGTTGAGGAGTAGGACCTCTGAGGAGAGACCCATAATATGACAACCAAGGGACACGGCAACAGTCATGCTATCCGAAGCACACGCAATAGCATGCACGCTTTCTCTAAGTGACATCCGTATTCCTGTTTGGAAAGTGCAGCCTAAAGAGTGAAGAGGGCTCCTATCCCAACCCCCCCGATAGTTAGGATGTCAGTATCTGAACTTGACAGCTCAGACTTGGCAGGCTTAACAAGCTCAGGGCAAGGATGGTGCAAAGAAAAAAATCACAGAAAAAAAACACGTGATGCTTCTCAGCTACATCTTGATCCTTTTCTTAGACTGGCCCCAGTCAAGTGTAACACCACTGAAGTCGGAGGAGGTCCGCTGGTGTAAAGGTAATGTGAGAGAGACGAGAATCAGGGCCATGGATATATAAGAGAGAGAGTGCGTGTGTGTGTGATAGACAAGTGACTCCTGGTTCATTTTAAGTCCCGAGTCACTAGTCTGTGATTCATCTGAAGTGAATGACACTCAGCTCCGTGCAGGGAGGCAGCACAAGGACTATATACAATTTATGTCTTACTTCCATGCTCCAAAGAAAGGCCCTCAGTCCCTCAGTTATCACCTCTGAACAAACAGCCAACTTTGTAGGGCACAGCTTCCCCTGGCACCCCAAACCATCCTTCCAAACACCTGCTTTCTTCCCAACACATCCATAAAGTCCCCATGTCAGTCCCTCTACTAGCAACTCCCAACTTGCCCAAGCACCCCTACATCTATCCAATGCCCTGAGACACCTTCTAGCACCGACCCAACCCCCTACATTACCCAGCCTCCACCTGTCAGCACTCCTCAAATACCCCCCAGCACTTGCCCACGTATGCACGCTAGCAGTCCTTCAGATCCCCTCTCCTGTCACCTAACATGGCAACAGCTGCCAAGCTCTGTGCAGCTTCATCTCCTGGCCCTGCTGCTGCTTGGGGAAGAATAATTTGCAAATATGCAAATAACCGGTGCATATGCAAATAATGCATATATAGCAACCATATGTGTGGAACGGGGTGCCTAGAGCTTTTTATTATTTAAATCAAAGAAAGAAAATAAACACAATTTGCATAATATGTCACATGCAGAGTTTAACAAGACTGGGCAGCAACGTGGCTGAATTCTACCTACGGGCAAGGAGTGGAATTTGGGACTACGGGTAACTCAAAACATCTGCCCTTTTATGCATGCAACAAGCCTGTTTCTCTTCTACCCCATCTGCATTAGAAAGTGAGGCGGGTAGGGCACTCCTAAGCAGTTTACTCCAGAGGTGATATCTCACCTAGTCGCAGCTGCTAAAAGGTCACATCCTACAGGGGAGGGGATGTGAGAAGGTAGCATAACTGCACCATTAACATTTTGATTATAATTTTTAATTAGCAGCAGATGAAGTGTAACAAATTCATGTCCCAAAAAGAAGCCCTTTCGTGCTGGATGATGATGCAGGGAGGGTGGCTCACACGACCCATGGGAGTGGGTGCTGAAATTCTCCTTTGCGTGCTGCGTGCTCCCCTCATGGCATGCATTTCTTTTCCTCCTTGCTCACTGCTTATTTTGCATATGATGGGAGCATTTTTGCCCTTTTGGCTTGGATTAGAAGGTACGGCACATACATGATGCTGTTTATTATACACCCCCAACCTCCTGGGCCCCTCTGACTTTAAGGCCTCTGCATTTCTGAATGGATAATAGGCTTTAACAAGGCAAAGTGATTGACAGGAATGTTTCATCTCCCTTCCAGCCTTCTCAAAGGCATTTCTTTGACATCCCCGGCTTGGAGACGAAGGCCAGGTGACTGGCTTTCATGTAGCTGCAGGTGCGTCCTGGTATTTGTAGTAAGATAAATCTCCCCTAGTCAACTCATTTCACAGCTAAGCTGGATAGGCCTGTTTCCACAGTCTAAGGATTTAGAGGTGGCCCAGTTTGCATCCCAGCCTAAGACTTCTGTGTTCTCCAAAAGCCCCACAAGCACCAGAATGAAAGAAACACTGAAGCATAGGAATGTACACAGCAGCCACTCTGAGCAATGAATTCATCACCTGCTAATGCAGCTGCTGCCTCCCATTCACACCAACTGCAAAGACTCGGCATTTACAATTACAGTGACAATTATTAGGCCGGCAAAGGAAGCTGTTGCCATCAATTCCCAACTGGAAATTTATTTAGCTAAGGTTCAATGCACAGAATTAAAATGGTATTTGGTGCTTATGAGGCCTAATTGTTAGCTTGTAAACACTTGGAGCTTGCATTTATCACATTACTGTTATGCAGAATCATTGGTTCTGGGAATTGAGAGAGTGTCACAAGCGTTGTCTACTCAGAAATCAATTCCTTGCAGGATTCTCTGGGATTCCTCATCTTGGTGGTTTCACCTGTTAGCAGCCTTCTGGAGCTTGCAGCCAAATGCGTTGGAAAAATGCACTCTAATAATATTACAGTTAGTGCTGAAGATTCCCAAGGCGCTTCCCAAACTATACCTTGTGCATGAGGTGGCACAGCAACACACCTGCCCCCCTCCAACTCAGTGTTTGCAATTACATTAAATCCAACATTTAAAAATCCGTAACAATCCTAGCAAGCTACTTGTATGTCAGAAAGCAAGCCCCTCCTTAATAACATCCTGTGCACCAAACCAGTGTATATCTGACCCTGTTATAACCTGCCACTTCCCTCAATGCCCAACAGAAAAGAGGAGCTGAAATATATTCCTTACTAGGTTGTTAACATCATATGTGGGCTTTGAACACCTCCCCAAACCTTGGTGATTTGACTGGTGGGCTTTCACTGTCCTTTTGACACTAAGCCTAGGAACCAAAATTACACATAAATCAGTATACCTGATCGGAAAGTGGTTCAAATCTGCAATACAACAGAAGTTCAGTGCACATAAACCGCTTTCAAAATGGCCCAAACCAGTTTAAGATAAACCTGGATGGATGCAGTATCAGACATAACTAATTTAAGTTAAATCAGTTTATTGAACTTCTGTCCTCTCCAGATCAGAGACCTGTGTGGGTCTGATTTTAAAGGCCCACTTCTGACCTGCACTCAATGTTATACAACCAGACCTGAACCCGCAACCCTCATTAGCAAGTCTTCTTACCCACGGACTGACCTGACCCGCTTCAGGCAAATCTGCAACCTGATCTGCACTGCTGACAGACTAAAAAAAAAAATAACCCTGTGCTTTCCTGGAAGCGGCATTGTGTTAGTTCAACCTGCCTCCACAGCGTCTGTATAGATTGGGAGTTTCAGTAGGGATTTTTGGCACCTTTATGTAACAGCTGATTCAATCAGCTAATAGATAAAAGTACCAAAAAGGGCCTGCTGAAGCACCTGATCTATACAGATGCTGGGCAAGTCAAATCAAACTAACACGTTGCCTCTTCTGGGCATGTGTTGGGCAGCTGCTGCCAGACTTGGAAAAGAAAACCACGTTTTACCAGAAAAAGCAGAATGTTAACGTTTAAAATGGCTGCGAAGGAGATCAACCAAAAGATAGAGCAAGGTGACACACCCTGCTCTGTCTTTTGTTTGATCTCCTTCACGGCCATTCTTTCTTCTTTGTTTGATCTCATTTGCACTGCTTCTTCAGGTAAAATGTAGGATTTTTTACATCTGTCAGCAGCTGGTGGTGAGGCTTACCCGACCTGAGTCTAATCTGAAATTTTTTTTTCAGACCCAAACCTGATCTGCAAAATGTAAAGTAGTTCACGTTCCCACCTGGACCCAACCCATGGGTACCTGACCTGATGCAGGACTCTATTGCAGATTCAAGTTAATTCACAGTCCCCCAGCATCCCAGGATGCTTTGCACCTCCCTTGCAGGGAGGGCGGGCTAGCTTTGGCCTAAGCTACCTGCTTCAGCCTATCAGAGAGGTGTGCTCTAGTGCCCCCCAGCTTCTGGCCTGAGCCACTGCAGACATGTGGCTGCATTTCTGGAATCAAAAGTGAATGTCTGTTCACTTGCTTATCAGTTCAGTCTATGCAGTTTAGACTAACCTATGAAGATTGAATCAATTCAATCCTCAGGCTTTTTGACTGTCTGTACTTAGCCTAAAAACACCCTGGTTTTAACAATGTTGTGTTAATGGGTACCTAGTGACACAGAAAAGACTTGTTCTGGGGCAGTAGAAAAGTGGTATTTTCCCTTATTGCCATTTTGCTCCATTGTCTTTAAAGGCGCAATGGCGAGGCTCTGTATTATATTTAAGGTAGAACAAGGAGCAGAGGAGAAATGTACACCTCAGACAGGATAAAGGGATTTGTGCCCTGTTTGGGGTTGCTGTAATTTATAGCTTCACAGAAATTCCCTAACAGTGTCACAGGCATGCAGGAATATAATCGCTGGGTAAGAGGCTACATTAAATACATGCTGCTTTATACTCAAGAGGCAGCTGTTTGTCCCCATTCTTCTTTACCTTGGCATAGGGGAGGGAATGTACAAGGCCCATACGCAAAAACAGAAGCCCAGGCTGAGACTGTATGAGAACTGGGCTGAGACGCAAGGGCTAGACTGATCTGGAACACAGCTGTATGTGCTTCAGGCTGCATCACATCAGAGGTGGGTCTTGGGAAGGGCACGACTGAGCATGCCCTACTTGCCTGCCATGCCCGAAAGCTGGAAGTGTGCCCATGACACATCTGTGGACTTGACTCCGGCACCTTCTCTTGACTCCTGTGTCTAAGAGAGGCCACTAAGGGCAAATTTAAAGCAGTATCATGGCCTTGCAGCTCTGCAGTTCATTGGCAGGCTTGGTTGGGTGGGGCTTGTTCAGTCCTACCCTCCATAAGACCTATCATTGACCCATTACAGACAAGCCCTTGGAGAGACCCCAGAGGCTGAGAAGTTAAGGCTATACTTGGAGCCTCTAGCCTTTTGTTGCTGAGCAGATAACCATGCTCAGAAGACCCGAAGCAGCATTCTGTGACGGAGGACATGTCTATCCTGAATCAATGCCATGCCTGGAAGTGCGGCCATGAACTACAAGGCAGCCACTGACCCGAGCTGTGCATGCACCACCTGAGAATGAGCTGATGTAGCTGCCTAGCAGCCCAGTTCCACATTCAGGGAATGCTTCTTAGCATACACCTGGGGCTATACTGCCTCAGATCCTTGAACTTGGTATATGTACTCCAAAAGGTGCAGCCTACTTGACACGGCACAGTAGAGGTAACTCGGAAGCACACTGACAACAATTATGCCATTTTGCTGCTATTTTTGCCCACTATATTTGCCACAGTGTAGTTTGAGAGAAGCATGCAGCTATCTGGGGACCAGTATTCAAAGCTGGAGCAGAATTCCCCTATTTGAATGTCTCAGGGGACTCCTGACAAAAGGTTCAGAGATCCCTCAGAAAATTCTTTCATTAAGTTAATCATTTGTGTCATTAAATCAGACCACGGTACACAGATCACAAGAAAGAAAAACCCAAGAACTGGGTTAACAAGAGCAATTTTGAGACCAACATTTGTCCATGAATGTGAATTTGGAGAAAACATTTCCCACTTTCCAAAGCAGAAGCAGAAACCTTTGCAAAAACACTGAGTCCGTTCACTATAGTATAAATTGGTATCATTCCACTTACTGAAATCTGAAGACCTGGTTCAACAACCCTATCTTCCCATCCCCAGTCTGCATCACTTCTTCTTGGTGAACATGGTTTCTGGGCAGCCTGACTGTAAGGTTTGGCTGCAGTGATGTGTAAATACCTACTAGGTTTGCATCTGAAAAAATTACCTTGAAGACTAACTGAGCACACAAAAGACCTAAAACAAAATGCCTTGCATTGATTACATAAAAGGTGCAACTTTGGCTTAGAGGGAAGCTAAATTATTTAACATACAATGATACCATCTCAATGAGCTATGGTAATCAAGTTAATTACTACAATCCTGATTTCTTAAAAAAAATTAACAACTTTCTTGTTTCTCTTTAAAAAAAAAGCCAAGAACAGTTCCTAAGCTATTAAAACAGATGTGTTGCCATTCTTTCAGGTCAAGTTAAGAAAACAAAACCCAATAAATTGTATCCTTTTGCTTTGGATTGAAGAGATGGATGGTACGAAAGTTTTAGCCTGCAAGAGTTTCCAGACCTACTTCTTTTCCGATTAATTATGTCTGCCAAATACCTAACATGAAGGTGGATTTTTCATTCAGCTGCTGGTCAAGCAGACCTGTACTGTGTGAATGTCACACCCTGTGTAGTGAGGTCAAACTTCACTGCTGTGCAGAGGTACAGTATAATATATAGCCATCATTTAGCTCCCTGAAATGACGCTTGCACAGAAGGATTTTGCAAAATGGGGCGTGGAAGCAGGGACCGGGATGGCTGCATTCCCTGCACCCAGCCTTCCTCCCTGCCCCCCACACCAGGGCGGGCAGACCATGCCACAGGAGCAGCAGTCAGGGACTTTTTGAAGTCCACAAAGCAGGTAAAAATTCCTGCTCAAAGACATGTCCTTTCCCCTTCCCTTCCCTGCCTGCCACTGTCCCAAGAGTTAGGAGAGCTCCTGAGCCATTTCTACTCAGCTCCGGACAGGCTGCTCAGGGACTGGGCTCAGCCCAGGAGAGCAGTGGCAGTTCCCCATCCCTGCACCTGCTCTCGGGCTGGCGGAGAACAGCCAGGGGGGACCAGGCAGGGAGGGAGAACCCACCCATTGCTGTCCTAGCCTGAGCATGGCCCGGCTGGATGTACCCATGGAAGCTGTGACCTAACACCCCAGATTTACAACATTTAGGGAGAATAAGAGATATCAGAAAATTACTTGCAAAAAAAAAAAAAAAGCAGTTGTGAGTGGCTGAAGACTGCCATGGTCCTACTGAACTATGCTGTTTCCTGCCATCTATTTATTGCTGGAAAACACGGGCAAGATATAGACTCCTAGTGGCTTTAACTGGATTATGATACATTTAGGGTATGGACAAATAATCAAATTAAACTGAATTAACAGGGGGTAGAGACTTACTGAGGAAAAGCTGATGCACGGTAATTGCTCTTGTGCCTGAAATTACCCTGGACTAAGTGAAAGCTAAACAGAACAACACAGCATTATATGCAGGATACAGGAGGCGACTGTAACGCTCTACTGAGTGCTGGTTAAGCCACAGCTAGAGTATTGCATCAGGATTTGTATGCAATATGAAAAGCATGAAGAGAAGTAGGAGAAGGTCCAAAGGTGAATGATAAAGACGATAAAGGGCTGGGAAGAAAGCAGGTGTGAGGAAAGGCTGATGGAACTAGGTGTGGGTAGTTTGGAAGAAAGGATATGCAGTTTTCAAATGTTTGAAAAGATGCCTTAAAGAAGATGAAGAAATGCTGTTCTCCCCTGCAGGATAGCCATGGGGTTAGACAGCAGCAAAACTTATTTAGAGCAAGTAAAACTTCTTAGCTGCTGGAACAGCAGGACAATATTAAGAAGCTGCCTAGGCAGAGTGCAGAATCTCCTTTGCTGGAGGTCTGCAAAAGGAGGCTGGGTTGGGTCTGTCTGGGGCTGTATAGAAATGCTGAATCCTGCATCTGTGTGAAGTGCTGCACGAGACGACCCTTGAAGTTCCTTCCACTCCGTGATTCTGTGACATGATTTAAACGTGCCCTGAGAGAAGTACTCTTGAGGCACGAATACACACATCTTCCACGGAGTCACACGCTAAGCCAGAAGGGACCCTTAGCTCAGCCAAACTGAACTCTTTTATATCACAGAACCTTACATTTCATTTAGTTGTTATCTCTGTACTGAGCCCAATACTCTTTGTTTGATGAATGAATAACTTATATTTGGCAATCAAAAGATATCAAGAAATAAATAAAGAACCACCATTTCCTTTATTAGTTTATTTAACTGGGTAAGTGCCCTCACTGTTCAAAAATCATGTTATATTTCTGGTTTGAATTTATCTGTTTTTAGCTTCCAGCTTTGGCTTGGTCCTTTTTATGCCTTTGTCCATTAGATTAAAAAACCTTTCAGTACCAGGTATTTTTTGCCCATGAAAGCACCTGCATGCTATAATCAAGGTGCTTCTCAGCTTTCCATTTGATAAACTAAACTGAGCTCTTTAAGTCTCTCACTGTAAAGCTTTGAATCATGGTTGTGGCTCTTTTCTTCATTGTCTCCAATTTTTCAAATTTCTTTGTAAAATTTGAACAAGAAAACTGGCAGCATTGTAGTGTCCATCTCACCGCTGCCACATAAGCTAGCAAAATCACCCCTTATCCCACTCATTGCTGCCTTTTCTGTATAACCAAATTAGCCCTTTTGGATATGGCGGTATGCTGGGAGCTCAGGTTGAGTTGATTGTCTCTTACTATCCCTAGACCTTTTTCAGCCTCACAGTGTTAGCAGGATACGGTGCCCCATCCTGTGGCAGTGGTCTGCATTCCTTGTTCCCACATGTACGATTTTCTGCCATTTTGTTGGAATGGGTCTACCTAACCAGGCAATCCAGATCTTGCCAGATGACTTCCCATTATTTACCACTCTATCCATCTTAGTTGCCGCCTGTGAATTTTCTCAGCCTTGGTTTTATATTGACATCTCGATCACTGATGTGAGTTTTGAACACAATCAGGCTAAGATCCAAGCCTAGTAGAATCACAATAGAAACACTCCTCTTTGATGGAGATTTCAAATGAACGAATGCTGCCGGAGATCTGTCAGTTAGCAAATACTTAATCCCTTTAACATCTGCTTGCTAACTAATTGCTCTGACCTACCTAAATCCAGATTCCCATTTCTCTTTTCCAAACACTACACAATACTTCCTATGTTCCTGTGGACTATGGAGGGTTTATAGCTATCATATGGCTCCACTGAAATGAATGGAGGTACAGAGCAGACAAGTTTCACATATTTTGCATCTTATTGGGTGGCAAGAAATAACTAACTACTGTCATAAATATACCCACAAAATAACTTGTATTTTTCCTCTTCCTCTTGGTTTACCTCTATATTTTTATTCGTAGATTAAATGCAAGAGCTAATTTTGGAGATAAATGTGATTGTTAAGTGCTTAGTGTGTTTCATTTTCCACTGTTACATCTGTTGTCAGGTTCTCTATCAGACCTAATATGGTGCAAAATTCTCTTCTTACTCTAGCCATTCTACAAGTACCTTTTGTCCAATGAATTTTATTCTTTAAGCATCAAACAGACTAGTGAATACAACATGAGGCCCATGGCATATCATTCTAATAGTACTTACTCATAAAACGTTGTCCATCCATTTTCATTGCTCTTGGTGGCAAGAAGACCAGAGTTGCCATGGTACGTCATCATGGCCACTTCATGCCCTTGCATTGTCACACTCTTGAGTGCGCTGTTGGTGCCAATTGTCACCCAGTAGACCTGGCCATCTGGCACCACTAGCCAGAGTGGCATTCCAGTGGAATCCCTCCGAATATTGACTAAGTTACCGTTGTTATCAGTGATCAGGGTTATGTCTCCATCTCCCGAGTAGGTGAAATTGTAGAGGTAATCTCCTGTGGTAAGGCTCTGGGTATAAAGGTGTTTACCGCTGGTGTCAAACAAGTAGAGCTCCTGGTCTATAGGGGAGGACAGCTCGTATAGGTTCTGTGTGTTGAGGAATGGCTTGTTCTTCCGAATGAAGCGGATTCGGATATTTCCAAGATCGGCAACATACAACTCCCCATCTGCACACACTGCCAGGGAGGAAGGGGCATTGAGCTTGGCATCTTTTGCATACCCATCATCCCCAGAGAAGCAGTCACAGTTGGCATCATTCTTGCAGTCGCAGCTGCTTGGCGCACCAGCAACAAGAGAGATCTCTCCGTTGGTGGTGACCTGCCTGATGCGGTTGATCTTCTTCTCATCCGTCTCAGCGATGTACAGGACCCCGTTATGAGAAACAGCCAAAGCTGTAGCAGATTCCAAGGTGGCATGGATCGCCACTTTGCTGAGGAGGAAGTGGTCAATGCCTGGGACCTGACAGTGCATAGGCCTTCCTGCCACAATGCGCACTTGGTGATTCTCAGAGATCTGCAACACAACATTATTGTCGAGGACATACAGGGAATTATCCATTGGGTTGACTGCCAGGTCTGTGGGCCACTCTAGACGAACCTAACAACATGACAGTGAAAAAGAAATGGTTAAAAACATTGTTCTTTCTGTTTGATTCCTACGGTCACCCTTAATAATCAAACTTCTAAAGCATCCATCCATCCATCCATCCATCCATCCATCCACTCCTTTCTCCCTCCCTCCCCAAATCATTGTGCTATCTAGGTATGTGGCATGTTTGGCACAGGGTAACGGAGAAGTGAGTGGTGAAATACTGAAAAAGGGATAAAGGACTAACTTCTTATTCATTTACACTGTATTGGGAGCCATAATATCAAATAATAAAAAGATAGCCCCTGTTCTAGAGAGCACAGGATAGATGTTCCAGAAAAAGTGCTTAAATTGTATGTGCATACTGCATGGCTTGTGTACAACCGCTTGTGCCATTAACTATACTACTGCCTTGCAATGACAAATTCTGTGTACACAAACTAGGAACATTTTTTTGAAAACTTAGTTCAGGGTCTCATTCCTGTGAACATACATAAACAGCAATTCTCAAAGAATTCAATTTCACAGCTTGAAATAAATGCCTGCTTCTCCCAGGTGGGTTTTTCATAATGCTTTATTAAAGATTGAGTTCAATGTAAAAGATAGGTATTGATATTGTATTGACCCATTATAGAGATGCATAAACTGAACCAGCAATAGAAATGAGAGTCAAAGATCCCAATATTGTTCTTTAACCATGCACCACCTTTCAACTGAGGATACTGTTTAATTTGCCAAGAATAATGCCATACCTAAGAGGACTTTACCTCAGCACTGAGAGCAGGTTGGACTAGCATAGAAATGTTAACATGATTTGGAGTCCTTTTTCCATTCCCAGACTATAGATCATTACCAATCGGTATAGAAATACATTTGGTGATGATTTTATTTTATTTCATGTTTCATCAGTGCAGGAATGGTTCAACGGTGAGCTGAAAGGAGCCACCTAATGATCCAAAATCCTTGCACAGCATGTGTGCATTGAAAGAGATCTGCAGTGCTGTGTTCAGAGAGCAGCTCTGGACAATGTACTTGGTCGTCTATGAATGTTTATAAAGCTTTTAAATAGCCTGTTGACTGACTATTATTAAAAGCTGTCTCATAGCTATACAGTCCCATTTGGTTGCACAGAATGACTAATTTAGAAAGGCTCGCTATGGTCCCTAAGGGATCATATGTTACCTTATCAGAAGGCACAGAGCAGAGTTGTATTTTGCCCATCCTCCCCACCCCACTGCTTGTTAAATCCCCTAACTTGCCTCCCCACCATGCCTGTATGCTGGGAGTGAAACAATACCACACTGCATTGCTTCCAGCATTGTTGAATGAGACACACCATGGCACAGACAGTGCAACGCAGTTTCAGGGTGTCGCCCTGCCTCTGTAATAAACCTCCTCGTTCCCATCTTCTCAGGTCATCTACCTGCTCAGAGAGAAGTGAAAGGGACCCCGGCAACCTCAGGCCCAATACATTCACTTTTGCTGGGGCTCTGTGTGCATTTGTACACATGCTTGCACTGCAGTGCCGGGTGTTTTTAAAAACGCCTGGTGCTCCGCCACGTGCAGTTGCAGAAATGGCAAAATGTGCGTCAGCACGCAGAAAATGGCAACGGTGTGCTTTTGACCTAAAACACCTTAATTTTTGATTTGAAACTTAAATTTCTAAAACACCTTTAATTTCTAATCATCACAGCGCACCGCCACTGATGCACATTTCGCTGCTTCTACAACTGCACGTGCTGCAGCGTAGCGTGCGTTGGCTTGCATCTAGAGCGGACTCAATTAATCGAGTCTGCTCCAACCCGCTGGGTCTTTGGCATGTCACGGGATGAAAAGGGACGTGTATCAATGCCCTCTAAGAGGCTGAGCAGAGGAGACCCTGTCAGACCCACCAGTGCCACAGGAGTCTCACATGCTTTGTGATCCACTTGTCCAATGTTGCTGCCATAGACTGGGTTTATTTGTGATCTCTCATATTCAGAGCCTTTCTAGGCTTATTTATTTCTCAGTTGCCAGAGATGTTGGTCTACTCTGCTTTGGACAGCCCAGTTTTGGAGGCATGAATCTCAGCCGGACAGCCCAGCTTCGGAGGCATGCATCTCAGAGCTGCATGTAGCAAGTTGAGGCCTGTCTACACGCTAAGCTCTGTTCTCACAATCCCTTTTTTCTCTTGGCCCCTGGCCTGCTTTAACCCTTCCTGTGGTAAAACACTATAGCCTGTGGTTTTCTCTTCAATAATGCATGCCTCCATACTTTCCAATTGTCTTGAAAGCACTGCTCTGCTGCAGCCTTGAGTTAGCATCAAGAGCAGGGTTTACTCGGAACTGACAAGGGAATTTTCAATTTCTTAAAACCCATTTCTTGTCAGTGTCGGCAGCTAAATATTTCATGCCCTCTTGTCCCAGAGAGCCTCGGGGGCCTGACTGCGGAGACCTTTCTAGCCACTGTAAATGATGAAAAGATAGCTCCCAAGTTGATTTTTTTTAAAACCTTGTCTGTCATGCATCTTTCCATTGCAGACCGGGGTACTGGAGAACGGCTCTTTTCATTTGAAAGAAGCAGAAGAAAGGCACTGCAGACGATACATTTCTGAATCTACCTCAGGACCGTTTAAAGGGCACATTATTACATAAAAGCCAGAGCCTGGCTGAAAATGTTTTTTTTTTTCTAAAGCCTGGACCACAATAACCTTGCTGTAGCTGGCACTAACAGAAAAGAATATGGTTGCGAGATGGGAGCCATTATAATACAAGATGGCCTTTAACCATCAAAATTTACTTCTCTCTACGAGGCGTGAGAGCTTTTAAACTTGTAATTTTAGCCTGTTCATAAATTGCAGACAGTGGGAACCTGTTACAAAGAAGTGAGGGTAATCTTTTCAAATTAGGGGGGGAAAAAACATGAAGAACAGATTCCATAAGGGAGCATGAAAATTATGTAGGCAGTTACAAAAGGGAAACCCCATTGACATCCATTGTGGCTGAATAACAGTACTTAGCCCTCCAGCTATGATCTGTAGTTTTGCAGAACAGGGCAACATTCTTCTAGTCATGCCATAATAAGTGGCATAAAAGGTTTTAAAGGACTGTACCTCCAAACTGGCACTCTGTGAAGGGCTGAGTCCTGGGCTATAAAACGTTTGCATACTGCATCATCCAGAAATAAAGCAATCATCAAATGGAGATTTCCCCCCTCCCCCCTGTAAGCAGCAGGACTTAAATGCCCAGCATGATGGTAGCTGCCACCGATTTGCAATCTGATGCAATTCAAAATTCTTGTTTTCCTGCTGTTGCTAATTTTGGCACCAACCACAACACCCAGCCACTATTTCCTAGATGCTAATTTGAGCCAGTCCTAAAACTGCAGTGCCGAATTATATAGTGACAAAAAAAGCAAGCGCTTGTCTGGCCATTAGAGGACAGTGAGTATTAAATATTGTGGAGTAAAGCAGATTTAATAACATTTCTGGTACCTGAGAAATGTCCATGACAGAGTCGCAGCTAAGGGGCCTGGCAGATGTCAGGTCGTTGGAACCTAGCATGGTCGAGATGATGCCATTCTGGTCAATGCGTCTGATCATGGTGCCATCCACAAAATAAATCAGCCCAAACTTGTCCACAGTGATGCCTAGAGGAAGACGAGACCAGAACAATTAGAAATGAAAGGTCACCTGACGGTAACTGCACATTCAACCGGCTTAGTCAAATGGGTGGGAAGGGGTTGGATGCAAGTCACTTCATGGATTAAGAATTAATTTTACTGCAGTTGGCTACGTAATGGGCCAGTTCTCCACTGGGTATATTGGCCCTGCTCCACTGAGGTCATTTCTACTCATCACCAGCAGAGAACTAGGTCCTACAACTTTAACCAGTGATCGCTGCTCATTCTTTGGAAACAGCGTGTGATTTTCAGTGAATTGTTGAAAGGAACCGTTTTCTAAGTAATTCAGCGTCATTACACAGAGGCATTGAAATACTGGTTTGTGGTATTGATGTCCAATGGTTTTAATGAAGAGATGGTTGCAGGGTGCTTATCGGAGAATCGCTGATGAGAAAGACCAGATAGGTTGATTAATTTCCACTTCCTGGATGTGGGAGGGCCTTTTCTAGATTTAATCTCAATAGGCTTTTAACTGTGTTGTTTCTGAATTCACCTAAGTCATGGGTATCATACATATAGTCCATAGGCCAAATCTGCCCCGTGGTGCCATGCTGTCTTGCCTGTGCAGGGAATACAGGAACCAGGGGGTGGGGTGGGCCTGCTGCCAAAGCCCGGGCTACAAAGTGCTGTTGAGATGCCCGTCAGCAGTGGGGGGCAAGCAATGGCTGAGTTCAGCCTCGCATCACCATCACTCACCCTGCGTTTGCTTGCCCTGCTGTTGCCACATCTGGATCTAGGCTGCGAGGAGGGGTGACTTTGACATCCCTGATCTAAGTGATTTATTTTATTACCTAATTCCCTTCTCTCGTACAACAAACGTTCTGATTGAAACTTTCCCACCTTTTGCATCAGACCACTGCTCCTTGCTTCACTGTTTTCACTGAAAAAGCTAGGCCACTTCCCTTCCCCTTATCTTCCCCCTTCACTTTCTGAGTATCTGTCATGTTTGCATAACCTCTTTTTCCCAAGCTATCTGTATCTGGCACTTCTAAAGCATCTTTCATCACAGGATTTCATGGGGCTTTACACTCTCTAATTAGGCCTTGCAGCACCTTATGAGGTAGGCATGATCGTCTTCATTTTACAAATCAGGAGGATGAAAGACAAAGTAACTTGCCTGGTCATCGGTTGAGCTACAGGCCAAGCCAGAAAGGAGAAACTAAGGGCTCCATGCTCCTCTCTCTCATACCAAGGTAAATCAAGAGTAACTTCACTGGAGTTAACAGAGCTCTCTACCTAATCTATCTCAGGCAGTGCATCATACAAGTGTATTCAGTAATAAGAGTGAAAGATCTTTGTGCATTTCATGAATCCCCGGCACCATGTCCTTTCTCTATCCCCATCTCTGCTGAGGGTAGATTTTGATTTCTTAGCTTTTATTCATTTCCTTTTTCGTTTGGCTGGGTTTATAGGGGGCTTTTTAGTTAGAGGGTGTCAGTATTCTGAGTACCCTTCAGATGGTAGAAAAACCTTTTACAAGAAGAAGGTTTTGCCATTGGTTAAGCTCTGTGTTCACCTAATCTCATCTGGAAGTTTGTTGCACGGCCAGAATGCTTTGTTCCCTGCTCTCACCCGCTTCATCCTGGGCTCTGTGCGGTTACAGCTGTCCCCATGCTTTACAGGTAACGGTTCCAAAGATTAAAACCAAATCCATAGCCTGGCACCAGAAACTTCTGGGGAATCAATACATAGGCCTGATGTCTGCAATGCCCTGGAACAGGGAGAAGGCAGACAGCCTGATCCTAAACCAGGTGAGGCCCAGGCATCTTCCTAATGTTGAGGGTCAGAGTCACCAAAGGGAAGGCTGCTCAGAAGTAGCAAAAGCACAGAACTTCATCACCAGGTCTTGATCTGGGAGGAAAGGACAATTTTTCCCAGTAAGCAGGAAGTGAAAAAGTCAGTTTTAGGTACTGATGCTACCAGATGGGGGGGAGTGCAACAGTGCATCGAGGCTTGAAGAACAAGGGCTGCATGGCTCCGTGCCTTTGATGGAGACAGCATCTGTTGGTGGAGACATCATCTTGGCTAGCTCTTTGAAGGATTTCCTGCTTCCAATCCACTGGAGGAGCCTAGAAGAACATTCCTATAAGACTGCTGAGAGCAAAGCACCTAATTATTCTGCGGAGGTTTACAAAGGGAGTTATAGGATGTGATGCCTGCAATAGCAGGGGGCTGTAATCAGTGACTCAGGAGTCTGCTTCCATTTCAACTTTCCCATGCCTGGATTCAACCTGAGCCAGGCTCTCATTGCTCACAATGATTTCTTGTTGACAGCCTGATGTGTTAGTGGTGGCAGTGATGGCGTCAGTTGAGAATGAAATATATGATGGAGTGTCATCAGTGTGCTGCTGGCAGCTGAGCCACAGGCATCTCACTGTCTCTCACAGTGGACTCATAGATGTTGAGAAGGGAGGACAGTCTGGATATGAGCAGGGCCCCACAGGCAAGGGCCTTCAGAGCGAAAACTGAACCCAGCACCCACCATCATGTTCTGCCAGAAAAGAACGACTGGGGTTTCTATGTGCGATATTGTCTTATGCTCCAGTCGATCCCCTTTTGTCCTGTGTGCTGGTCTGATCCCTGAGTTGAGCATCCTCGGTGCTGGTTTATGCCATGCACTGTTAAAGCTTGGTGGTTACCTTACTCATTGATGTTACCTGAGAAAGGACCACAGAACATTATGGTCTGAGATGACACTGCAGTTGTAAAATCATGCTGGTTCCTGGGAGATAGTTTGACATCCCATGTAGCAAGCGGGGCTTGCAGTGTTGCTGAAGTGTCACGATGATGAGTTGTGCTAGTGGACTGCTTTGACACAACGGTATTTGTTTGTCATGCCAGGACCACACAGCACGAGGACATAACAGAGTAAGGCTGGAATGCAAATTGATACCTGAGAGTCGGATGTTTGTTCTGAAGGCCAAATAGCTGGCAGACGTCTTCTGCAAAATACCCTGATCAAATAAGAGATGGTGAAGGACTCTATTGGGTGAAGTTACAAATTACACCTAGACCACACTCAGTTTGGAACGTTAAGCGGTGTTTAAGTTAGAAAGTGCTGCGAGCAGTAGCATGGAAAGGGTTAATGCTGTTTCTTGCCTGCACAGCTCTGATGTGCCACTAGGGGGGGGCTGGTGAGCAGGGGCGGGGCAAAGAGCCAGGACACCTGGGCTCTCTGCCTATCCTGGGTTGAGGAGAGGGCTGGGAGCAGTGCATCCTGGGATGCCGGAGGACTGCAAAATTGCTCGTTTTATCTCCATGGAGTAGACTGAAGTTTCCCTAACACAAACTAGGGATCGTGGCCCAGAGTTAACCCTCCCCTGAAGTGGTGTAACCCTGAGGGTGCTTAGCACGAGTTAATGAGCTTTAACATGTGGATACTCATGTTTTAAGGGTACTATTGTCTAAGCGTAATATGTAACTTCACTCTGTTAACTGAAGCTTTCCTGCTTGCTTGACCAACCTCTTGACTTGCCTGGGGGTTTTTTTTTTTGTTTTGTTTTTGTTCTTGATTTTGTTTTTTTTTTAATTTCTGGTAGAATTGATGAGTACTTAGTGAACAACTGAGGCTTTGTTTACGCATGCAGTACTACATGCTGATAGAAATGATCTGTCCCCAAATTAATTACTTCATTTTGCATCTCTTTTGTGGTGCTAAATGGATGGACTCTTTTCATTTCCCCCTTCTGAAACTGTCTTCATATTGTGTCAGTCTTGTCACAAGGATCTCTGTTAATTGCAGGCTTCTTGGTAATTTCGACTGCCACAACATTTTCCTGATGAGAACCACTGGCGAGTGCTTAGATGAAAACAAAACGCTCTGACAAGCTGGAGTTTTAATTTTTGCTTAGATTGCTTGTAGAAGAGGATCGGTATTAGCAGATGATAATTAGAAAGTGATAACACTTTCATTTACAGGGTATATTGAAATTCATTAGCATCTGAAAGGCTTTGCTGTGCTCTATGGCAAATGAGTTGGAAGTGTCAGACCAGTTCCTAATAGATGTGACAAATAGCATCACCACCGCAACTGGCCCTTATTTTATGTGTGGATCTATCTATTGTCATTTTAATACGTCCCAGCAGGAAGTCCTGGATAGAACAGGCGACGGTGAGTCAGAAGAGAGGATCTGTTACATTGGGCTGATTCTCCACTGTCTACATCAGCGGTTCCCAAACTCTGACAGATTGCGCACCACCAATTTAAAAGGATACAACCTTAAGTACCACCAGCAAATTTTGGTCATATAAAGTAATTATAATAAATCTGTTAACGCGTACCACTGACAGGTTGTTTGCGTACCACTGGTGATACGCGAACCAGAGTGGGAACCGCTGGTCTATGTCATGAACCGTTTTTGGCAGGCGAAGATCCCTGTGCAAGTGCAAGCAAAGGCCAAAGCTTCCTTGGCACATGGAAACAGTTTGGAAAGATGTCCTTGCTCTTCTGCTAGAAATAAAAATCTCTGCTCCTGTGCATCAAAAAGCAGCTTCAGACTTACAAAGATCAGAGTCCTGTAGGCAGTGGTGAACCAAGTTGTCAGCTGAGCTTTCCAAAGGTTTCCCTTGGCAGCAGATGCTCGAGCTTCTGGGTATCTTCAGCTAGTGTGGCAGAAAGTGCAGCCCCTCCTTCTTACTTTCCACTGCCTTTTTCTCTCACAGGTGTGCTGTTCCTCCAAAGATGCTATGGAGTCTGATATTGGGCAGCTTGAGGACCACTGATTATACACCTCCTAGTAAATCTCTTTCATGTTGTAGCACTACAAAATAAAGCCCCACTATGCAAGAGCAGCCACTGGATACTTCTGCCGGGCCAAGGGGCAGAGAGCTAACAAACAATGCCGACAGTATATAGTGGGAGTTATTTTTTGGCTTTTATTATTTACTGAGATGAATGGGAATCAAGTCGCCCCTGTTGGAGCCACGTCTGCTAACTTTTCAAGCTCCGGATAGAAACAGAACTTGCGCACATCGAGGAATAACATTTATAAACATCTGTGTAGGGGCCTTTACATGATGTCTTCTCCCACTGTCAACGTATGAATATGTTGCAACATTTCCAAAGCCCACAGAGGTTCTGTAGTGAAGCAAGAGAAATGAAAAGACAAACTTGACCCTTCTGAATTTTGGGGGTGGAGGAGCACCCCTTCTGAGAGGCAGAGCTTAGTGGTACACGGACAGCTACACCGCTTCTTGTTCAAGAGGTAGCCCACGTGTGCAGCATGTTGCAGTATGGCACTCTGGCAAGTGTATCCCAAGTGTGTCCCAGATAGATCCAGTTGTTCAATTATGGAGTTGGAAGCGTTAGACTCCTGAGTTTTGTTCCCCTGATAAAACCTTACATAAGTCTACAATAACATACTAAAAATGGTATGTAGGGAGATAAATAAGTATATAAGGGGGGTACATCAGGACATGGGAGAACAGTTGTTCACCAGCACTCCCCAAGGGATAACAAGGTCTAATGGCCACAAACTCCTGGAAAGCCGGTTTACGCTGGACATAAGGAAAAACTTCTTTATAGTTCGGGTGTCCTGGGTCTAGAACAGACCCTTGCACCAGACAGGTGGTGCAAGCACCTAGTCTGGATTAATTCAAAAGGCATTTGGATGTTTATCTTGCTAGGATTGTTTGACCCCAGCAGACTTCCTACCTATGGCAGGGGGTGCTGGACTCGATGATCTCGCGAGGTCCCTTCCAGCCCCTAATGTCTATGAAGTCTATGAAATACATACATCCCCCTTTTTTTCCAGATGGGGAAATCAAAGCCTAGAGAGGCAAGTGATTTTTTTTTCTCAAGA
This sequence comes from Alligator mississippiensis, assembly GCF_030867095.1. NCBI lineage: Eukaryota > Metazoa > Chordata > Crocodylia > Alligatoridae > Alligator > Alligator mississippiensis. The sequence goes on along the minus strand of NC_081824.1, from coordinate 464,604,421 downwards.
TAGAACAGCAAAGCAACAAAAGAAACAGGGTAACAGGCCTTCTGTTTCCCTATCCCATGCTTGATATATTTAGACAGTACATTAACCTCATGGCCAAGTCATTCGACTTCCCTTTCACACTGTTTTTCCTTGGAAAATGGGAAGGATTCTTCTCAATAACCTCTGTGCAAGCAGCTATATTCTTTGTCAATCCAGTGCTTATAGTAAATATTGCTTAGCAATAGCTTCATTGGTAATCCAGAGCACTCTAAGCATCCGTGAGCGGTCCTCTGAATGCTTTGCAGGCAGCAGTGACGCCTTCAGTCTTTTTCAGTGTACAACAGCGCAAGGTGTTTTGAGCTAATTTCCTCTGCATCCTGCCAGGAAACATAACAGGCCCGCACGTAACAAAGACTCACAACTGGAGATGACACAAAGGTCGCTACATCAGCCTGCGTTTCTTGAATGCAATAACGGTAATGTTATCAGCGTGTCAAGGAAAAGAATTTGCTAACTTGCCTAGCCAAGAAATACCCAGCCTCTCTACCTCCACCTCAACTGTTGATGAAAGCAGCATGGGAAGAGGTCCCAGAAACTTGTTTGCAATGCTATCCTATTGCAGACATCCCAAGGGATGTCCAACATCTTGGAGACAGCTGTACAGAGGGGAGACAGGAGTGCTCCAAATTCTTAGCTACCTGAAACACGTTGACGATGCCAGATGTGCACAGACAGCTCAGCTACAGCCCCAAGTGTAATATTGCTCTCTTAGAGCCCACACCACAAAAATAGTCACCCAGTGTCCTCACCAAGAGGCAAGAAGACTCACAGGAGATACAACAGAGGTTTAGGTAATATGGGCTCCATGAATATTTGACCCCAGCAGTCTTTCCTGCCCAGAGCAGGGGGGTGGACCCGATGATCTCACCAGGTCCCTGAACTTCTGTGCATCTGTGAATATATTACTTGTTTGCAACAGCATCCACCTGAGCCACTCTCTCTAGAGGCTCTGCCTTCTCAGACACATCCAGCAGTCCCTCACATGGCAGGAAGGAAGGGGTTTCCTTCAAGTGAAATAAAGCATCCCTTTGGCTGTGACCCAGTCCTCGCATTTGAATACAATCTACTGTTAAAGTGAGAACAAGTCTTTGTAACCGAGTCTATCAAGACTGAGTGAAAACAAAAGGCCTGCCAACTTCCCCCCATGCTAGTGAGAAAACACATACATGGAAATGAAAATATGCCTCCGTTTTAATCCTTGGATGGAACGTGGGCTTTCTGGTCACCAACATTTGTGTTAGATGTGCATTCCAGCAGCGCTTTCTTTCCTGTGTTTATCACCCCCTGACGCTAGCTGATTTTCCGAGAAGCAGTGGATTGCTCAAGGGACTGGTAACTGTAGAAAGAGCTTGACAGTCTGAGGGCAATCTGAATCCTACGCACAAGACTGCACCGGTTTGACTAAAACTCACTTTGTTTAACCAGGGTGGATGTTTTTACTTTGGCTTCACCATTCTTCTTCCACTTTGGGGGTACGTTTGATCAGAAACAAGTTCAAGCTACACTGAAATAACACACTCCTATCAAAATTAGTGTCCATGTAGCCTTGTGCACTGGTTTAACTATCCAGATTTAAAATAAAATTTCTTCTGTAGACAAAGCTGGGATCAAAGGGAACACAAGTGATCAGGCACTTTTATATAACCCTGGGGTATATGAAGGGGTACCTGTGGGTTCCTTTCTATTTGATATGTAGTGACATTTGTTCAGCTTTTTTTTATGCAAAGAAAGCCTCATTAAACTGACTGAATTGAACTGAATCCAGACCAAGAATTGTTACTTCCTCTGTGTGGGCAGATATAATATCACTTTTTTAAAAAAAAGTGGGGCAGGGCAACTTGGGAGTGCATGTCAGATGATCGACTGAAACAATTTAATCTCCTTGCTCCTATTCCAGCATAGTGGAGCTAAGCCACCATAGCTTTGCATTTCAATGAAACCAGCTGAAAGTTCAAATGGTTTAGCTTCCACTTAGTGTGGAGTAAAGAGGACAGATGAAAATATTATAGTGGATCAACTGTAAAGAATGGTCTTTCTAAAGCACTTTGTCTCTTTGTCTGACCATGCTGCCTGAGTATGGCTCAGTGGCTAAGCGGGGTTTGAAACTTGACTGGTGGATTTTAGTTTGGTTCTCGTTGGACTTATGTCCACAGTATTATCCCCCAAGCTTGAGCTCTTCTTTGCAGTTTCAACCCAAATGGACAAGGACTGAATGAGCCTAGGGAAGAGCCACTTACTTGACCTTGTTTAAACCCTTACTCAAGGCTAAGTTACTATAATGTGTTGGCTGTGGGGTGCTCGTGGTTGCACTTGCCCTACCTGCTCTGTGTTTCCAGGCCTATTACTCCATCTCTTAAAAACACTGGCTAAGAAGAGCTGATTTCTTACCCCGGGGGTTAGTCAGCGTAGCCTCGGTGCCTTTGCCCCCATCTCCGCAGCGGGTGTCATCAAAAGGAAGGCACTGATCCCCAGTCCCTGCCACCACCTCTGAATTCTTGACAATATCCTTCACGGCTGTGGTTGACTTGATCTTGTAGATGCGCCGGCTGTTAGTGTCAGAGAGGTAGATGGAGCCAGTGATTGGGTCTGTTGTCAGGTAATACTTATGTGCTGGGCTGTGGCTGAAAACCAAATACACAAGAGTGTTACTTTCCTTGGTGGATGTCAGGATCCATTTCCGTAGGACAACGCACAGAACTAATATGGTGGATCCGGTGGGCTTTCTTTGTTATTGCACGTGCTCCTGTTAGCACTAATTTTGGGTGCATCATAAGTAGGGCCCTAAGAAAATCACGGATTTCTCGTTGAAAATTTGCAACATGTGTGTGGGTAAAGTATCATATTTCAAGGACTATTCACAAAACTACCATTGATTTTGACAAATGGGTCCCGGTAGTTCCATGAAAAATGATACTTTGCCTGCGCACATGCAGCAGGCAGACACATGGCCATAGGCAGTGGAAGGCCAGGCTAACAGGTCTTAGCACCCACAAATGTAGGGCAGCACAGAAGGCCACAGGGCAGCCCAGGAGTGGGCTCTGGGTGGCTGCAGCGGTGGAGGGAAGGGCACGTGCAGGCAGACGTGGAGCCTGTAGGTGGCTGTGATTGCAGCCGGATGGCATGTGGAGCACTGCAAGTCAGGGAAGGGACATGGGGGGGCAGATGGAGGCCCCCACAGTGAGGGAGGGAGTGGGGCAGAGGAAGGGACAGGGGTGGATGGGAGCCCAAGGGCACTTGGAGCCTGGGTGGCTTGTCCAGAGGAGTGGGGGGCAGGACTCCCGCTGTTGCACACACCTCGGGAGAGGCCTGGGGGGCACGTGCTGCTCGGATTTGTGCGTGGGGCAGAAGTGGGCTGCTGCTGTGGGCTGGGCTGTGTGTGCTGTAGCCACTGTCCTGGGAGCAGCTGCTGAGCATGACACCATGTGCCTGCTGCCACTGGCTCCCGAAGCCAGCTTCCGAGGCACCAGCAGTGGGACGCAGAGCCCAGCCCGCAGTGGCAGTCCGCCTCCGCCCCACGCACAAATCCAGGGGGCACGTACCCCCTGAGCCTCTCCCAAGGTTCAGCTTCCTGAGCCTCCCCGCACCTGTATGACCCACCTGGGCCCCCCTGCACCTGTGCACAAGCTGCCTGGGCTCTGAGCATCCCACAACCTGCCCTGGGGCCCCATTCACCCCTGCCTGCGCCCCACTCCTTCCCTCACCGTGGGGGCCTCAATCTGCACACTCCCACACTCCTTCCCCTTCCCTTTCCCCTGCCCCGACCTACCTGCTGTGGTGGGCAGTGCTCTACATGCCATCTGGCTGCAATGCCGGCCGCCTGCAGGCTTTCTGTCTCTCTGTGCGCACCTGTCCCCCACGGCACAGACACTCAGACACCGTACCCGGGCTACCCTGCATTTGTGGGGGTAAGCCCTATTAGCCCTGGCCTTCCACTGCCCATGCTCACGACCCTTAAAAATCATGGTGTGGAGCAAATTTTGTGGTTTCTGTGCAGCCCGCGAAATCGCTATTTTCTCAGGGCCCTAATCATGAACCTTATGGGGAAGCAGTGAGGTTCTGATGATAGAGCCCTGGACTGGGAGTCATTGCAGTTTAATCTCCGGCAAACCACTTTCCCTCTCTGTCACTCAGTTTTCCCGTGTGTAAAATGATGGCAATGAACAGAAAACAACCTATTTGTAAAGAGCTTTGAGATCTATGGGCCACACTGAAGAGCAAAGTAACGTTACTCAAATGGAGTTTGATTCTCCTCCCTCTGAACTCAACAGTAAAACTGTTTTCTTGAACAAAGTCTTTAAGGCAGGGGTGTGCAAATATTTCGCTTACTGAGTTTTGGCAAGCCATTGAGAGCTGCATGACAGGCAGCCAAGGACAGATAAATATTAATTTTCTAAATTTTTGAGGGGCCCCGCGGGCCGGATAGAATGGCCTGGCGGGTAGCATCTGGCCCATGGGCCACATTTTGCCTACCCCTGCTTTAAGGGCTGTACTCTGCTCCCATGGAAATAAGGGAGAGTTTTGCCTTGGCAATCAAACTCTTAAAATGACAGTCTGAGAGATTGAGTGATTTGGCCAAAGTAACACTGCAAGCCAGTGGCAGTAAAGGGAACAGAACTGAGGACCCTTGCTTCCAGTCCCCTGCTGTCACCACATTCATTCACTGCTTTCTGGAAAATGAGAAAGGATGGGTGAGAAACAATGTGGTCTGACTGAAAGGCGATATTTTGTTTTCTGGAAGTGCTCACTGCACCAAATTGTCCTGAGACCAAAGTCAGAAATAGATATAGTAATGGCCCCTAAATAGAGACTGCAGAATGGAATTAGCCAGAAACAATAACAGACTTCAGTTTAGACTTATTTATTTAAGCCAGTGTCTTTGGAGGAAACTATATACGGTTTAATATTATCTCTTCTTTTATTAAGCTTAAATGTTTGCTATCACTAGCTATTGATTTACACTCTCTTCTGAGCCCTGGAACCAACAGATTAAACTAATAATACCTACTCCATGAACTCAATTCTATTTCCTTCTCAGAATTGCAAGGTAACTATGAGGACATGCCTGAAAAATTCTCCCATCACATACTCCAATTTTCCCAAAGCATCCACAAGATCTCCAAACTCCTCAGATCCAAAAATAAATTCAAGAACAAAAATTTACAAAACATGGAGGACAAATCTGCACTCAATAGATGTTAAATAATCCATTATTCTATATGCAGCCAGACAGAAATGTCGGTAGTCATGCTGACCCCACCCCTCCATATTAAAAAAAAAAATCTCTCCCCTTTGTTTTTTAAATACCGCATGCTTCTTGGTTTTAAAAAGTGATGTTGGTTCTTTATTCAAATTACCCAACACTCTGGGAAATAAAAAAGCCTTTCTGATTTATCCTAGAACATCCCTTGTGATTTATCCTATTAAAGTCTGAACAGATTTCATCTCTACAAATGACACTGATTCTTGCTAAATAAAATGCTCTGACCTTCAAGACATCTCCAACCTGGCAGCTCCATCTCCATCTGCATTCCTTTCCAATGACAGCAGGCTGGTAGGGTATTATTTCATTTACCTGCATGTCACTCACACTAAGCAAGTGGCTTCAACCCTGGTGGAAAAAAGTCTCCTTTGGGAATCTACTGTTCCACTTTGATCAGGCCCTTGTGTTTTCAGCTGACTATCTTCACAAGGCTCAGCTGAATGTCAGCCTTTGAGCTGCCCAGAATCACTGCTATGTGAGGAACGTGGACAGAGGAGGATGTTAATAATAAATAAGGTTTTGCAATTCTTTAGCATCTTTTGCCTAGGAATCCAGAAGAGCTTTAATTAAGTCTTAGAGCTACCAATTTTCACATGGGCAAATGGAGGCAGCTGATTGACCCAAGGAGGAAATGAGCCAGTGACAGTGCTAGCAATACAACCCAGGAATCCTAGCTGTCATACAACCCAAGAGTCCTTCCTCGCCCTGTTATTGCTATTCCTATTCTTCTTCATAGTCTTAGTCTGGTAGTTTGCATTTCATAACCAAGGATGTCTTTTTGCTATATGTTCCTTAATAAGAGAGAACCCCACAGCGGTTCCCAATCCTAACCCACGTGGCAGGTGAGAACAACATGGTTGCTGAAGAGCAAGGAAACAAAAATGAAAATGCCAGTTCCTGTCCGAATTTCATTGTGACATTAAAGGCTGTCATATCAGTATAATGTTAATAGCAACTGCTGGTAACCTGAGGTTAGACTCACTGATCTAGGTCCTGATTTTAGATTCCTCAAATGAGTGTTACTTCACAGATGCTAAAGCATTGTAGATTCAGAATGACAAACTTGACCACCTGCATTTAGTGTTAATCCTCTATAAGTGCCAGAGAAGCATTATTATACTTACTAATAAGTGAAACACAGAAAAGGCAAAGAAAGAGATTTATTTTAAATAAAGCACTGCTCAGAGGGTAATAACTGCATCACTTAAAGGCTGGTCTGGAGTTCAACTGGTAAGGGGTTAGTGAAAGGCTCTTGAGGCATGTATTATCTTTGTAAATGCAGCTGCAAATGGTCTTACCCCAACCTCTGTCATTTCAGCTGCCATGCATTTAGATCAGGGAGAGGGAATAAGAGGCATCTAGTTCATTTGTACTGGTTTACATTGCATGGCATTGCGCTGAGTCCTACAGCTTTTCCACTTTGCACTCTCGAAGGCAACTAACAGTAAGAATCAGACCGAGGGAGTAAGCTATAACACTAAGCAAGATCAGCTTAACGGTCTTCCATGGTGATGCTGCCACCATGGACTAAGCGTGAGCACCTCGAGTTGATTTCAGACCTTTCCTGATACCACTTGCAATTACCCATGTTCAGAGGACACCATGTGAGGCCACTGTGGTACTTTAGAGCTCTAAAGGAATAATCTGTAGAAGCAGTAATTAAGTGAGCTGAATCCTAGCCAGGCTCTTGGGAGAGTTTGTGGCACACTGTCTTCAGTATCAAAGGTCAGGTCCTTAGCCAGAGCTAGTGAAGGCCAGCACTTTACATCAGCTGAAGACTTGCACTCCAAAACACAGCAAAAGCGAGACAGCTTCTTTAAATTGCAGATGCTATCCATTTTGCCTTGGGAAAACACAAGGTTCATTAAATGCCCACATTATGTTGAGTCTTGATTCAAATGACCCCCAACCTCCCTTTACTGATTTTCTTCCATGCCTCTTATTAGTAGCACAGGATAGGGTCAGGTACGTCCTAAGTACCTAAGGACATTTTTACACATGCAAGTGCCACAATGCCGGGTGATTTGAAAAGTGCCTGGCACTTTGACACATGCAGTTTTATAAGCAGTGAAATGCACATCAGTGCTGAGAAAATGGTGGTGGCGTGCTTTTGAACTAAAATATGTCGGAGATGCTTTAGTTTAAAAGCGCACCGCCGCCACTTCCACGTGCTGATGTGCATTTCTCCACTTATACAACTGCACGCGGCGCAGCACAATTCGCCTCAGCTCATGTGCAGAGCAGACTTGATTAATTGAGTCTGCTTCAAAGTGGTGCATCTCTGGCACATTGTGGGACAGAAAAGTATGTGTATATATGAGGCCAGGCAGGGAACACAGGGCAGGAAGCAGAGCAACAGATTGGGGAGGGGAAGAGGACTGGAGTGGCACTTGGGAAGGGGACCAGATCTTACTTTGTGGTGTGTCTGCCCAAAGGATGAGCCCCAACTAGCCTAGACAGATAGCTGACTTGAGGCATCTGGTAACACTTGGAGGAACAGCTGAAAACACTGCAAACTGGGGCAGGAAGGGAGCTCTCCTTGTCAGATTTTCTCTCTCCTGTAATACATGAAATAATCGCTATGCTACCTCCTTCATGCTAGTTACCCTTCTTCCCCTCTCTGTCTCCTTTTCTAAGGACCACCCAATGTGGCTGTGGGCACTGCTGATCATACACGTTTCCTATCAATGAAAAGGCGCTGAACGCCCAGGGCCAGGAGGTTTTATCTTGGTGGTGCTGGGTTTCTGCCTGCTGTGCTGAGCACTTTACAGATTACAGAGGGGCCATTTTACTTTAGCTGGTGTGAAGCCAGTGCTCTTTTTACTGGTTGACACCTAATATATTATTACATGATAACATCAGCTAATATATTATTACATTACATTATTACATGATACACTCTATATCAGTACATGTTGCAGCAAACTACATGTACACTTGTTTCTTTAGTTCTCTTTCAGTTTCTTGTGGCTATCAATGCTTTCAAGTTTTACCAGCTGGACTAAGACCCCACAATAATGCCACAAGTCAATCCATGGAGCTCAATGGCCTGTTGATCAGGACCTACAACAATGTTCTCCAGTTTCCCTTTTTGTGGCCAATTGTCTGTGGGTTGGTTTTATGAACTTCTCTCTAGTTTGAAAGGGAAATGAGAGGACAGGACAGTATGTGTAAATGTAGCCATATACATGGCCACACCCACAGTCTACAAAGAGATAGCCAAGAGCCAAATGCTGCAGAGCTCTATCACACAGTACTAAATGCTTCCCCATCACCGCCAAGAAAGGCCATTGCTGATCAAGGTCAGGTTTTTATTGTCACAATGCTGTTCATCCGTTGAGGCAGATGCCATAGTAAGTTTTGTGCCTTTATTATAGAATGAATGGAGGTAAATTTGTATGCAAAATCAAGCGCTGCCTTTTGGGCCTTTGCAGGTTGCCATCATAAATGAAAATTTGTGCTAGACAACTACTGTAATCATGGTAGTCACTAGGGCTGTGCAAAGCTTTGGTCCCTGATTCGATTCAGTGGAGATTCGGTGGCCGAATCTCTGAATCTGAATCGAATAAGAGGACCCTTTAATCTCTCCGAATCGGAACCCTCTGAATCGAGTCGGAGCAATTCGGAAAGATTCAGTGATTTGGACATACACACAGCTTTAAATGTTTTTTCTACATACCTCGAGGTACCAGCACAGCTCATGAATGCTGCGATACTGGGGTGGATGGAGCGTCCCACAGGAGTGCGGGGGAGGGGGGGAACCCCAGCATGCTCGGCAGCAGACCCAGAAGTGGACCAGAAGCACTTCTGGTCCACTTCCAGGTCTGCCGGGGAGCACACAGGGGCCCCCCCTGCACCCCCTGACTCAGCAACTAGTGCCTCCTGGGTCTGGGGGGACACCTGGGGTCCCGTCACAGCTGATCGCTGAGCGGGGCGGGGGGGGGCTGTGTGTGGGAGTGCTCCCTGTGTGCTCCCTGGTGGACCTGGAAGTGGACTAGAAGGAATCCAGCCCACTTCCGGGTTTGCCGCTCAGCCCATGGAGGGCCGCCCAGCACTCCTGTGGGACGCTCCATCCACCCCAGTATCGCAGCATTCATGAGCTGCGCTGGTACCTCGAGGTATGTAGAAAAAACATTTAAAGCTTTGTCTATGGCCGAATCGCTGATTGTCTGAATCAGCATCGAATCTTCAGATTTGGATTTGGCTGAATCGAATCAGGGACAGTGATTTGAATCAACGAATTGAATCATTGTCCCTGATTCAGGCTCAATCTGAATCGAATAGGGCCTGCTTCACACACCCTAGTAGTCACTGAGAACTGAACACAGGACCTCCCACTTACGTTTCGGGACCAACCTCCATAATGGATACTCCTAGAAGTCTTGTGTCCTTTATGCATCAGGCTTCAAAAGGCTTTAACCCTCACCACAGACACTGAGGGCTAAAGATTTCCCCTGGATAAAGGAAGTACATGTCTAAGATTCATAGCTATCCTAATCCCAGATAAGACTTGTTTTTGGCAGCTACCATAGTCTGAGCGTACTGGAATTGAGAATTTAAGTCACTAGAGCTACAGATAAGACCATACCGATTAGCTTGGAGCCAAACCAGACCTTCCTCCTCTGTGGATGACTCCCTAATGCCCACCGAACACCGGGTTATTCAGAATTTCTCTTAAATTGGATCAAGAGCTATCCTAGTTTTGCCATGGACTGGACTGTGACACATACACCCCCTCATCTCCTTTCTCTCTTCCATTTCCCCTTTCATGGTGTATTAAAGTAGATGTTTTTGGGTTTTTGCTTCTTTACTTCATGTCTTGTTTTTTGGGTGGGAACTTGATAGCTGAGGTCCTGCCAGCTGTGCTTGGACAGGAACAATCCTGAAGGACTTTTCATAATGTCACTGGTTTGCCCTGTAAGCCCTGTAAGCCTTCATTCAAATATTGTCTTCCCCTACCACAAACTGCAATACAGTTGCCTGATCACCAGTTGCCCCCCATCCTACAGGTAGTGACACTATTGTGGGGTTGTATATACAGGATGTGAAGGTCACAAACTGGGATTACATGAAGCGAATAGATGATTTGCCATTGTCCTCAAACGATGAGTAATACAGGAACAAAGGGCAGAATTCACCCAGGCAGGAGAGGCAGTGGAATTGGACTCAGTGGGATTACAGCAGTGCTTAGGTTTTGTGATGGCTGATTGTGGGATGGTGAATTTAACCCAAGGCAGAGGTGCTTAACCTTTTGGTCCTGCAGGCCAGATATGTAGCACAGGACCAGTCTACAGGCTGGATCAGGCCCCATGTGCAAGATTCAGACTTCTACCAGGCCCTGCATACCCAGAATCAGGCCCTGTGTGGTCTCAGCTGGCCCCTGTATGCCTGGATCAGGCCCCATGCTACCCTCACCCAGCTCCACGTGCCAGGATTGGGCCCTGCATTTCTTCAGCCTGGAAGCAGGGGAGCAGCAATTAACGTTGCTACCACTCTTCTACTACCAAATTTTTGGACTTGTAGGGATGCCTGTAGGCCAGATGACATGAGTCTGGGAGCCAGATCTGTCTCTGAGGGCAGGGGTTGAGCATGCCTGGCCCAAGGGAAATTTTTTACCTTAGGCAAAGATGAAACACACTAACACATGGGGAAAAATAAGCCCTTGTTTTGTTTGTGTTTTCCCTGGCATGCACAGAAGTTTAATTTTTGCATAGCTTTTCCGATGCCAAAGAAATAAAAAAAGGAATAGATGCCAAAGGGAAGTCTAAGCTGTTAATTTGGAAAACATCTTGGGAGAACGGGTAGGGGGAGGAATATACCAGAAGCCAGCAAAGTTCTTGCAAGCACAGATGCCAATGGCATGTTGACATCCTCCTGAATGCACTTGCTTGGCTCAAACCCGCTGCAATTCCAGGGAATCGGCGTGACAAACATTCTCATTGCAAAGCTCCAATTTAGGAGTCTCTTTCTCATGTTGTTTTCTCCTCTTTGCTGTTTTTTTTTCTTTTTATTGAGTTTTCCGGCAAAGGTTTTGAGTTGTGTTATCTCCCACCCGAGCCCTGACATATTTTCTTGTAACGTGGATGCTCTCTGCCATGCTTCAGCTTACAGAAACTTTTGATTCGACATCCCAGACTCATTCTGTTGGGTACAGCAAAGGGCCAAATTGGGCAGTCTGCTTAAAATGCAGATTTTGAGTCCCATGTTTTTACATCCTGGGTATTACCTTCCCACCACGACCAGGAAAACTGTCACTTGTCTGTGGATGACACCCTTGCTTTACTTCTTCTGCCCCTTCCTCAGTGGGTCTGATGGGGTTAAAATCCCACACATTACAACTGCTGGCTGGCTTCCCTCCCCACCATTACCCTGCTTTTCATGTCTGTGTTTCTACTGACTCTGACTCTTACAGCCCAAGCAGAGTCCTGTATGATCCATGATTAATAGCTTCCAGCTTTGATGATTGATTGTCTACATCAGTTTTAATCACAATGGCTTCATTTGCCATTGAATCATCTGGAAATGGCACTTGTTGTTCACCATATAACAGCAGGCAACAAGACAAGGAAAGGCATAAAATTCTCCTCTGGTTGGCTTACCTATGTCTGAAATCTTTATTTCTGACAGAAGACAGGAAAGCAGGGAATAGAAGAAAGAATGAGGTGTTAGCGGCAGAGTTTGAAGCATTATTAGCAGATTGAAAACTTGACAGTCACTGTACCATACAATGCAATAATAAATAAAGACTTAGCAGGCATGACACTGATTTACTCGATATTGGATATTACTTGTCAGTGAACTCACTTATGTACTGCTGAAAAGCACAAAGGAAGTATGATCTTACCTGCACAGAGCTATTCACTTATGCAAGAGATGGGGCCAGGCACACTTTATTATTTAGAGAAGTAATGAACTGCTACACACACACACACACACACACACGGACAGCATGGAAAATAATCTGTCAGGATGGAGGTTTGTTTCTTTAGCAAGCTTTGCAGCTTTTTGTCTGTTGGTCAATGAGGTCCTTCCTAATTCACAAAGGCAGCTGAGCAGTGGCTTTGTTCAGAGGAAACATATTTTATGTTTACTGCCTTCACTTCACGAACACAGCAGCAGAGAATTCAACCATGGCTGGTTCCCTGTTTTTTCATGGGCCTGGTTACATAACCCCCACTGCAATTATCTGAGAGCCAAAAATGCAGCAATCTTTCCCCCTCCAGAACAGAGCGCTGCACTCTAATAAAAATATCACTGAGTGCTGAGAGCGTTAATCCCAAAGGAAACTCTGATTTGAGAAGGCACAGACACAATCCATTTAGACCCAAAGCGAGGGCTTTTAGGCAGCCTGCATCTGAACCCATTCGGTTTATAGCACATCGGAGTGAAGAAGTGTTTATTGGATCCAGTAACCTAAGCGTCTGCACAGATGAAGCTATGCTGGTTCCAGGAGGCTTAACATTAGAGTGCACTTCACTCGGCAGCTTTTCGCAGAAATCGGCAAAGCTGCTCTTTCAAGGTTTCTGATTTGCTCTTTTCCAATCAAGAAATGCTCTGCCGATGCTCTGTGGCAGGGCGTTTCTAATGAAACTGAAATGCAGAGACAACTCAGGGTGGGATTTTCAAAATGGCATCCTAATCCCACGAAACTGCTATAGGGTCTAGACTAACACATCCTTGTCCAGTAAAATAACTTTTCAGTAAAGGAAGGATGCTATGCACTACAATCCAGACAAGGCTACTGGCCCAATTCCAACTTCTTGATTTACAAATCTGATAGATTTGGACAAGGAAGTGCCTCCCATTGTTGGAATAGGGAGGTGTCTGCATATCTCTGGAGAGTGAACCTATTTTTGTAATGAGGACAGATATGTGCCCAGAGGGAGTAATATTTTTTTGTGCCTGCTGGTTTTTTTTGGTACATTTCGGTTTTGAAAAAGAAATACTTTCCGGCACAAAATGAAACCAGAGAAATGTCAAACAATTGGATCGGACCAGAGATAGTGGCATGAAAAGAAACTGCTGGCCACAAGGCACTATAGCCACAGCAGGCCCTTCCATGTGTCTTAAAACAAAGCTGTAAAATATCACATCCTGCAGTCTTTGTGTTTGAGGTGACTGAGCTGAAGCACGAAGAACGCAGAGACTGCTGTCAATAGGCAAGTCGGCGTCACAGCAGCAACCGGTCTTTATCCTCACATGTGCAACGTGCTGTTACACTTGACGAACAAACACAGGGCTCTGACCAAAGTACATCACTAAGGAGATGTCTTGACATTCCCATCTATGTGAAACTCCCAACACCAAAAGCCTGTTTAAGTTCCAGTGCAGCTACAGAGGTGCTGTGTAGGTCCTGATCCACAGCACACTGGAGTCACTGGTGCCCTTCCATTAATTTCAAGGGGCTTTGGATCTGGCCTTTGCAGCTAAGTCTGATTCAGATGTCACTTAGCTGGTTTAACTTGACTGACTTTGTTTAATTCATTTTGATTAGCTGTTTAATTCATTTTGAGCAGGAGATCAGAATCAGGGTCAGTGCCTTGAACAGGGTTGCGTGTTTGTCATGGAAATGCGGGGAAAAATGTCACCAAAGAGTCCATGCAGATTTTGATTCAGCCACAAGATATTTTATGTAATCAGAACACACAACCCATCTGCCGGGATAATATGGTTTGGCTGAGATGATCTAGTTGGGGCTGGTCCTGCTTTGAGCAGGGGGTTGGACTAGATGACCTCTTGAGGTCCCTTCCAACTCTAACTTTCTATGATTTTACAATTCTATAATCTGCCATTTTTCTCCCCAAATGTTCCTTCCCTCCCCTCTTTTGTGCAAGTCTCCTTATTCCCCTGGGAGATTTCTCTCTGCTAGTGCAAGTGGCAGTCCTTCTCCTCTCCACAGGGGAGATGGAAAGAAACTCTTCACCCAGGCCCCATTTCATGATGGGGGATTGGATGCAGGAATGCGTGTGTGTTCATCTCCCCAAAATCTACCAGTGGTGATCCCACTGTCCTCAGTATGAAAGACCTTCTGTCCTGAGTCCCATTTACATATCATCATTAGTGTGCTGTCCTTCTAAAATGAGATTATCCTGGAGGCTGACTGTTAATTTTTAGAATTCCCACTAGTCTCTAACTAGACTGAGGGGGAGACATTAACTCAGTGTGACTTAGCTGGCAAGAAGTGCAATAGAATATTTTGGGTATATAAGTCTTCTGGATAAGCTCATTAGGCCCAGCACCTCTATGGTGTAAGTCAAAGTCAGGGAAGTTGTACCAGAGATGAATTTGGCTTGCTCTATTATTTTTAAACAAAGAGTTTTGTTCTCATTTCCCCCCTGGGTATATAAGAATATGTGGAACCAAAGGTGAATAATTATAATCGGCTGCAAGCAGCCTGGTACCTGAGCTCCAGTATGTTGGTGACATTGCCAGAGGGAAAGATCCTTCGGATGTAGTTGAAGTCTCCAACATAAAGGCTTCCATCTGATCCACATGTTAGGGCAACAGGAGCCAGGAGCTTGTTACCATCTGCCAGGCCATTACAGCTTGGACAGGAAATGCTCCGCCGGCGTCCGTTGCCCATAATGCTTCCGATGACAGGCGGCTGCTGAGAGATAAACTGGTTTTCACCGTTTCCTTTATGCAAGATGCCTGGAAAAAGATAAGAGCAATAAGGAAATTAGAGACAGATGGAGAAACAGTGACAAAGAGGGAGAGTACCTGATTCCAGATGATGAAATGCAACTGGGGCCACACTGGAACCAGAGCCCAGTGTCCAGGTTTCTAAGTCATGTAGGCTGCCACGTCACGAAGGTCCCCACTTCTCCCATTTATTACAGAGTAAAACCATGTATTGTGGTAACAGTGACAGGTCTATATAATTTATGTGTGTGTCTCTTTCAAAAGGCTGCCTTTGAAGGGTAAGATTTATGCAGGACAGGTGAGATTTTCTTTATCTTAAGTTGGAACAGCCATTCAATGCCTCACAAATCCCTGATGGCTTTCAGGAGTTCCCCTTGGGGGTTGTGGCCTTCAGCTGAGAAACCCTTATAGCCCATGTGGCGATAGGAAGGTTCAGAAACTTCTATTTCTGTCTCTTACAGAGAGAATAATTAGAGGGACTGCCAGCTGGCAAGGGACATATTGAGTGGCAGCTTTTTTACTTAGGAAGAGGAAGATTTGGGGAGAGTAACAGGCAGATTTTATCAGCAGAGCCACGGCAGCCTCTGCTATTCTTAAGAGAAGACCAGGAAAGTTTACTCTAGCTGGGCAGTCGGTAGCTGGAGGTAATTCATGATTACCAGACAGAACGCTGCAAAAATTCCACCCTTTGATCATGTGCTGGTTGACTTTCCTACCTCCAGCTCTGTAAGACTCTGCTGCCACCCTCTTCCCCATCCATCCATGGGCCTCTCAGTGCTGCAGGTTTCTATTTTGATTGTGTTTGGTCTAAAGACGGACTGTGTTCTCCCCATTAATAGATTCATAGATGTTAGGGTTGGAAGGGACCTCAATAGATCATCGAGTCTGACCCCCTGCATAGGCAGGAAAGAGTGCTGGATCTAGATGACCCCAGCCAGATGCATATCCAACCTCCTCTTGAAGACCCCCAGGGTAGGGGAGAGCACCACCTCCCTTGGGAGCCCGTTCCAGACCTTGGCCACTCGAACTGTGAAGAAGTTCTTCCTAATGTCCAATCTAAATCTGCTCTCTGCTAGCTTGTGGCCATTATTTCTTGTAACCCCCGGGGGCGCCTTGGTGAATAAAACCTCACCAATTCCCTTCTGTGCCCCCGTGATGAACTTATAGGCAGCCGCAAGGTCGCCTCTCAACCTTCTCTTGCGGAGGCTGAAAAGGTCCAGGTTCTCTAGTCTGTCCTCATAGGGCTTGGTCTGCAGGCCCTTGACCATACGAGTTGCCCTTCTCTGGACCCTCTCCAGGTTATCCGCATCCTTCTTGAAGTGTGGCGCCCAGAATTGCACGCAGTACTCCAACTGCAGTCTGACCAGCGCCCGATAGAGGGGAAGTATCACCTCCTTGGACCTATTCGTCATGCATCTGCTGATGCACAATAAAGTGCCATTGGCTTTTCTGATGGCTTCGTCACACTGCCGGCTCATGTTCAACTTGGAGTCCACTAGGACTCCAAGATCCCTTTCCACTTCCGTGCCACCCAGCAGGTCATTCCCTAGGCAGTAGGTGTGCTGGACATTTTTCCTCCCTAGGTGCAGCACTTTGCATTTCTCCTTGTTGAATTGCATTCTGTTGTTTTCTGCCCGTTTGTCCAACCTGTCCAGATCTGCTTGCAGCTGTTCCCTGCCCTCCAGCGTGTCCACTTCTCCCCATAGTTTTGTGTCATCTGCAAACTTGGACAGAGTACACTTCACTCCCTTGTCCAAGTCGCTGATGAAGACATTAAAGAGTATTGGTCCAAGGACCGAGCCCTGCGGGACCCCACTGCCCACACCCTTCCAGGTCAAAACCGACCCATCCACCATGACTCTCTGGGTGCGACCCTCTAGCCAATTCGCCACCCACCGGACTGTGTAGTCATCCAAGTCACAACCTCTTAACTTGTTCACCATGTTAGACCACAGCAGTGCCTTCCTGCATGCTAAGGCACACCATGGCACTGACCACCTAATTTGTCTCTAAACACTACTCATGTGCAAAGCAATCTACGGCATGACAGTCTCCACGAAAGGTGAGCTCTACCAGAGTAGCACGTCACAAGGATTATGGGGTAGGGAACTTGGGTGTAGCAGTCTTCTGAAGCTGGTTATTTACTCTCCTGGGATAGTGGAGAATTACCATTGAAGAAGCACTCCACAGGGCCACCGAATTCTTGCCACTGGCAGTAAGAACTGGTATTATTCTGAGTATGCCTGTATAGGTTTGCTTTCAATGGTGGATCCTATCTTCCAAAAACACATGTTGCAGGTATGTAGCCCCCCCACCCCAAATCATTTTTTTCATTGAACATCAGAGTTTAAACCTGCTTCCAAAACCTTATAAATCTGGGGATACCATTGTGCTTCAGGAATATATGCATGCAACGGTAGCTCATTCCTTGCATATTTGTGTGCATGCAACCGCCACTCAAAGTAGGTTATAAAAAATAATATGTCAGTAATGTGCATCCATGTCCATGTCTGTCCTTTTGGTTGAACTGTTAAAGGCAAAAAGTCAACATCTATTGCATCACTGCATCCCTCTTATACCATCCATTAAAGCCAACTCACCGCTCTGTATGTTAAGAGCATGATGCTTGTCCAAGGACCATCCTCCAAGCTTGGAAGCATCGATTTCATAGCCCTGAAGCACTGCTGTCCTCTTCTCCCATAGGATCAGGTCAGGACATGATTCATATTCATAGCCCACAGAAACTGGGAACAAGTGGGATAAAGAAAAGGAAGGAAGCCTTGGATTAACAGTGTCTGAAATGCACATTCAGCACACAGCTGAGAGTGCTAATTGGGCCGGGGGAAGGGCACTTTGACAGGCAAGCGCCAACTCTATTTTAAATACCATTGCATTAATGCAAAGCCTTAATAGTCTCCTCTTTAAAGGCCATTCTGCATAAAAGGTCAACACTGGAGTTGATGTTGAACAAATGTGCTAAATATTTATAAGGCACCGATTAAAAGGCACAGTGAAAGGTAAAGGGTGATTCATTGATTTTGGCCAAGAATTCCAAAATGAGGGGGATGAGGTTTGCTCCTATGTGGTAACAAAACTACAGGTCAGTGATTCTCTGGGGCTGAGGACAATCTTGCTTAGAAATCAAAACTTCCTCCAAGTAGATCAAGAAATGTAACTGCAACAGAGTCAACGGAGTTAGACCTGAGATGACTTTGGGGCAATATCTTTGTAAGGAGTGGAATGTGGTTTTGGCTTTTGACAAGCTCAGAGACCCATGAGGTTCATTTCACGGCTCGCTTCCCTTGGCAGAAATCAGGTGTAATGGAGCTGTATCAGTGTAGCGTGGTGTAAATGAGAGGCGAATGAGGGCCATTACTGAACATCTAGCCAAAGTCTTCATATGGGAAAGGTACTC